>NW_027186304.1:25756666-25857207 GCF_028583685.1 Petaurus breviceps papuanus | reverse complement strand
TAAGCAATTGGGGTTAAGTAACTTGCTCAAGGTTACACGGCCAGGTGTTTCTGGGTGGGTGCTAAGTGTCTGAGCCCAGATTCGATCCCCAGGTCATCCCGACACTGGAGCTGGTGCTCTTACTCGCTGTGCTACCTGGCTGCCCCCAATAATCAATAGTCTTAAAATGCTTTTCCAGGAGTTTGATACTTGAAAACACTTAAACACAGGACATTTAGCGGGATTGTGCAAGTATCAGTTTCAACGCCATCATACCTGAAGTGTCCAAGGGAGCTCAGTGCAGCTCCACACATGGTCCATGGGATGGCTCCTTTTGTTAGATGCTACCTTTCAGTTATGGTGAAAGCATTCCCATTTGGGCAGTCAGATTCTTATATGATATAATAGAAAGAGTGCTTCATTGCTCTGTACTGGGTGTGAGGTGATACGGGTTCAAATCGAAGTTCTAATTTAACAGCCATGTAACATTGGGCAGGTTATTTCACCAACTGAACCTCAGTTTCTTCATCTGCAAAATGAGCAGATTGGATGAATTGAACTAGAATGTTCCTTCCTATTCTAATTCTCTGTGTGGAGCACAGGCATTCCAGAGGGCACAGTGGAAAGGGTGGGTAAATCTGGAGTGGAACATGAGTGGGAGGGGAGGGTTGAGTGGGCAGTGGGGAATGGGGTTCATCCTTTTATATTAGGGAGTTCAGAATCCCATAGATGGGAAAAGGATGAGGGAATGAATATATATTAACCATTAAGAAATGAGTCCAGGTAGAGAATCCCTCCCATCTCTCAGGTGATATACCTTCCATGCACATACTCAATTTAAAAGATTAAAAGTCCTCAAGAGCCTACGGAATGAAACCATAATAATAGGCTTTAGTTTACAAAGTACTTTTCTCATAGCAACCCTGTGAAAGTAGATATAGTGTAAGTATAACTGCCCACTTTACAAATGAAGGAACTTGAGGTTACTTTCCCAAGGTTATACAATCAATGAGTGATGATGCCCAGATTAGAATTTTGGAATGACACATTGGTGCAGATAGGGCTGATATTGTAGGGGCAGATGGACCTTCTCATATCTTACTGCACTATGTAGGCAGCCACATACTCCCCCTAATAATAGCTTCCCTGTTGTGCACTGACTTGATTTTGTGTGAGAAAGAGCTGCCCACCTGTTCACAAGAATTGAGGATGTTAACTCATTCCTTGCAATCTGTATACTTTCCATTTGGATTTCACATGGACATGCTTTGAATGGGATGGAGAAATGAAACTTACTCTGAGTCATTATATCCATATCTGAGGGTTCGCCGACACTTTAAAATCTTAAGTAGTCTCCTATTATCTTACATGTCCTGATTTTAATTTTAACGTAGCCAATGCTTTTATTTTCTTTTTTTTACTACAATATGCAGCAAGTGCTGATTTTGCATATTGAATTCAATGAAAGATATGAGTCTATAAGTCCTATTATAGTGGTTGTCACTGTAGGTCACTGTCCAGCAGCATCATGCTCCCCCTGCCCCCACCAACCTCCCCATCACCCCTTAGCTGGCAGCCATTCCCTTTTCCATCATCCACTGCTATAGTCAGATCATTTATTCTTTCTTCTTTTAGTCTTTTTCTTTACATTTCCCCTTCATTTTTTATTCTGCTTTTATCTCATGTTCTCTTTTTTCTTTGATTCTTTTATGCTTTCTGGACCCTTTGGTTTCATTCCTCTCCACCCAGCTTCTGTCCTTGTTATGTGTTCCAATTTCAAATCATCAGGAACGTAAGCTATCTTCTCTCTCCTCCCCTCCCTCCCCAACACAACACAAAGGAAGAGAAAAAAAGGCAAGCATTTCCCTGGTTAAGTGAAATCTCACTTACACAGTCAGTCAGTGGGTCTGTTTTTTAACACCAGCTGAAACGAATGCTGGACACAGTATCTTAATGAGAGAATTTCTGATGGAAATGAAAAGAATATGTTTGGGAGAAATGAACATAAAAGATATGGTGATGCCCCCATCAGTATAAAATATAACTTAATAATGACCACCTTGGATGTTTGGACATGATCACAACGCTCATTTCTCTTCAGAGTATTAGACCTGGTCCTTGACGCATGTGCCATTTGATCTATATATTAATTCGAGCATGTGTCTCTTACTTACAAGGAATGTCTTTTCATTCTTGTCATTAACAAGCAGTGAGAGATTCAAAGAGCTGAAGTCAGAGCCACACTTCAACAAAATTGCCTCCAGGAAGATGGCACCAGCAGTGAAAATTCCTGCTACTTCTGAGCAGCTCTTATCTATCCAGATCCGTCTATTTTCTTTCTCTTCTTTATGAGCTAAGATATACACAGCAGCACCATACACACCACATGCAAACCAAGTGATGCTGAGAAACATACATGTACATACACAGTCATAGCTACAGGATAAAAATCTAACAATAACTTTTTGATTCAATCCTTGGAGGAATTTTCTTTTTCAGACATAGAATTAACTCTCCAATATCTATTCTGTAACTTATTCCTTTCATTCTCACCCATTATTGGCAATCATCACCATCATCACCATCATTATGATAGGCATTTACATAGCTCTTTTCAAACATCACCTCATTTAGTTTTCTCATTGACTGAGGTAGGTTTCTACATCCAGCCGGTATTATTATCCCCACTTTACAGATGCGAAGACTGATGTTCTTAGACAGCTAGTAAATATTGGGGTCAGGATTCAAATTCAGCACTTTCTATTATGCCATAATGATTTCCCATATGTAAAGTAGTTGGTTTTTTACCTAATAAGCACACTCATTTACTGTCTTTATCCCAAGAAAAGTTTGAACCAGTCAATCATGTTTAGGGAAGCAACTACAGAGCTTTTGCCTCAATCTGAAAGTTGAGAGTGTCTATCTAAAGCATGAATTGAGTTTCAACAATGGGTTCATAGAGGACCAAGATTAAAAGAGGTGGGTAGTTTCTTAGTTTCTCCTGAGTAAATTCTTCTCAGTGTGGTTTCATTTTCCCCCTTAGAATGTATTTCCAAACTATCAGACATATAACCAAATGTAAATGATTTGGGTTTATAGGTATAATAGTTTTCTTTCTGTGACATAGATAATGGAGAATGTCTTAAAATTAAAATGATGTTATTAGTCTGATGACATCTAAAGAAGTGTTTTTGAAGCTTATCATTTAGTAATGTAATGCAATATAAAAATAAATATTGTGTATATATAAAAGATACCTCATCTGTATTATAACACTGACATTTCCCTTCACTGATGATGAGAACCAAGATAATGCCAATGGTGTTTTATTCTTTCTTGCTTATGAACTCAATGAATTCATAAAGATAAATGTCATAAACAGAGATCAGCAATCGTGTAGTATATATTACCAGGGATTTCATTTTTATTTTGCTGGAGGATTTCCTCTCTAATATTTTTTCAAATAACTATAAAAGTTTGGAGGTTTTTAGTTCAGCTTTTCAAATAAAGTAGTATTTTTTATTTTATACTCTTATAACGCTTTCCTTTTTCTGCCTGCCCTTCTATTTTTTTGCACCTACACATTTTTTTCCCTAGAGCTGTATCTCTATCCATTACATATTAACGTGATTTTAATGTTCTTTGGTTTTTAATCTTTCTTTAGAATATGGAATAACACATTGGTGATGATAGAGCTAATATATATAGTGTCTGGTACATAATACACTCAATAAATGCTTTTTGAGTGATTTTTATTTTTGCCTAACCATCAAACATATGAGATCACTGATTAGAGACCCTTGGAATTTATGGCTGATACAAAAAAGAGGAAACTAGGAGAAGATTAAGTAATAAAATTATAGACTTTTAGAGACAGTTGAAGTAAATCTTATAAGTCATCTAGTGAACTTTCTTCCCATTGCAATATTTCCCTCTTCATCAGGGTTTCTTAACCTTTTTTGTGCCATGGACCCCTTTGGCAGTCTGGTGAAGCCTAAAAAGCCTTCTCAGAATAATTTTTTAAAATAATATTTTATTTTTCCCCAGTTACATGAAAAAACAATTTTTAAAGTTTTGAATTCCAAATTCTATCCCTCTCTCTGTCCCCTCCACCCTCCCTGAGATATTAAGTAATCTGGTATAGGTTATACATGTGTAACCACATAAAACATTTCCATACAGAATAATGTTTGTAAATACATAACAAAATACAAAGGATACCAATTATGTTGAAATACAGTCTCCAGATAGGAATAATATCATGTGTTGTAGCAGTAGATCTAAAAACTGCAATAATTCCAAAGTAGTAATGACTATAAATGATATTTTGAGAAATCCGCAATAACTATAATATGATATGAAAATATCTGTGATTTCTATTGGTGAAAAAAGCACAAGTATTACCAATAATATTGTGGCTTATTTTCTCCATTCATAATGCTGAATTTCAGTTCAAAGTTAGTGAAGATGAAATGTAATTTTTGTCCTATCCAAGTCCATGGAAGCTATCCCTTGACTCCTTGGCAGTCCATAGATACCAGGTTGAAAAGCCTTGCTCTATGCGGTACAGTGTAAAAATTATTGGGCCAGAATTCAGGAGTCCCAATATCTGGTACCAACTCTGCCAATGGCTACTTTTAGACCCTGGGCAAGGCATTGAACCTAGAGATCCCAGTTGGAAGGGACCTCAGAGGTCATCTAGTCAAACTCTTCATTGAAGAAGAGTTCTCTCTGCCTGACAAGTGATCATCCAGCCTTTACCTCAAGACTTTCATTAAAGGGAAGCCCTTTACTTCCTGAGGGAGCTCTTTCTGGTTTTGGAAATTTTTTATTGTTAAGAAGGTTTTCCTTACACAAAGCCTAAATCTACTTCTCTTCAACTTGTACCCATTGGTCTTATTCTAGTTCTACCCTCTGGGACCAAGCACAACAAATCTAATCCCTCATCTTAGTTGTTGTCCTTCATTCTCAAAGAGGATCAAGATGACATCCCTATGTTGGAGTCAGTGACTATGTCCAGTTGTGGCTGATCAGACCGATGTGAGTTCAGAAGGCTCTACTACAGGTCAGGCACAAATAGTCTATATGAACATTTGGAGTGGAGATGTTTACATTTGAGCATCTCATGTTTCTTTTTAACTACTGCAATTCTGCTTTCCTCATAGAGCACAGTGACTTCTCTGATGCAGGAGCGCCATGTTGGGTGGTCCTATGCCAGCATCTCCCATATCTCATAATCAATTCCAAAGTTCTTCGGAGAAACCTTGAAAGTGTCCTTGTATTGAGTGTCCTTGTATCTTCTGACCACTGTCTGAATGCCTCCCTTGCATGTTAACCATTCAAATATTTAATGATGGCTATCATGCAAACACCTCATCTCTCTTCTAGATCAAACATCTCCAGTCCCTTTAACCTCTTTAGGCTTCAGGTATTTTATCTATCAGATGAAGAGGTTGTACTAGCCAATTTCCAAAAGTCTTTTCCAGCTTTTAAGTTCCATGATTGTACAGTAGTCATCCAGACTTTGTCTCTGGGACAGGAAGATTACTACTTCAAAAGGCCAGTTCATTCCACATAGCTTTTTCACCATTGGAGAACAAGGTCAGGGTCACATGTATTCCTTGAGATGTTCCTTTTGTGTGTTTGTATGAATTGCTTTTGTGTGGATTGCTATAACTGGACCTAGGGAAGAGGTTTTGATGAAACATAGCCAGGGTAAGTCAACCATGGTCAATGTGGCTCTTACTGAAACACAATCCTGTCTTAAGATCATGGTGGCTCCAACTGCAATAGTCATAGAATTTTCATTGCACTTACTTTTAGTAACCAGAAGACAGTAGGCAAATTGGGACATACTGTACATGCCTGGATTGGACTCTTTTCATCATCCACACCCTCCTATACTTCCCTCTCCCCACCTCACAGACACAGTGGGAGATGGTCTAAACAGGTGCGCGGTAAGCATTAGGGAAGTGTGGTATTAAGGTCCATATCCCAGAAGACAAGAAGAGCATGGCATCACTGCATTCTTATAGCGGGCAAGAGGAAAAGGTCCAGACAAAAAAGTCGGTGTCAGCAAGGTTTGTGCAGTAGTAACCTGCACACAAGAACAGGGATCAAGGTTACAAACTTGGACCTGGGGGACATAAATAGTGAGAATCCTCACGTACTCTTCAACAGAAAGTAAGGAATAAGCCATCAAGACTGACAAAAGAGGGTTTTTTTTTTCATTTTATTATCATGATCTGGTCCTTCCTTCCAGCTCCCTCTTAAATTTCCTTCAGCTAGAGTGCTGCTGTCATTGCCATTCTCATTTTTTTTTCTCCATGGCAACAGGTAACTCTAAACAGAAGTAGATACCAAGTTACTAAATTAGGTGTTCAAAGGTGCAGAGGGGAGGAGGTGGGTGGCAAGAATCAAGGCAAGAGTCCGACTACTGAAATCACTGGGTGAGAGGCAAGGTGGACTCTACACATGCTCTACAATCCAGTGGCATTGGCCTCCTTGGCATTCCTTGAGCATGATGCTCAATCTCCCAACTCTAGGCATTTTCAGTGACTGCTCTCTATGCCTGGAATTCTCTTCCTCCTCTTTCCTCTCATCCCCTTCCTTCAAATCTCACATAAAAATTCCATCTTCTAAAGGAAGTCTTTCCCAGTCTTTCTCAATCTTGGTGCCTATCTCCATCTTATTCTGTATATATCTTGTTATTAGGTAGTTACTTCATGTTGTCTCCACCATGAGCTCCTTGAGAGCAGGGACTATTTTTTGTATTTTTAAATATCCCCGCTGTATAGCGCTGTGCCGGGAATAGAGTAAGCATTTGATAAATGCTCATTGAAGCATAATGGAACCTATGATCATATCCCATAGGACTGCTGGGAGTTCCAAATGAGAATATACAGATATGTATACACACACACACACACACACACACACACACACACACACATATATATAATACACACATATATGTGTATATATTGATTGATCAAGTGAGATAATGGGAAATAATATGTATCACATACATATAGCATATATTACTTTACAATGTACAAATTTTACTATATATCACTTTGTAAATTTAAGGAGCCAGCGTTCAGATTACTCCAAGAGCAGCGATGGAATGAATTTCCAGTTGGGAAGTGAATGGTTCCCAGGGCTAGTGAGTTAGTAGCCCTTTAAAAAATAAGCAGGGTTGAACTTTTAGGTTTATGAGATTAACTCCCACAGATGTCTATAATTTATTTCTATATTGCTAAATAGATAGCTTCCTACCTATATTTTATCGACATAGACCCAGACTTATGATGTGCTTTATGACCCTGCTATCTCATTTTATTTCCACTTTGCCTTGTTGACTCATCTGCCTATCCTGATCCCAGATCCCCTTTGTTTGTGACTCAGATTTGCCTTGGATTTCTGACCCTTCTGGCTTCATCAGACTGAACCAGTTTCATTGAGTTACATTCATGTTCTATTTCCTACCCTTTGGTATCTTCAAATCACTGCTGTGTATAATTGATTTTAGTGGCTTGAGGGGAGAGTCTGCTTTCCTTCTGACCCCAGGAAGCCCTGAATGTTCTTCTCTTCTGTTTATAGGATCATAACAACATGGATCTGGGACTGTATCATAGGAACATACATTTAAAGCTTGAAAAAAACATAAGATACTCTCAAGTTCAGCCCTTCATTGACTCAGAGAAGTTAAGGGACTTGGACAGTGTCACAGAGCTAGGAAGTTACAAAGCTGCATTCAAACCAGGTGCCATGACCCCAAATCTAGCATACCGCAGTTGCCTTCTGTTAACCCTTCCTGATCTGGAACAGTGCTTCAGCTCAGGACATAGCTATGAACATTGGAGGATGCAAGGGCAAGGAACAATAGGGATCATTATAGCATCGTGTAGGGTTTCCATGCATTCTGGTGGGATAGAATATGCTCCCACCATATCCCTTTTATTCTTCTCTTACTTTATCATCAGGAAAATACATTTCATCATACCCTCAGGCTTCTGAATTAAAAATACAATGCTATGTTTGCTGCTCTTTCTGTTAGCCCAATCAATAAATGAGCATTTATTAAACACCTACAATGTCTCAGGCATTGTGCTAGAAACTGAGTGTAAAAACAAAAATGAAACTGTCCCTTCAGTCAAGGAATTTCTATTGAGAGAAACAATTCATGGCCATGTCATCGATCAATTTAGTAAGAGTAAAATGCTTTTATTATTGTATGAAGACAGATGAAACGACACAGGAAATAGCCTATAATTGGCTGAGAGAATCAGACATGCCTTTAGACCTTGCTATGTATAACATAGAAAGACAGTTTGGAATCATTCGGTCAACACTGAAACGAGTGGTGGTCAAATCAGTGGTGAAGGACTCTTGAGAGGGAATTACCTTTCAGGAGGAAAAGGTAAATTTTTTTTTCTCCTCTTATCCCCACATTTACTAGGTGGTAACCATGTGAACCTTGAAAGATCAGAGTTTGGGAGTTCCTATCAGTAGCTGCATCTCCAAAGCATCAGTGGCTGATGACAGTGTTCATACTGGGAGCTGGGAGAGACACTGAGGGCAAACTAGACACGCTGAAGAAAGTTAGCTATAGGACTCTATGAGGATGCAGACCCTGAGAGGCCAGTAGAAAGTTATATCTAAGAGTACTTTATGAGTACTCCATGAAGGGAGTTTAACCTTTGGCCATTTATACTCTCTTTGAACCCACTCTCCCCAGTGACCTTGTGTACACAAGAGAAGAGTGGGCCTTGGATTTTAAGGAAATATTTCTGTAGCAACTGTTCTTGTTATATGTGCTTTGTAAATATAATTTCTAAAAGATAATTGACAATAGCAGATCATCAATGGAGAGCACACTGGTGGGGCCTCATGAATGATAGTATTAAAAACTTAGCCCTGCTAAGCATGGTGAGACACATATATAACCTCATTTACCAGGGAAACTGAGCCTGGAGGGTGTCTTGAGCTTGAGAGTTCAAAGCTACAGTGGGTTATGCTGATCAATTGTCAAATTAAGTTTAGCATCAATGTGGTAAGCCTCTGGTATTGAGTCAAAGCTTCCCTACTGATCAGCGGTGGGATCATGTTGAGTCACCCTAGCACTTCCAGTCTTTGCAAGATAGAGAGATGTAGTCTTTAAAGACAATAAAAACCCCCAAACCAGCTTTTTAGGGTTACCCCTAGAACCATGAGGAAAAAGAGTAGGCAGCTGTTCCTAGATACCTAGTCTGCCAATTCAAGAGGAGGCTGGAAAGATGCCTTTAGGAGAGTACTACATAAGTTAATACAAAGTAATTTCAGAGGGAGAACAAGTAGCTGGAGGGATAAGGAAAGATCATATATACTTGGTAGCACTGAACATGCATTTTGAAGGGAAGCAGAGATTCCAGTTGGTGCATTTCATCCACCAGACTTGTTCAATGAGAAAGATGAGCTGTTATATACAAAGTACAGCAAGTAGAGCATTTCCATTAGAATGCAGAGTGCGTGAAGGGAAGTAATGTATAATAATCCTGGAAGAGTGGGCTAGAATCCATCCATGAAGGGCTTCAGTTATCAAACTGAGTTTCTACGTCTTGTGAACAAGTGGATCCTCCCATTGCTATATTCCAGTCGTGAATACTGCCCCACCCAGTCTCATTGATATGTTTCTTTAATGGATTTCAGCATGTTAGGAGGTTCCTAATGTTATAAATACTAGTCCACACCTTTTTATCTTCTTAGCTACTTGTAAGGGATTATACAATAATGAACTGCCCCTACCTTCATTGAATAAACACTTATTGGGTTATTATTAGGTTCTGGGGAATATAAAGATTTAAAAAACATGCATGGCCCTTTCCCTCAAGGAGCTTACATTCTAACGGATGTGATAGGATCTGTGCAGAAATAAGTAATAGTGCAAGGCAGGGCATTTTGGAGATATCTAGAAAATAGACTTCAAAAAAGCAAAGATGATACTTCATATGACTGAGTTGGGAAGGTAAGTTTTCTATAGTTACAAATAGGATTTTCTTGATTAGAAACTGGCATGTCCCACAACAAAGGAAGGCATCCTCACACATGGAATCAATGACCATTATATCGTGACATATCATGACATAGGGGTTTATAGGGTGTTCAAGAAGGACTGGCATCTCAAGTGTGAGGGCCTATTGAGCCCTTTTCAGGGCTGCTCACCACCTTTGGTGTGCACCTATCACCCAGTTCTCACCTATGGCTCCAAGAAGCTGTAGCATGCCAGTGGCCACACCCCAGTAAACCATCTCAGCAGATGGGCTAAACCAGATTGAGGGTAATTGATGGCCTCAAACCCATCAATAATTTAGGGAGATGTCTACCTAAAGCATGTGAAGACTTTCCCTTGTGGAATGGGAGGATGAAAGCAATTTGTTCTAACCGTCATGAAAGAGCCAAGGATACCAATGCATCCCAGGCCATCACAATTGTCTTGCCATTGCACTTTGATGACTCTGGAAGAAAGAGTGAGAAGGATGACTTTGTGCAGCCCTGCCTCACTTAAATCCAATTCTTGCTTGAGTCAAGACATCAGCCCACTCTTGCTGTGTTTGTCCTTGTTTTTGGAAGAGGACCATGGCATCAGGGAAATGATGACATGACTTGCAGTTGACTTTGATTTGAGTGAGGGAGGGTTGGGCAAGGTCACCAGCCTCACTTTCTCCTCCAGAGTCTTCTGGATCCAGTGATCAGCTGGGAGACCCTGCCCTTTAGGCTAAGGCCTTTCAGGTACGCAGGTAGAGTGAGGTAACGCCCATGCAGTGAATAGGTCTCTTTAAGAAGTGAGTCAAGAGATGGCCCCTTTAATTATAAAAAAGAAGAAAAAGGAAGGATGAACAACGATAACAAAAACTTCTAGTATAGTTCTGGGTGTAAAAGACGCAATTTTGCCCCCAACCCTCAAGGGAAGCCAGGATGAGTCTATAGAGATTCTAGGGGGGAGAATGAATAATTTTGACCAGACTATCTTACATATGACACAACTATATCAAAGTAATCTCCCAGATATATAGAAGCTGCATCGAACAGACATCCTTCTGTCCCTTGGTCTAGAGTACAGCTACCTTCTTCCCTGGCTTACAGCCAGACTCACATCTCTCTGTGCCTCTCTGGATCTGGCTCCCAGCCAGGTCAGAAGCTGTCTCTTACACTCTCATACTTTCCCTCTGCCAAGCCATCAGCTGGAACGGGCTAATTATTTATCTTATTCTCCTTCTCCCTGCTTCCTAGGTCTATGCTAGGAGCAGGCAACACTTTTTAAAAGAAGTGTCCTTGATTTTTTTTGTTTTACATTGTTGTAATTTTTGAACATACACTGCCCTAGCCTCCATTAGAATCCTCGCTTGTAAGAAAGATAAAAAATTAAGCAAAACAACCATGTAGATGTAGCATGGTGATGTGTCTAGGGGGCTGAGCTTGGAGTCTAGGAGCCCTGGGTTCTATCCCAGCTCTGACATTTAACATCACAATCCCAGAAAAGTTACTTAACTCCCCCCCTCCTCCTTGGTTTCTGGCTTCTCTACCTGCCTTCAAGTTCTAGCCAAAATCCTACCCTCGACAGAAAGCCTTTGCCAATCCCTCTTAATTTCAGTGCCTTCTCTTTATTAACTATTTCCTAATTCTCCCGTGTATAGATGGTAAATATTTGTTTGCTTGTCTTTCTTATTAGATTGTGAGCTACTCAAGGGCAAGAACTTTCTTTTGCCCTTGTTTGTTACTGTGTTTGCTTAACATGGTGCCTAATGCATAAAGTAGGAGCTTAATAAATGCTTACTGACATAGGGATTAACATTTCCTTATTTATACAGTGTGGAGAATAATCGATGTAGCGGGACAGCGTAATGGAGAGAAGGCTGGCTTTGAAGTCTCACAAACATGGGCTCCATCTCAACTCTGACACTTATTAGATTGGTGACCTCCGTGCCTCAGGCAACTCCCTAGGATTTATATGCTGTGTGAGTTAGTGTGCTGCATTGGCAAGAGCCCTCAATTTGGAGTCAGAAGGTTTTGACTCAAATTAAATCCCTGACACTTGTTCCCTGTGGGCAAGTCACAGCCTCTCTGGGCTTCAGTTTAATCAGCTGTAAAATAACAGAGTTGAACTGAATGGCTTTTAAGGAACTCTCCCCTCCCTTCCCTCCCCTCTTCTAAATCTATGATTGTATAATCCTATGTCTGGCACCATATACCTCATTTTGCACCTATAGTCTAGTAACACTTTACTGAGAGAAGAGGGGTAGATTTCCATCTCTGTCCTCTGGCAGGCTACATTTCCTCTTCCTCCTACTTGCATTGCCAGGTGTACACATCTCTTTTCTCTTCTTTCTTTTGGAAGGAATGGAGGGACCTTTGAGCACTCAAGGCACCAGCCCCAGGCAGACCTCTTCCTTTCTAGGGTAGTAACTTTAATAACACACTCCCTTCTTCTGGCCTTATAGCCCCTTCTCCTTTTTTTTCCCTTATCTCTCCTAAATTTTCATCCTCTCATCATACGGTTCAAGATTTCTAGACTTGGCACCTGGAATTGAGATTTGGGTAATAATAACAGCAGCAACTGTAGTAGTAGTAATAATAGTAATAATAACTAAAATTTACATAGTCATTATTATGTGCTGGGCACTCAGATCAACACTTCACACTTAATATTTCATTGTATCTTCACAACAACTCTGGGAGGGAGATGCTATTATTATCCCCATTTTACAGACAAAGAAACTGAGGCAAGCAGAGTTTAAATGACTTGCCCAGAGTTACAATCTATAGTATTTATTTTGTGTATGAATATGTATGTCTTTAAACCTTAAAGATTAGTATTACAATTATATTTTTAACTTAAGGCATCATTTCATAAGCATATATTTGTAAATATGTGTAGATAACAATATAGTAATATTAATATATAATATTTAACACATATTGTATAAAATATAAATAATAGTATTAAATATAATATACAACATATATTATATATAATATAAATAATAGTACTAAATGTAATATATAGCATGTTATATTATATATAATATAAATAACAGCATTAAATATAAGTTTATATTTATAGCTGAAAATGGACTATAAAAGTCTGTTCTTAAATGATTTTGTGATCTCATTGATTTGGATGTTAGTGCCCATAGTGCAGTCCCATGGTGACCCATCCATACCTTCCCATCATCTGTGACTCATACATATCCTCCCATAAATACTTTACAGAGGTCCATCCATCCATCATGCTTGTGGATAAGCTGGAGTGTGTACAGAGAGAAGAAGCAGAATGGTGAAGTGACTTGAGTTCATGTCATCTGAGAATCAGTCAAAGGGATTAGGGATATTTAGCCCAGATTTTTAAGTATTTGAAAGGCTGTCATGTGGGAAATGAATTAGATGTATTCTGTTTGTCCCCAGAAGCAGGACTAGGGGTAATGTGTGGAGGTTTCAAGAAGAGAAATTTAGGCTTGCTTAAAGTCAAGAATAATTTCATAACAATTAGAACAGGGGAGGAACCTACAGCCACATGTGACCTCAAGGCTGCAGGGTCTCTGCCCCTGAATCAGAACTTTAATCAGACCTTTCACAAAGTAGAATGGCCTCCTCAAGAGATGGTGGGTTTCCCCTCAATAAAATTCTTCATGCAGATTCTACATGACCACTTGTCAAGTATGTCATACTAGGGCTGTCTTTTAATTATGGGCTAGAATTGATGACCACCGCAGTCCCTTCTAATTCTCAAGTTCTTGGATTATTTGTAATCCTCTGGGATCAGCATGAAACATTGCAGAATGTGCTGAACTTAGAGTCACAGAAGGTCTGGGTTCAGATCCCACCTCTGATACTTATTAGCTGGGTAGCCATACTTGCTCTCTCTGATCCTCAGTCTCTTCATCTGTTAATCTGGATTATTAATGCCTATAACAGTTATGCCGAAGACTAGTCCTTCCTTCCAGATGAGTGCCAGCTATAAATAACTACTGCTGCTGCCAGTGATGATGGTGATGATTATGGCTTAACATGTGCATTGTGCTTTAAGTCTTACAAAGCAATTTGTACGTGTTATATATCATTTGCTGACCTTTGAATGGGACCAAAGAGACACAGTAAAAAGTGTGGACATAAGTAGAGAGCATTTGGTATTTTATCAATGGGGAGAAGAGAGAAGATGAATAATGAGGAAAGAAGAGGTTAGAAAGAACTGGGCTGCAATGATGGCTAAACATCTATAAAGTGTTCTCTGTCAAAAAAAAAAACAGCTGAGAAATTGCCTTGACTTTCTAATAACTGCTTTCTTCATTTATAGGGATGTGTCAAATCAGTGCTCTCCACTGTGGCTTATAGTACCCTTAATGACAAGACTAAGTGGACCTGAAGAGCTTCTATTTGAGGAAAATCTCTAGGACATCAGAGCCCCCAGGGTCTTGTGCCTTGGTACAGAGATTTACACTAAGAGGCGTGAACTTAGAAAAAGTAGAAAAGAGAAGAAGAAATACATTTTTTTTAAAAGAGTAGAAGTCAAAGTCACATGGGAAGAGGTTATTGAGTGTGCATGTGCATCCCTGACCAGAGCTGAACTGGACCAATAGCATATTATGTCCTGGAACAAGGTCTACTGGGCAGGAGATACCAGACCTTAAAGTATGTACTCAGAACACACAGGCTCGAGAGATAGTAAAGGATGAGGCAGCCAGGTACAGTGAAGAGAGCATTGAACTGAAATAAGAGGACTTCTTTAGATCTGAGATTTGCTGCTCTCTAATTAGAGCAGCTAGGTGGTGCAGTGGATAGAGTAATGGGCCTAGAGTCAGGAAAATCTAAGTTCAAATCAGGCCTC
The DNA here is from genome assembly GCF_028583685.1 of Petaurus breviceps papuanus. Classification (NCBI taxonomy): domain Eukaryota; kingdom Metazoa; phylum Chordata; class Mammalia; order Diprotodontia; family Petauridae; genus Petaurus; species Petaurus breviceps. Next base: position 25,842,365 of record NW_027186304.1, on the reverse strand, counting down.
AGGAAGTATAAATCAACAGCAGGATTGAAAGCAGAAACTCACCTGAGCTCACCCAAGAAATTCTTCAGTTATCTCTAAAAAAGTGAATCTGAATAGATTTTAGAGTGGCAGAATCCATTGGGAGACAGAGCATAGCAGATTCCCAGCCCAGCAAAGTGCAGAAAATCAACTGGTAGGATTTGTGGCACCAGGTGGAGGAAGTGCAGAGCATGTGGGTTGCACCAGCACAGACCTGACCATAGCAGAGCCAGAGAGAACCTGGATGAACCCACCACAGGGACAATTCTCAGACCTCTCACTGAAAGATGGGGGTCTGTCAGAGATGGATAAGAGACATGTACAGGGCCAGCGGCAGCAGCACCAGCTACTCCTGGGGCTATCAGCCCACAGTCTGGATGTTTAAAAATCACCTACCTGAACTTCTGGGAGCCAAGATGGCAGAGTAAACCTTAGGGGCTAGAATCGCACACCGCCCATTGTTGACCTTGAAAAACCCAGAGAATATTGTCCCAGGGTAAAATCCTAAAATAGTGAAACTGGCTGGCGTCTTAGGAGACCTGCAGGAAGGGTGTGGCTGTGCTGAGGTTAAAGAGCAGGATGGGAGGCATTTTAACAAACCCCATCTCAGCCAACCAGTGGGAGAGCCTGAACCCTAGAGGGGTGGAGCCAGCAAGCACTAACACCAGAACCCTAGGTGTGCCTTCACACAAACAGGGAAATTGTTAGACACCAGCACAACCCCAGCCATCAAAGGCTGAGCTACAGCACACAAAGCCAGTAACCAGGCACCTAGCTCCCAGCTAGAGAAGAATGGGTCAGAATTCTCTGTACCACAGGAGCAGAGATCCACTTTAAAGGCAGGAAGTGGGCAATCACAATGGGAAAAATGTAAATCAGAAAATCAAAGACTGTAGAATTCCATTATGGTGAGTGGGAAGAACCAAATTCAAAAGAAGATAGCATTGACCCTATACCCACATCTGAAACCACAAAAGGGAATATGAACAGGTCTCAAGTCCAAAAAGCATTCTTGGAAGAACTGAAGAAGGATTTAAAAAGTGAAATTAGAGGGGTAGAAGATAAATTGATCAATTGTTTTAAAAATACAATTGGCAAAATGGAAAAAAAAATCACTGAAGAAAAAAACTCCTTAAAAAGTAAAATTTGCCAAATGGGAAAGGAGATACAAAATCTAACTGGAGAAAAATAACTTCTTAAAATTAAAACTGGACAAATGGAAAAGGAGGTTGAAAAACTGAGGGAAACAATTAGCTAAAAATTAGAATTTGACAAATTGAAGCTAATAACTCTATGAGGTCAAGCAAAATCTAAAGAATGAAAAAAATAGAGGAAAATGTAAAAGATCTCATTACAAAAACAACTGACATGGTAAACAGATCTAGGAGAGATAATCTAAGAATTATTGGTCTACAGGAAAGCCATAATGATAAAAAGCTTCTGTACAGCATCTTCCAAGAAAACATCAACGAAAAATGCCCTGAGGTCTAGAACCAGAGGGTAAAATACTTATCAGAAGGATGCACAAACATCTCCTAAAAGAGATCCCAAATTGAAAACTCCAAGGAATATTGTAGCCAAATTCCAGAATTATCAGGTCAAGGAAAAAATACTGCAAGCAGCCAGAAAAAATGATTCAAATACTGCAGAACTACAGTCAGGATCACACAGGACCTTGCAGCTTCTATATTAAAAGACTGGAGGGATTGGAATATGACATATCATAAGACAAAGGAGCTTGGTCTACAACCAAGGATCAACTACCCAGCAAAATTGAGCATAATCTTTCAGGCAAGGAAATGGTCATTCAATGAAATAAGGGACTTCCAGATTTTCCTGATTAAAAGACCAGAACTCTAGGGAAACTAAGTGGCACAGTGAATAGAGCACCAGCCCTGGAGTCAGGAGGACCTGAGTTCAAATCTGGCCTCAGACATTTAACACTTAGTAGCTGTGTGACCTTGGGCAAGTCATTTAACCCCAATTGCCCTGCCTTCCCCCTGCAAAAAGACAAAAAGCAGAAGAAAAGAAAGAAAAGGCTAGAGCTCAATGGAAAATTTGATCTCCAAATAGAAGACTCAAGAGAGACATAAAAAGGTAAGCAGGGAAAACACACACACACACACACACACACACACACACACACAACTTGCTATTTAATAAGAGCAAACTGTTTACATCCCTATATGGGAGGATGATACCTGTCAATATTGAGGACTGTATAATCATCATGACATTAAAAAGGGATGTGCATAGATAAAGGGCATGGGTATAAATTAACTAATGTGATCATAAAAAAACCTATTAAGGGGTGCACATGGATTGTAAGGGGAGAAGAGGAAAGGAGGAGGCAGAAGAGGATAAATTATGCCACATTAAGAGGCATAAAACATATTATAGTAGAGGAAACAAAGGAAGCCAGAGGAGCATTATTTGAAATTTACTCTCATAGGATTTGGTTCAGGAAGGGAATAACATACTTTGTTAAGTATAGAAATCTAACATGCCGTACAGGCAGTAAGAGGGGAAAGGAGGAAAAAAAGGGGCAGTGGTCAGAAGGGAAGGAAGAAGTGGCAAGGGGAAACGGGAGGTAAAGGGAGGGGGGTTGATAAGGAGGGAATATTGAGGGAGGTGGTGGTCAAAAGGAAAACTCTTAAGGAGGGGAAGGGAGAAATAAAAGCAAATCCAGACTCAGATACTAGCTCTGTGACCCTGGGCAAGTCACTGAACCCTATACGCCTCAGTTTCCTCATTAGTAAAATGAACTAGAGAAGAAAATGGCAAACTGCTACAATATTTTTGCCAAGAAAATCCCAAATGTGGTCATGAAAAGTCAGACATGACAGGAAAGACTACACAACAACACTCCCAGTTTATGTAACTTTGGGCAAATGTTTAATCTCACTGGGACTCAGTTTCCTAATTTGTAAAATGAGAGTATTAGACCAGATGACCTCTGAGATTCCTTCTACTTTTAGATCTATAATCCTTTAATTCCGTGTACAGGGAGGGTCTCTGCCCTTTGATATCTCTGGAAGCTGAGCATCAACCACTCCTATAAAAACAGACTGCTTCAGTTTGGCTTTCTGTTCAGAGATGCTTGGTGAGATCACAGGAATTTTCTTTCCATCTGGCTTCTTACTTCTTTCTAGAACTGCATTGATCAAATAGAAGCTGGGCCCACTGGGGCTGAAGTTCTGGGCCTCTCCCTGTTTTATACTCATAGACAGGCTTTCGACTAGATTTAGTCCTTACTGAGCCTCAACTCTGGTGAGAGGGGTCCTCCCTCTTCTCTTTCTTGTTTTCTCATTAAGCCCCCCTCCCTGATTCCCCAGGGAAACAATTTAGCTTATGGCTCATATACAGGGGTTCCTCAAAAGGGGGAGAGTAAAAAGGTATTCAGTACATGATATAAATCAGATGAGGCACAGGTTGTGTATTCCTACTCACAAAAAGGAATGCTAAGCATAAACAAATGTGCTGATAGAAGATTTGAATAGAATTCAGTAACAACTTATTATCATGGTTACAGTCTGCTGAGGAAGGACATATTTAAACTTTATCATCAGTATATAAAACAGTTTTACAAGACTGATAATCATCCATTTCACCTTCCCCCTTTGCTGAACACTGTCCTTTCAACTCTACTGATCAATCAGCTAAGCATAGACCAGTCTTCTTATTGTCAGTGGCTGACCTCTCTGACGCAAAATCTTCAATAACCAGCTACCAACAGAGGTTGAATAGGCCTAAGTGGTCATCCCAAAAAGCATGCACTCAGAGCTCCCTGGGAAACTTCCAAGGACTCCCAGGACATAGTGACTGGAGGGTTGGGCCTTTGGGGGATAACACATTTCCCTGGTTACTATGTTTTGTCCTAGGGCTGAAAGGGTTTGACATTCCAGAGAGATGTGGTGAGTCCCAAGGGGTGTCTTGGTCTTCCCCAGCCATATGTCAGGAGAGGGGGACAGAGTACTATGCCTTTTAAAAGAAAAACAGCTTCTGGCTCATCCCTCTCTCAAGGCAGTCAGTTTGAGAATTGTCTGAATGACCGTTACATCTTATTTCTTTCTTTGCCTCTCCCTCCTTGGTGGCTCTTCATCTTTTTTCCCTTTTCCAGTATTGAATCTCCTGACAAATCCCTGGATCCAAGTACAATAAGCCATGAGATTCTTATATCCTATGGTTTTCCTACAACAAATCTGTTTCCTTGCTTCATCGTTGTGGGCACGTGAAGCCATCCTAGCAAGCTCTCATTAAAAGTCACATATCCTACCCCCTACTACATTCCCCAAATGGGTCTTGAGTAAAAACAAAAAGAACCTGATGGTTAAAGGAGAAATGACTTGGGAGTTAGTTGATCTAATTTTTGACCTGTGATAGTTCAAAAGGAGGCAGAATAATCTAGCTTCCGAGGCAAGAGACTTTCACATGTTATAGGAAGAACAAATAGATCTTCATAGCATAAGGTTCCACAACAAAAGTCAGCTCATGAGTGGTAGGAAGCTCCTATGAATAAATTTTTTTTATGACACAAATACAAATGATTCAAATAAGGAAGAAAAGGGAGAGCTATTTTTAAAAGATTAAACTACTCACATGGGGTACTCATGGATAGATGTAGAATTTTCAAATACGGGCAGCTGAGGATGAATACAAAAGCATAGTACAGACCTCTAAGAATAATGTGAGGAAAGCTATATCCTAGGAGGAAATGGGATCTCATAAACATTCTCAAATGCTTAGAATAACACAGAGATCTTAAAACATAGGAGTTGTTCTTTGGACATCAGGATTTAAGTGAGGCAGGGTTTTGCAAAGGCATCAACTGCATTCTCTCCTCCAGTCATCTGGGTCCACTGGCAAGATATAGGTCTTGGCGGTGGTCCCACATGCAGTGAGAGACCTTGGCCTGTTTTATCTAAGGTCTTTTCCAGGTCTCAGTTTGACTCAATACCCATTCAGTAGTTAAAGACTAGATAAGAATTGTTTGCCTTCACAAAAGAATGGGTCCGGGAGGGGAAGACCCTCAGAGTTTCTGGACAATTTTCAAGCTGGAGGGTTATAGGACAAAAATTATTAAAAGGGAGTTTGAATCCAAGAAAAGAAGAGAGAGAGAGCTGTCCTTAGTTAACTCATCACCAGATTTTAGATGCAGTGTATCCAAGGTTGCTGAGATAATATGTATAGTAGATATAATCACTGAGCCATCTTAGTTGATTTTAGAGGGGGAAAGACTATTGAAATGGGAGAAGTTCCTCAGAACTGAAGACTGGCAAATGTCATTGACTTTTTTTAATGGAAGAACATAGAGTCTTCAAACTCTAAATCAATTAGCTGGACAGTGATTTTTGACAATTTCTAGAATGCAGTATTTAAAAAGAGAGTTTGTGTATATGTGTAAAGGGAAGAAGTGGTGATCACGATGAGCTAGTATAGGTTCATCAGAAATAGGTCTTGCCAATCCTGTCCTTTTGCTGATGGGATAAGTCAAGGAAATGCTCTAGACATAGAAAATCTAGATTTCATTGAAACTTTTACTGATTTGCTTATGGCATTTTCATAGACAGGCCGGAGAGATGGTAGATAAAAGACAGGTAATTTGGAAATGGTCAGATGACAGAAGACATCTTCGGTTGAAATTTTAAATGGTATTTTTTTTTCTAATTATGTCAAGACATTTTTTAGCATTAATTTTTCCAAGATTTTGAACTCCAAATTTTTCTCCTTCTTTTCCTTCCTTCCTTTCTAAAATGGTAGGCAATTTGATATGTTATACATGTGCTATGGTGTAAAACATATTTCCATATTAATCACAGTTGTGTAAGAAGAAATGGATCAGAAGAAAAAGACCATTAAGAAGAATAAAGTAAATGAAAAAAGTATGTTTCAATCTTTATTAAGGGTCCATCAGTTCTTTATCTGGATGTGGATAGCATTTTTCTTTGTGAGTCCTTTGTCTTGGATCGTTGTGTTGCTGAGAAGAGGGGAATCATTCATAGTTGATCATCACACAATGTTGCTCATTCTGTGTACAATGTTTTCCTGGTTGTGTTAGTTTCACTTTGCAACAGGTCATCAAGTCTTTCAAGGTTTTTATGACATCTTCCTGTTCATCATTTCTTATAACACAATAGTATTCCATTACATTCATATACCACAGCTTGTTCAACCATTCCCCAATTGATGGGTATCCCCCTCAATTCCCAAGAATTTGTCACCACAACAAAGAACGGTTACAAATGTACACAGTTTGGTTGCCCTTTGGGTATAGTTCCAAATTGTTCTCCTGTGTGGTTGGATCAGTTCACAACTCCACCAAGAGTGTATTAGTGTCCCAATTTTCCCACATCCTCTCCAACATTTGTCATTTTCTTTTTTTGGCATATTAACAAATCTGATAGGTGTGAGGTAGTACCTCAGAGTCATTTTAATGTGCATTTCTCCAGTGAGTTTTTGACTTTCCTTTTCCATCTGGCTAATTCTGATTTTTAAGGCATTCTTCTCCTCATTGGCTTTTTGGGCCTCTTTTGCCATTTTAGTGGTTATTTTTTAGTGTGTTATTTTCTTCAGTATTATTTTGAGTTCCTTTAGCAGGCTGTTGACGCACTTTTCATGATTTTCTTGTGTCATTTTCATTTCTCTTCCCAGTTTTTCCTCTATTTCTCTTACTTGATTTTCAAAATCCTTCTTGAACTCTTCCATTCTTGAATCCATTCTTGAACTCTGCCTGCAACCAGTTCTATTTTTCGTGGAGGCTTTTGATGTAGGAGTTTTGATTTTGCTGTCTTCTTCTGCTTCTATATTTTGATTGTCTTTGCCACCAAAAAAACAATTCTATAGCTTGATTACACTTCCTCTCTTTGCTCATCTTGCCAGTCAGTTACTTGACTTTTGAGCTCTTTACCACAGTAGAACTCTGCTTCTAGAGTGGAGAGTGCTGTGTCCCAAATTTGGGGGGTTTTGTAGAACTGTTGTCAGACCTTATTCTGGGCACCTGCCTAAGAATTGTGAGGAGGACTCCCTCAAGACAACCTCAACAAGCCCTGACCCACTAGCACTCTTCATCCCAGGACCACCACCCAAGACTGCAACCCATATACAAGGAGGGCAAAACAAGAGAGTCCTGCCTCAGCCCCAGCAAAGAGATGCCTGCAATTGTGCTCTGGATAGTTGCTTGGTCCCCCTGTGATCTGTAGGCTTGGAGCTCAGGAGGCAGGTGCCAGGACAGCCAATGCAGCTGCTGCCACCTCCCCTGCCCTGGGGGCAGGGGCAGGACCATGCTCTTCTCTCACCCTGTTCCAACAGAGTTCTCCACTGACCTTTTACTTTCTCTTTGGCGTTTATGGTTTGCAAAGTCTGGATACTGCCACAGCTGCCAGTGATTCACTCTCCTGAAGTCTGCTCTGGCCAGTCTGTGTCCTAGGTCTGGGCCAGCACAGCTCATGTGGCCCATGCTGGACTGCACTCTACTACCCAGCCTGGTGTGATAGACCCTTCCTGTAGACCTGCTGGGCCACCTTCAGTGGGAGATTTGTTTCTCTCTGTCACTTTGTGGGTTCTGTAGTTTTAAAATTTGTTTAGAGTCATTTTTTACAGGTGTTGGAAGTGGTTGGAAAAAGAGCTCAAGCAAGTTCTTGCTTTTACTCCACCATCTTGGTTCCACCCCTAATTTGCCTTTCTCTAATCAAAAGTGATTTGGACACAGTGCTTCTTAAAGTCTGGGTCACTATCCCACATGGGGTTATGAAAAATTTGGCAACAGTAAAAGATTTCTGAACACAAAACAAACAAAAATTAATTAAAAGTCAAATGCATAATGAATCCAAGGTATTTCTGTCAGTGCTTGCCTGTGTTGCATCCTGTAACTTCACTGAGACCTTGGTTTTGAAAAATTTAAGAAGCTCCAATTTAGAGCACTTCTTCATATACTTATAGATAGCTTGGATTTCTTTTTTGTGTCTTTATTAATTTGTTTGTTTACTTTTAGTTTACAACACTCAGTTCCAAAATCCCTTGAGTTTCAAATTTTCTCCTCCTCCCTTACCCATACCCCTACCATAGAGGCATACAGTCAAGTATAGGATCTGCAAATACTTTCACTTTAGACATTAGTCAGGTTGTAAAGAAGGATTGTACCCAATGGAATGAACAATGGGAAAGAGGAAACAAACAAGAAAAATAAAGAGAGAAGGTAGTTTGCTTCATTCTGCATTCAAACTCTATTCTTTCTAGTTCTCTCTGAATGTAGACATCTCCTTCCATCATGAGTCTTTTGGAGTTGTCTTATAACCTTGTATTGCTAAGAAGATTCCACCTATCAAATTTGGTTGTCACACATACATTTTGTCTGTAATTGTGTACAAATTTCTCCTGGTTCTGCTCTCCTCATTTCACATCAGTTTGTATAAGTGTCTCCAGGTAAATATGAAGTCTGTCTGCTCCTCATTTCTTATAGCACAATAGTATACCATTACATTCATATACCACAACTTGTTTACCCATTCCCCAGTTGATGGGCATCCCCTTGATTTCTCATTCTTTGCCACCACAAAAAGAGTTGCTATGAATATTTTTATATATATGGGGCCTATTCCCACTTCTATGATACAACCTAGAGATACAACCCTAGAAGTGGTTTTACTGGGTCGAAGGGTATGCAATTATTTATAGCCCTTTAGCCATAGTTCCAGATTGCTCTCCAGAATGGTGTATTCAGTTCACAACTTCATCAACAATGCATTAGTGTTCCAATTTTGACACATCCTCTCCAGCATTTCTCATTTTCATGTTTTGTCATCTTAGTCAATCTTACCAGTGAGATGTGGTACCTCAGAGTTCTTTTGATTTGCATTTCTCTAATCAATAGTGATTTAGAGCATTTTTTCATATGCTTATAGATATCTTTAATTTCTACCTTTAAAAATTGCCTGTTCACATCCTTTGACCATTTATCAATTGGGGAATGACACGCATTTTTATAGATTTGACTGAATTCTCTGTATATTTTAGAAGTGAGGCCTTTATCAGAGATACCGGTTGTAAAAACTCTTTCCCACTTTCCTCTTAATTTTGGTTACATTGGCTTTGTTCATATAAAAACTTTTCAGTTTAATGTAATTGAGATTATGCATTTTGCATTTTATGATGCCCTCTAACTCTTGTTTGGTCATAAAGTTTTCCCTTCTCCATAAATCTGATAGATAAACTATTCGTTGCTCTCCCAGATTGCTTACAGTATCAGCGTTTATACCTAGATCACGCACCCATTTAGACTTGATTTTGGTAAATAGTGTTAGATAATGGTCTATGCCCAGTTTCTGCCATACTATATTCCAGTTATCCCAGAAGTTTTTGTCAAATAGTCAGTTCTTATCCCCAAAACTGGGATCTTTGGGTTTATCAAATAGTAGATTACTACAGTCATTGACTGCTGAATCTCATGTACCCAATCTATTCCACTGATCCACTATGCTATTCCTCAGCCAGTACCAAGTAGTTTTGATGATCGCTGCTTTATAATACAGAATAAAATCTAGTGTGGCTAGGCCACCTTCCCCAGAATTTCTTTTCATTAATACACTTGATATTCTGGGCCTTTTGTTCTTCCAAATGAATATTGTTACTATGAATATTTGAATATAATTATATGAATAATATGAATATTTTCTTCTAGTTCTATAAAGTAAATTTTTGGTAGATTGATTGGTATGGCACTAAATATGTAATTTAATTTAGGTAAAATTGTCATTTTTATTATATTAGCTATACCCAGCCATGAGCAATTGATGTTTTTCTAATTGGTTAGATCTGACTTTATTTGTGTGAAAAGTGTTTTGTAATTTTGTTCATATAGGTCCTGAGTTTGTTTTGGCAGGTAGATTCCTAAATATTTTATAATGTCTACAGTAATTTTAAGTGGGAATTCTCTTTCTATCTCTTGCTGTTGGACTTCATTAGAAATATATATGAATGCTGAGGATTTATGTGGATTTATTTTATATCCTGCAATTTTGCCAAATTTATTTATGGTCTCAAGTCGTTTTTTGCATGATTCTGATTCGCTAAGTATATCATCACATCATCTGCAAAGAGTGATAGCTTAGTCTCTTCTTTACCTAGTCTGATTCCTTCAATTTCTTTTTCTTCTCTAATTGCTACTGCTAACATTTCTAGTACCAGATTGAATAAGAGGGGTGATAGTGGACATCCTTGTTTCACTGCTGATCTTACTGGAAATGCTTCTAGTTTATCCCCATTACATATAATACTTGCTGATGGCTTTAAATAGATGTTACCTATTATTTTAAGGAAAACTCCATTTATTCCTATACTTTCTAGTGATTTTAATAGGAATGGATGTTTTATTTTGTCAAAAGCCTTTTCTGAATCTATTGAGATAATCACATGGTTTCTGCTAGTTTTATTGTTGATATGGTCAATTATACTGATGGTTTTCCTAATATTAAAAAATCCTTGCATTCCTGGAATAAATCCTACCTGATCAATGTGTATTATTCTTGTGATAAGTTGTTGTAGTCTTTTTGCTAATATTTTATTTAAAATTTTTGCATGTATATTCATGAGGGAAATTGGTCTATAATTTTCTTTCTCTGTTTTGTCTCTTCCTGATTTAGGTATCAGTACCATATTTGTGTCATAAAAAGAATTTGGTAGGACTCCTTCTTAACCAATTTTCCCAAATAGTTTGAAGAGTGTTGGAATCAATTGTTCTTTAAATGTTTCATAGAATTTGCTAGTAAATCCGTCTGGCCCTGGAGATTTTTTCGTAGGGAGTTCACTGATGGCTTGTTCAATTTCTTTTCCTGAGATGGGGTTATTTGAGCAATTTACTTCCTCTTCAGTTAATATGGGCAACTTATATTTTTGTAAATATTCATCCATGTCACTAAGATTGTCAAAGTTATGTGCATACAATTCAGCAAAATAATTCCTAATTATTGTTTTAGTTTCCTCTTTATTGGAGGTAGATTCACCCTTTTCATTTTTGATACTCATAATTTGGTTTTCTTCTTTCTTTTTTTATCATATTGACTAAAGGTCTATTAATTTTATTGTTTTTTCATAAAACCAGCTCTCAGTTTTATTTATCAATTCAATTGTTCTCTTAATTTCAATTTTATTAATCTCCCCTTTGGTTTTATTATTTCTAATTTAGTATTTAATTGGGGATTTTCAATTTGTTCTTTTTCTAGCTTTTTCAATAATGCCCAATTCATTGACCTCCATTTTCTCTAATTTATTCATGCATGCATTCAGGGATATAAAACTTTCCCTAAGAACTGCCTTTGCTGCATCCCACAAATTTTGGTATGTTGTCTCATTATTGTCATTCCTTTTTTTTTTGTTTTCTTTTTTTTTCATTTTTCAAATGGTTTATTAACTTCTGATTTACATCATTTATTTCCGCCAGATTTTGAGTTACAAATTTTCTCCCTGTTTTCCCCCTACCCACCGCCCCAAAATAGCAGTCCCACAGGATATCCCCTCCTCCAATCTGCTCTCTCCCATATTTTCTCCCATACCCCTTTGGACTTTTCCAGTGGATCTCTATGCCCCAGTGCCTGTATATCTTATTTCCCAATTATATGTAAAATAGTATTAATGATAGTGTGTGTGTGTGTGTGTATATATATATATATATATATATATATATACATATATATATATATATATATGAATATTTGATTTTAAAACTTTGAATTCCAGATTCATTCCCTTCCTCCCTTGTCACCCACCCTTACTGGGAAGATAAGCAGTTCAGTATAGGTTGTACATGTGTGGCTAATGCAAAACAATAACAGAGTAGATATATTGTAAAAGACTGACTATATTTCCCTCCCTCCTATCCCACCTCCCACTTGTTCTGTTCTTTACTTTGATCCCATCCCTTCTCAGAAGTTTCCAACTTCCCTACCCCCCAGCCTGCCCTCCCTTCCATCATCCCCCCTCTCATCCCCTTCCCCCCTCCACTCTCCTGGAGGGTGAGATACCTTATTTAGTGTGTATTTCATTCCCTCCTCAAGCCAAATTCAGTGGGAATAAGGTTGACCCATTCCCTTTTGCCTTCCTATTCTTCCCCTCCATTGTAACCATTTTCCCTTGCCTGTTCTGTATGAGATAGTTTACCCCATTCTGTTTCTCCCCATGTCCTCTCATTATATTCTTCTCTCACCTCTTAATTCCACCTTTTAAGTATCTTCCCTTCCTGTTAAATTGGTCCTGTGCCCTCTATCTATGTATACCTGTAAACATATATACACACATTTACATATGTGTTCATATGCCCATATACCCTCATATATATAGACATATATAGAGAGAGACATATATATATACATATATATATATATAAACATATATATATATATCAATTCCCTTCAACTACTGAGAAAAATTTCATAAGTTACAATTATTGTTTTCCCACAGAGGAATGTTAATAGTCCAACTTTAATAAGTTCCTTATGATTTCTTTTCCCTTGTTTCTTGCTTCTCTTGTTTCTTGTATCTGAATGTCAAATTTTCTATTCAACTCTGGTTTTTTCAACAAGAATGCTTGAAAGTCCTCTATTTCACTGAATGACCATATTTTCCCCTGAAACATGATACTCAGTTGTGCTGGGTAGGTGACTCTTGGTTTTAATCCCAGCTCCTTTGACCTCAAGCCCTTCGATCCCTCAGTGTAGAAGCTGCCAGATCCTGGGTTATCCTGATTGTGTTTTGACAATATTCAAATTGTTTCTTCCTGGCTGCTTGTAACATCCTCTCCTTAATCTGGGAATTCTGGAACCTGGCTATAATATTCCTAGGAGTTTTCTTTTTGGGATCTTTTTCAGTTGGTGATCAGTGGATTCTTTCAACCTCTATTTTGCCCTCTGGTTCTAAAACATCAGGACAGTTTTCTTTGAGAATTTCCTGGAGGATGATTTTTAGGTTCTTATTTTGATCATGGCTTTCAGGTAGTCCAATAATTTTTAAATTATCTCTCCTGGATCTATTTTCTAGGTCAGTGGTTTTTCCCATGAGATATTTCACATTGCCTTCTATTCTTTTATTTGTTTGGATCTGTTTAACAGCATCTTGACTTCTCATAAAGTCATTAGCTTCCATTTGCTCCAGTCTAATTCTGAAGCAATGATTCTCCTCATTGAGCTTTTGAGATTCTTTTTTCCATCTGGCAAATTCAGCTTTTTAAGGCATTCTTCTCCTCATTGCCTTTTTGAGCCTCTTTTGCCGTTTGAGTTCGTCTATTTTTTTAAGGTGGTATTTTCCTCAGTCAGGCTGTTGACTTTCATTTCATAATTTTCTTGCATTGTTCTCATTTCTCTTCCCAATTTTTCCTCCACTTCTCTTATCTGCTTCTTAAGGTCCTCTATGGCCTGTAACCAGCTTGTATTTTCCTTTGAAGCTTTTGGTGCAGGTGTTCTGACTTCACTGTCTTCCTCCTATTCCATGCTTTGCTCCTTTTTGTACCCAAAATAGGAGTGTAATGTTGGGATCTTCTGTCTGCTTTGTTTCTTTTGCCTGGTCATGTTGCCCCTCAGTCACTTGACCCTTGGACTTTTTGCCGCAGTAGGACTCTGCCACCAGACAGGGGAGCTTTCGTCCCAAACACTGGGTTTTTCTCAGCTGCTGGAGGTATTAGATGGGTGCCCTCTCTGAGGCCTCCACACACTCTGGCAAGCTGGACACACACCCCAGAACCTCCACCCTAGACTGCCATCCAGATCCAAGCAGGTTAAAGCAAGAGTGATTACCCCTCAGACTGGTGCTTGGTCCCCCTATTCTCTGCAGGCCAAGAGCTGAAGCTGCCATGTGGCACTGGCTGACTGTGCCAGCATCTCAGTGCCTTCTTGCCCAAGGGGCAAAAGCCATGCACTCCCACTTACTGGGTCCCAATTCCAGACTGCACTGACCTCTCACTTTGTCCTTCGTGCCATCTTAACTCTGTCCCCTATTGTCATTCTCTTGAATGAAGTTACTGTTTGTTTCTATAATTTCTTGTTTGACCCACTCATTCTTTAGGATTAAATTATTTAGTTTCCATTTAGTTTTAGTCTATCATTCCATGGCCCTTTATTGCATATGATTTTTATTGCATCATGATCTGAACATTATGCATTTAATATTTCTGCCTTTCTGCACTGAATTGTAAGGTTTTTATGCCCTAGTACATGGTCGATTTTTGTGTATGTGCCATGTACCACTGAGAAGAAGGCATATTCTTTTTATCTTCATTCAGTTTTCTCCAGAGATCTATCATGTCTAGCCTCTCTAAAATTCTATTCAACTGCTTAACTTCTTTCTTGTTTATTTTGATGTTAGATTTATCAAGCTCAGAGAGGGGAGATTGAGGTCTCCCACTAGTATGGTTTTGCTATCTATTTCTTCCTCTAATTCCCTTGACTTCTCCTCTAGGAATTTGGGTGCTATACTGCTTGGTGCATATAGGTTAAGTAATGATATTGCTTCATTTTCAATGGTTCATTTTAGCAGGAGATAGTTTTCTTCCTTATCTCTTTTAATTAGATCAATTTTTAATTTTGCTTTATCTGAGATTAGGATTGCTACCCCTGCTTTTTTTTTACTTTAGCTGAAGCACAATATATTCTACTCCATCCTTTTTACCTTTACCCTGTGCGTATCCCCTTGTTTCAAATGTGTCTCTTATAGCCTGCACATTGTAGGATTGTGGTTTTTAATCCATTCTGCTATCTGCCTCCATTTTGTGGGAGAGTTCATCCCATTCACATTCACAGTTATGATTACTATCTGTGTCTTTCCCTCCATCCTATTCCCTCCCCTGTTTATATTATTTTTCTTCCTTCTCCATTCCACTCCTTAAGCATTTTCCTTTTGACCACTGCCTCTTTCAGTATTCCCTCTCTGTGCTCCCCCTTTACCTACTCTTTCTCTTTACTACTATTTCCCTCCCTTATAACCACCCCCTCCTTTTTAACACCCCTTGCCCCTCCTACTGCCTGTAGGGCACAGTAGATTTTTATACTTAACAGAGTATGTCCTTGCCTCCTTGAACCCAAACCAATGAGAGTAAATTTTGTACAATGCCCCTCTCCCTCCCTCCTTTCCCTCTATTATAATGAGTTTTTGTGTCTTTTCATATTAGAATCCTAAACTTAACTAATTATGTTGATCCCTCTTTGAACCAGAACCAATGAGAATAAAGTTCATATGATGTTCATCTCCCTCCCTTATTCCCCTCTACTATAGTATGTTTTTATGCCTCTTCATGTGGCACAGTTTACCTTTTTCTGCCTCATCTTTTCCTCTTCTCCCATTGCAATCCCTTTGTACCCCTTAATAAGGTTTTTCATCATCAGATTAGTTCATTTATACCTATGCCCTCTATCTATGTATATTCCTTTTAAATGTTGCAATTAATTAAATAAATTTCAATATTGAAAGGTATCTGCTTCTTGTATAGGGACTTAAACTGTTTGCTCTTATTGAATCCTAAATTATGTGTGTGTGTGCGCGCGCGCACGCGTTTGTGTGTGTGTGTGTGTGTGTGTGTGTGTGAGTGTGTGTTTTCTTTGTTTACCTTTTTATGTCTTTCTTGAGTCTTGTAAGTGGAGATCAAATTTTCCATTGAGCTTTGGCTTTTTCATCAGGAAAATCTGGAAGTCCCTTATTTCATTAAATGACTCTCTCCTTGCCTGAAATATTATGCTCAGTTTTTCTGGGTAATTGATCCTTGGTTTTAGTCCTAGCTCTTTTGCCTTACAAAATATCAAATTCTAATCCCTCTGATATTTTAATGTAGAAGCCACCAGGTCCTGTGTAATCTGGATTGTAGTTCCACAATATTTGAATTGTTTCTTTTTGGCTTCTTGCAGTATTTTCTCCTTGACCTTGTAATTCTGGAATTTGGCTACCATGTCTCTTGGAGTTTGCAATTTGGATTTTCTTTCAGGCGGAGTCCAGTGAATTCTATCGATAATTATTTTACCCTCTGATTCTAGGACCTCAGGACAGTTTTCTTTGACAATCTCTTGGAGGATGTTGTCCAGGCTTCTTTTTTCCTCATGGCTTTCTTTTTGACCAATAATTCTTAGGTTATCTCTCCTGGATCTGTTCTCCAGATCAGTTGTTATTTTACACTCCTAATTTTTCAATCTTTATATTCTGTTTGACTGACTCTTGATGCATCATAGAGTCCTTAACTTCAATTTGACTGATTCTGATTTTTAGTGAATTATTTTCCTCTGTTAGGTTTTGAAGCTCCTTTTCCATGTGTTCAAGTTTTCATTTTTAGGGAGGTATTTTCTCCAGTTAGATTTTGAACCTCCCATCCCAGTTCACCAATTTTACTTTTTAAGGATTTGTTTTCTTCAGTGAGATTTTTTTTTCTAATTTGGTTACTGTAGATTTAAATTTATCTTCTACCTCTCTAATCTGGCTTGTAAAATCCTTCTTGAGTTCCTCCAAGCCTTTTTGGGCTTGAGACCAGTTCATATTTCCTTCTGTGGTCTCAGGTGTGAGTATAAAGTCCATGTTGTCTTCTAAATTTGGTTGTTCTTGCTCACTGTAATAGGATCGTATCATTCTCGATTTGACAGATTCCTTCTTGCCCATTGTCATTGCCTATGTCCTGAATTTTTAGAGTGGATATTTGCTTCTGGGGTACAGATGTACTGTGCTTCTCAGGCTGGGAGGTAAAGGTTTGTTTGTTAACTTTGTGTGCTGTAGCCTCTGGGTGTCTAGACTGAGGCCAAGGCCAGAACTCTCAGTGTTTCCCCTGAGTTACCCTGAGGCTCACAGCGTAACCTGTGGGGGAGAGGTGGTCTGTCCACTTCAGGTTTCCACCTCTGTGCCTCTGGGCTACAGCTGAGGCAGGCTCAGCAGCTGGGGGCCAGCAGTACTGCTGTCTGCAGATTTCCCTGGTGGTGCTAAGGCACACCTGGGTTTGTGTTGTTAGAACTTGCTGGCTTCACTCCCTGGGCTTTGGGAGATCCTGCTGGTCAGCTGAGGTGGGGCTTGTTGGGACACCTTCTGCCCTTCACTTCAGACTCTGTACTGCTTCAGTTATGCCCTTCCTCAATGTCTTCCAAGCCTGAGGCTGTTTCTACTAATTCAGAATTTTATTCTGGGTAGAACATTTATCTCTGGGTTTTCTGGGTCAGGGAGGGGGAATCAGAGTAGCTAGGGTTTACTCTGCCATCTTGGCTCCTGGAAAATCAGGTAGGTGATTTTTTAAACATCCGGACTGTGGTCTGGTAGCCCCAGGAGAAGCTGCTGTCACTGCTGTGGGCCCTGTGCTTTCTCTTACCCAGCTCTGAACAATCCTCTGACCTGTGGTGAGATGGCTGTGAATCACCTTTGGGGTGGATGAGTCTACTGGCCGGGGCTCTTTTTCACTCTGCTGTCATCTGCTCTCAGGTATGCACTGGTGCAGCCCCCGCATGCTTGGTGTTCCCCCTGCCCAGACCTATGTGGGCACTTTCCTGGGCTGGGAATCTGCCATGCTCCGTCTCCCAATGGGTTCTGTCACTCTAAAATCTGTTCAGATTCACTTTCTAAAGTTTAGTGACAGAATTCATGGAGAAGCTTAGAAAAGTTCCTGCTTCCTTTTCTTCATCTTGGCTCCACCCCCAAGAGCTTTGATTTCTTCATCTGAAAACTGTCTATTCATACCCTTGACCATTTATCAGTTGGGGATTGGTTTTTATTCTTATAAATTTGACTCATTTCTCTATATATTTGAGAAATTAGGTCTTTACCAGAGACACTTGCTGTAAAGATTGTTTCTCAGCTTTCTTCAGTCAAAGCATAATAGATTCTGCCCCACCTTTACTCTATGTGTGTCTCTCTGCTTCAAGGGTGTTTCTTATCAACAACATATTGTAGGATTATGGTTTTTTTTATCCACTCTGCCATCCATTTCCATTTTATCGAAGAGTTCATGTCATTCACATTCATGATTACTATGTATTTCCCTCCATTCTATTTTTTCCTCCTATTTGTCCTTTCTCCCTCTCCTTTTATGCTTTCCTTCCTCAACACAGTTTTGCTTCTGTCTACTGCCTCCCCTGGTCTGCCCTCTCTTCTGTCAGTCCCTCCCACCCCTTTACCTAATCTCTTCCCCACCTACTTTCCTGTGGGGTAAGCCAGATTTCTGTATTCAGCTGACTGTGTATATTATTCCCACTTTGAGCCAATACTGCTGAGAGTAAGGTTCAAGTGATGCCCATTGCCCACCCTCCCATCCTTCCCTCTTTTGTAATAGGTTTCTTGTACCTCTTCATGTGAAATAATTTGCCCCATTCTACCTCTCCCTTTCTCCTGCAACCAGTATACTACTCTTTCTCATCCCTTTAATTATTTTCTATGCTATTCCCTCAAAATCAGCTGTACCCTCTGTCTATGTATATTCCTTCTAGCTGTACTATTAGTGGTACAATTATTAAGAATTACAAGTACCATCTTCCCATGTAGTGATGTAAACTGTTTAGCTCTATTTAGTCTCTTATGTTTTCTTTTCCCTTTTTATATTCTTAGGTTTTTCTTAGGTCTTGATTTGGAGATAAAATTGTTGGTTTAATTCTGTTCTTCTCCTTATGAAAGCTTGAAATCCTTCTATTTCATTGAATGACCATTTTTGCCCTCGAAGTATGATGCTTAATTTTGCAAGGTAGGTGATTCTTGGTTGTAGTCTTAGCTCCTTTGTCTTCTGGAATATCATGTTCCATAACCTCTGATCCTCTAATGTTGCTGCTGCTAAGTCTGTGTAATCCTGATTGTGACTCCCCAATATTTGAGTTGTTTCTTTTGCAGTATTTTTTCCTTGACCTGATAGTTCTGAGTTTGGGCTATAATGTTCCCTTGAGTTTTTATTTTGGGATCTCTTTCCTGAGGCGATTGGTGGATTCTTTCAATACTTATTTTACCCTCTGGTTCCAGGATATCAGAGCAGTTTTCTTCGATAATTTCTTGAAAGATACTGTCTAGGCCCTCCTTTTGATTATGGCTTTCAGGTAGTCCAGTGTTGCTGACATTGTTTTTTCCTGGATTCATTTTCAACAATTAGAGCTATCTAAAAGTAGAATAATAAACTCCGCATCACTGAATGTCTTCAAGTGAAAATTGAATAGTCATCTGTTGGTGATGTTGGAGAGATGAATACAGATAATATTTGGATTAAATTATTTCAGAGGTCCTTTCCAACTCTCAATTCTGTGCATGGGAGGCAATGATGGCAGACACCCTCAAAAATATATTTTGTCCCTTGCCCAAAACCAAATCTTTTGCTATGGTCCAGGAAAAAAAAATGCTATTTTAAAATTCCTTCTACATTTCTAGCCTTTACTTCAAATATCCTCTTTTCTCTTTCAAAGTTGTGACTTTTAACTGGAAGGAAAGATGAAAACATCATTTGTGTCTCAAAGTACTTCCATTTCCTATTCAAGATTTCAAAGTCACTAGACATAGATTCCAAATTTCTTTGGATATCTGAATCATTGATTCCTACATCAATTATTTGAATAGGATAGTGTTCAATGTGTTTGAAAAGTCTTACCAAGTTATCTGTGATATCTTTGAAACAAGCTCCAGGAAGCAAGCATACCTCCCAATTAGCTATGTCAGATCTATACATGGCTTCACTACCCATCAGTAGGGAATCACCAGAGACCTCCATGTGTCTCCTCCTCCAGGAGCCCCTATCATGATTCTTCACATCTATTGTAATATAAAATTTTTATTTTTAAAATTATTTTTATTTTATTTCTTATTATTTATATTTTATGAATTTTTATTATCTTGTTTTATTTAATTATTTTTTGAACATGAGATAATGGCTTTTTCTTTAGTAGACCCAGATTCACTGTATAGGGGGGAAAACTCATGTTGTTTAGTTCCAGAAATTCAAAGTTGCATTTTTTGTTCTGTATCACCTTCTGTTCATTATCCACTTGTCAAAAGTTTTGGTTTTCCTTCTGACTTTATTTCTGATTTCCTCTTAGGATTTAATCTTTTCCTCCTTTCTAAACTAGAGTATAGAAAGGCATTCCTTGAATGCATGGGGGGACTGCCTTGGGGGCAGCTGGTGGCACAGTGGATACAGTATTAGACCCAGGAGCAAGAAATCATGGGTTCAAATATGGCTTTATATACTTATTAGATGTGTGACCTTGAGCAACTCATTAACTTGTTTGACTCAAGTTTCCTCATCTGTAAAATGGTCATAATGGTAGACCTCTCAGCATTGTTATGAGGCTCAAATAAGATATTTTTATTATACGATGTTATGGAAATGCTTTCTTTATTCCATAAAATAAAAATAGAAAAAATGTAAATGATTATATTTATAAAAAGCACTTACTCAGCACCGTACCTGGTACATAGTAGGTACTATATAAATGCTTATTTACATTCCTTTCATATTCTTCTCAAGTATGAAGACCAGCCTGCATTTATATTTATATTTGCATTTATAATACATATGGTAATTGTCCCCCAACAAGAAGAAAAAAGACACATTTATTCTACAGTTCACTCAAACACTTCCCTCCATTTCTATATTTCTTAAAGACCTAGATTGAAACTACAATCTTCTCTGAAGAAACTACTCATTCCAAATGTTGTGGGGGGGTTTTTTGGGGGGGGAGTCATGCAGGTACACAACCACATTATTAGACATTGTGGTACTGATCCTAGGAATACTGTCTTTAAATCATCCTAATTCCTTTCATTCCCTGCTAGCTTTGGCTAAGGTGTTACCAATTAGCAGTAATTTGCTTAACAGTTAGCAGAAACTCCTTCAGCAATCTCCCCTCCACATTCAGCTAGAAAATTTCTTTTTAAATCTCTTATTCGCTTCTTCCTACTTTTGCCAAATTCTCTTGCTAGACTGCCTTCTCACATGCTATCCCCTACATATTTAGATAAAACATGTAAAAGAAGTGGAAATAAGAAAAATAATAACTAAATCCATACTGGAAGTCTTGTTTTAGAAAACTAGGTGTGGAGTGGGGTTGTATTAGTCTCTGGGTAAATACAATTGGGATGAAAACAAAGAAATTCTTAGTTCAAAAAACTGCTGACCTAACTTTAGATTTCTATTACATTGTCCTCTTGGGTTGTGGTTTTGTCATGTAACTCTTTACGATATCAATCTCTGTGGTTACTTTAAAACCAGAAATAAGGACTGGAAATATGACCAAAATTTTGAAACCAAAAACCACAGTACAAAAAAATCCCATCAAAAAGTCAGCAAATCCTAAAGTATACCTTGGTGATTTGATCCTAGGAAGAGAGAAAACAGGACAATTTGGTTACTGTGAGGGCACTGAGTGATGAATCTTCCATTTTGCAAGGCCAATTTTTGATGTTAGGTTCTAGAGTAATGTCACAACAGAATCCTTGGAAAACAACAGAAAAACAGGAAGAATTAGCAACTGGTATCACAAAACTGGGAGGGTTCAGGAAGGAAACAAGCATTTATTAAGTCTGCTTAATAAATAAGAAGCTTCAATGTGTTTAATCAATAACTAGGTGCTGTGCTAAGTGTATTATAAATATTTGATCCTGTCATTTGGTCATTTGATCCTCACAACAATCATGGAAAGTAAGTGCTGTTATTATCTACATTTTACAACTGAGGAAACTGAGGCAGGCAAAGGTTAGGTGACTTATCCAGGGTCACACAGATAGTAAGTGTCTGAGGCTGGATTTGAACACAAGTCTTATTGACTTCAAGCCCAGTACTCTCTCCACTGTGCCAACTAATTGCTCCTGACTTTTATTTCCTAGTGGGAGCAAGTTCAATAGAAAATTATTAGAAATATTGTGAAAGTATAGTGTGAATGTTTGGCTCTTGAGCACAGAGAAGAAGAATCTTATTTTCAGTTGATCTATGATCTAACTGGTATGAGCACTCTCTCCATCCATGCAGGTTACAACCCACTCATATTCTTTGTTATCTTGTACAAGTCCTGATCTGTGTCTTACTTCTTTGCAGAGGATGTGCTCAAGGTGTCAAAGACCTTTCCCTGGTTATTTTAATATTTTGTAGACACAAATGCAACCTCATTGTCACTACATGAGAAGCTCACCTCACTTTTCAACATGTCCATGATGGTAGCCTTTACACAAGTCTTCTTGAATATCATTCATGGAGCCTCTTGAGTATAAAATCCAAAAGAAGAACCCACCTTATTTATTTGACATTTGGCCTTGGTAAAAAGGAATCCCTCTAAAGCAGTGAGTGATTTTGAATCAGGCTTATTTTCACATATTTAGTACTTTGACTCTACAAAGTAGCCCCAGAAAGTGACAGATGCCAAAGTAGAGTCCAAAAATTAAATTAACATCAATTAGAAACTTTTATCTGGGGAAAAAGAAAGAAAATATCCAATTTAGAAAAAAATAATCCATATTTGGCAAAAATGCCCTCTACTTGCTGCCTCCACTAGCTAATAGAACGTGAGGATTATGTCTAGGAGACAATCCATTTTCAAACACAAACTGTCTAAAAGCCCAGATTTTCCAAGCACAATTTTTATCCGATATAGTAGGGAGATAGTGACCATCAAGAGTTAGGAAGACCTTGGCTCGAGGGCCACCTCTAACACTAGGCTATGTGACCCTGGCCAAGTCATTTAACCTTTTAGTGCCCTAGGCAATTCTCCAAGACTAAGTTCTGAAGATGGTGAAGATTTTCATTGGTGGAGGGACTTTCGTCTATATCAATGAAATAACAGACATAGAGCCCCTCAAAATTAGCTAATTATTTAATTTAATTTCAGTCAGGTGTTGAAAATCCATGAATTATAGACATAACTTGTTTTTAAAAATGTTTTATTAAGGTGCTTTGTAAACTATTGCTGTTAATCTTCCATTCACCCAGTTCATTCTCTCCAAAAGACTGCCCCTGTGACAAATAAATATATCTATGTAACACAAGTCGATAGAATGGCCGTCTCTTAAAATAAATAACTTCTATTTGTTTGTCACCAGTTGCTCTTCTTGTTTCAACTCCACCACCACCCCCATAAGCTCTGATCACTATGGAGACTGCTTCAGCTTTGGTACTCACGCACCAGTACGCTTAGTTGCTTCTGTCCCTCAGATTGGAGGGAAGGGAGAAAACAAAAAACAAAAAAAAACCCTCCTCCAATAACCTGCCTTTATAGAGGACTCAAAATCTCTACCATCTCTTTATTTGCCAGCAACTTCTCTGTTTGTTTTCAACTCCACTATCACCGCCACCACCATACCACTATCACCAATACTACCACCACCAACATCAACTACCACCACTACCACCACCACCACCACCACCACCATCATCATCATCACCATGCCACCCCTTCCCTCTACCCGGGTCCATGCTGAGTATTCTCACCTCTTCAAGCTTCTTTTTGTCTATTGTCTTCTCCTATTAAATTGTAAGCTCCTCAAAGACAGAACTGTCTTTATTTTTCTTATTTGTATCCCTTGTACTCAGTAAAGTAAGGAGAACACAGTAGGAAATTAACAAATATTTATTGTTTTGTACCACTAATTTACTACTTCTTTACTGACAGGCAGGAGACTTACTCTACATAAGTCTTCTAAATTAATGTGTATTGATCAGAATTATGAAATCTTTCAGTGTTATTTTCTTGTATAGAATTGTGGCCATCATGGAAATTGTTCTCCTGGTTTTAGTTAGAAAAATAATTCCTTTAAGAATAGTAGTGGTTCAAAATATATGAAAATACTTTCATAGGGAATAAAATCTTTCTTAAGAAATTGTGGCTGTTAAGACTCAAATTCAAAGTCAGCAATGAAACACTTATTTCAACCATAGTGGTGGTTTGGGAGCACCCACTGATTCACCCCAGAATGTCTACCTTGCAGTTTTCTGCATCTGCTTTTTTAAGTCAGAAACAGTTGTGTTCTCAAGTTGGTAGAGGAAGTGGGGAAATCGGATATTGTTTCTAGGGTGGCTGAAAAGAGAAACTAGAGGGGCCTTTTATTATAGCATTAGTTCTTCTCTCTTCTCTTGGCATGCTGAGATGTGCACAAAGAATTGGAAAGACTAATAGCTCAAGGTGGAAATGAAAAGCCAGTATCTAAGGTCAAGGAAGTTGCAGATTTATGTGTGGCCTTTCTTAGAGTAAAATGCTGAAAAGTAGGGCCATTTGAAAGAACCCTAGCTATCCCAAGTGGGTTCAAAGATAACTTTATAAGGCATAAAATATTAATTAATTTTAAAAAATAATGCATTATTGAAGATGGTATAAATCATGGAATATGAATGATAAAGAATTGAATACGAAGGCAACTTGTGAAAGAAATCTTTTAAAAAAACGACTATGGGTGGTCTACAAAAACAGATTTTACTTTACATACATTTTTTAATCATTGTCTCAGCATCATACTTATTCTTTTAAGACTCTTAGAGTGCCAGATACAATGTAATTTGCTGAGCAGGAGAGTAACAAAACCTCAGGAGAGCTGATTAATTACTTGTAAAAGTATTGGCTAAGAGAATGAGGGTCACTTGGCAGTCTCATAGGAAATCCAATCCCCATAGCTGCTGACCTGTCCAATTTCCATCCTTGGATTATTCCTGAATTTCAACCTACATTAAGTATATAATAACTTGGAGAGTCCCAAAGTCAGAAAATTCATTAATTCACATCAATTTTAAATTAGCCCAAGCCCCATGATTCTGATTATCTATATCTCCTTACATTGGTAGCAGGGAGCAACCACAGCCTTCCAGAACAAAGGAACAATACAGCTTCCAGTGAAAATGCTTCCTCTTGGACATGTCCTTCCCAAAACCCATACAAAGTGTCCTTTAATAGCATTTATTCAGTTGGCCGGGGTTTCAGCCACTGCTTTGGACAACTTTGAGGGAGAAGGTTTAGTCAGAAGCATGTGAGGCTTCTGTTACTTGAGACAAGACAGGAACCATTATTGTTCCCACAGAAAAATCTGTAAATTCTAGTAGTGAGAAAAGAACTTGGCTCTTTGGCATGGTTTCACTCCTCTCAGACTGTTATTTTTCCTTTAAAATTTTGAGAAAACTTTTCCTGGACTAGGATTTACACCGGCCACTAATTTCCCTTGAGTTGAAAAAGTTCTCTCTGGTAGATAAATATTGTCCTTGTGGTATAGTATTGTTACTCAAAATTTCTATAATAAAAAGATCAACTTGAAAATAACTGTTTCTAACCACATGGCAAGTTTTCCACTCTAAACCTCACATCTGACAGTATATTTTATTTACAAGTTTGAGCGTATAAAAACAACTTGATTACAGGGTTAATCATGAATATTCAATTACTCACAAGTTTTTGTTCCCATATTTATTTGATATATCAGTAATTACCTTGACAATGGGATTATATTTTGCCCTTTTGGATCCTTCTTCCCTATATTTCCCTGGCTTCCTTTGATCTTCCTCCCTGTCTGCTGCCTTTTTTGTTTGTTTAGTTTTGGCCTTTCTTCACTTATTAAAAAAAAACAAACAGATCTTTGTATTTTCTCTGTTCCTCCTATTTGGGTATTCAAAATGGTGGAACTAAATATGTTCTCAGCATGCCCTGCCCATGATTTTCAATCTTCCTTTGCCCTTTCTAAGGATACCACTTCAAACTCAACATGTTCAAACTGAGACTCATTCCCTTAAATCCAGAGTGGTTTTCTGACTTCTCTGTTTTTGTCAATAGCACCACTCCCCAGGGACCCAGGTTAAAAAATTCTGCCATCTTTTATTCCTCATTATGTTTCATCTCCTAAATCCACCACCCAAACAAATACTATTATTGTTTTTTTCTTCAAGATGCTCTCTGTAGCTATGATTTCCTTTCCACTGCCACTGTTACTTCCCTCATCTAGACTCTTATCAACTTCTTCCTGGATTATTATAATAGTCTCTCTATTGATCTCTGCTTCAAGTCCCTCTCTCCTTCACGCCATCCGAAGCATTGTCACAAGATTTATCTCCCCATATCATTGCTTTCTTAATGTCATTCCTGCACTCACACACTTTCTTTTTCTCCCACTCCAAAAATATTTTTTACACATCTTCTTTTTTGAGAATGTTTTTATTTTTTCTCAATTACATCTAAAAACATTTTTTACATTTGTTTTTATAATTTTCAAGAGAAGGCAAGCACTTTGATAAAGATATACATGTGCAGTCGTGCAAAATATATTTCCATATTAGCCATGTTATAAAAAAGAATACAGACTCCCCAAAAAAAGCCAGAAAAAATTTTAAAAAGTTTAAAAGAGAATGCTTCGAACTGCATTCAGATGCGCACAAACTTTCAATACTTCCCTACCACCTTTAGGATAAAGTACAAAATCTTCAGAGTGGAATGCAAGGCCCTCCATAATCTGGCACCAATCTCCTCCCCAACATGAACCGTCTCTTCTGTCCTCCAGGTCTTCAGTGCCATTAGGCACTGGAATGTGAATTACTCAGTATATGAAATATACGGTTTACTGGCTTCACAACTCTGAAGTCTATCTGTGGCTACATTTAAGTACCTAGAAGAAAGGTTGCTAGTAGAGAATCTCTAGATAAAAGCGCAGCATAAGAGACCAGCATCATACCTCCTAAGAGCTAGCATGTGGGTGCTGAATTTATCCAATGTACTTGAACTAAGCATGGCCTGGTTTTGCAGTGGGATTATAAAGTAAAGATGATAGCTCATATTCACATGACCCTGAATAGTTTAGACATTTTTTCACAACCACCATGTGCAGTAGGTAATGTAAGTGTTATTATACCAGCTTTATAAATGAGTACTCTGAGGCCCCCGGGCACTTTGGGGCTTGCATATAGTCATATAACTAGTAAGCAGTAGTGGGACCTAAGCAGAGATCTTCTGACTCCATCCCCAGGCCTCTCCACTATACTGTGTTCATTCTGCCCTGTTCTTCCCCTGTGCATGAGTTTGAGTGCCAGATTCTGGATCAGGAGCTTTGGTTTGTGGTTGTAAAAAGGGTCATCAGATCCCCTCACCCAGACGGTGGGGTCCTCACCGTCCTTTTATGCTCTCAGAGGGTGGTAGTCATCACAAGGGAGTCATGTGTTGGTGGGATCAGCTACGCACTGGGGTCTCTGGTACAGATGGGCTCACAGATTATAAACTGAGGAACAATAGTAGAGGTCCCACCTTTATTTGGAAATACACAGGAATGGAAATGGGAAACTACCTGACTTTGACACCTGTGACTTGGTTCACCTGTTCCTCTTGCCTGGACTACCTTTCCCCTGACTGCTCCTTTTATTTTTTTACATTTTATTTATTTTCTTTTTAATTTATGAGATAAAACAAGCATTTTCATAACATATTAGAATTTTTCAAAAGATGATTGCACATGAAACTGCAAGTCTATTGTGTACACCGTGCTATTCCTTTTAAACATGTAATAAAGTTATGTGAATTTATTTTTTCCTTTTTTCTTTCCTCCCCCCGACATCCTGTTTAACAGAATCCTACTAAATCTTTTATTATGTCCCTAGCACCATACAGACATATCCTTTAAAAATGGGGACCAGGGAGAAGAGTAATTCTTCAACCAGATATGTAGCATTCTTGGCATCTCAGACACGGATTCATCAGTCTTGCTCCTACGAGACCATTGTGCTCAAACTCAAGTATGACAATGTACACTGAGAAACCTAGAGACACACATCCTGTTTGCTCTCTTGGCAGCCTCTCCATAGGGCGCAAAGACTATATATAGAAGAAAACATTAGAGCACAGCTCTGACCTAGAATCTAGCCTCTCCCTCTCTAATTTCAATACACCAACAAATACTCAAACCCTTTGTCTTCCTTAAATACATTTACAACAATCAGTGAGCAGTGGTAGTTGCCCCATTGGGGACCCAAATGACCAGATCCAGTTGGGCAATGCTGCTTCTTCCTTCCTTCCTTCTTTCCTTCCTTCCTTCCTACCTACATCCACATGTGGAACCATGTACTTACATGCAGGTGCTCTACCCAAAGGTAAATGGTTTTCTTGAAATAGAGCTCTAGAAATCCAGGCTCTGAGAAAGCCCCTTGTGATTCAAATGGAGCTACTTTTGTGTGCCTTAAGCCCAAATCACTCTGACTTTCACTGATTGGCCAATAATAAGTCCCAGACCAAGCCTCTATTGGTCATTCTTTGGGTTTTGCTGGCTCAGAATGAACATATATTACAATTGTTTCTGTTCTGACCAGAACAGGATCTTTCCCTCCAAGATTGATTGTTTTTTTTTTTTTAAGTAGGTAAATGAGGCTATCTTTTGCCTTATTTCTTACCTAGACTTAATCACTGAATGGGTGTTCTCTAAGACAAACAGAGACCTGGGAAAAGACCTTAGCTTAAAAAGGCCAAGCTCTCCCACTGCATCCAAGGCCATCTCCAATAATCCTGATCTATGGCTTGTCATTGGACACAGATGGCTCTGGAGGAGAGAGTGACACTGGTGACTTTGTCCAGTACTGCCTCACTTAAATCCAATTCACCTGCAAGTCAAAACATCACCTTCCTGACGCCATTGGTCCTCTTCAAGAATGAAAGACAAGCAGCAACAACTGAACACGTCCTCTGGAGAGGCAGCGAGGCCAGTACCTTTACCTGACAAAATAGTGGACTTCCTGTTTCATCCTCCTTGTTATGATGAGACCTTTAAAGGTCCAGCTCAATTTGTGTCTCGGCGGCTACTCTAGCCCACACTGAGTGCTAACACCTATAACCTTCTGTAGCATTTGTTGCCCTTACTATTTATTTACTTACATGCTATTGTGCCTATTTACATATATATGTGTATATGTATGTGTGTGTGTGTGTGTATAATAGGGGAAAATGGCCAAGGGGAATACAGCATTTACTGTATGCATGATTTTCTTTGCCTGCTGTCTGTCCATGTAGAAGCTTCCTGAGTCTATGACTACAAATGTGCAATTGAGTACTTCTTTTCCCTCTCTGCTTTAGGTTATGCCTAGGTATCCTCTAAATATTTCTAAGCACTTATTATGTGGTGACTCAAAGCCTTTTATCTGGCTATGGAGCCAGAACCGAGTGTGCACACAAAAGACTTAAATAGATGAACTCTCCTCTCTTCCTTGTAAGCTTTTAAGGAAAGGAAAGAGAAAGAAGAATTGCTCTAGGCCTTCAAGTTGAGGTTAGAAGTGGGGAAATAGAAGTGATCTATTGCCCACAGCTACCTCATGAATACATGGGATCTCTGCATCTCTTGTCTCTTTGTGTTTATTTTTCCTAATTCTAACACAGGCCAGACCAGGTATGACTGTGCTTATTTCAAGACTTTGAGAGGGGCTTCAAAGGTCTAGCAACTAGAGTTGGTAACAAAGGCTGGAAGCCATAACCAAAACCAATGAAGTACCAGCCCTGAGGAGCAAGTTATAGAAGCAGCCTAGTGATGAATTGATTCCACAGCCCAGACACCATATCCTGCAAACAAGGAAGCATGCCTCTGCTATGCCACACCTGGAAATAAACTTGATGCCAGGGATGATTTGTAGAACCCACTTTGAGTCCATTCTCCCTGGGGACTGAAGTGGTAGAATGTTCTCTTGGTTTGGGAGGTTCTAGTTATACATTCCCAGGAAACATCTCTTTGTCAAATTAATTTAGCTGGTTAAATAATATTGGGGAGATCTTAACTGACAATTAGTATAGGAGGAGGGGCATACTGGTTGGAGGTTCATGAATAATAGTATTAGAAAACTTCCTTACTCTTTTGTTGTAACTAGATTTTTTTCCAATTACATATAAAGATAATTTTCAACATTCATTTTTTTATTAGATTTTTGAGTTCCAAATTTTTCCCCTCTCTCTCTTCCCTCTTTCCTCCTTAAAACAGTAAGCAATCTGATATAGGTTGTACATGTGCAATAATGTTAAACATATTTCCACATCAGTCATGTTGTGAAAGAAGAATCAGAATAAAAAGGGAAAACCACACACAAAAAAAGTGAAAATAGTATGCTTCAATCTGCATTCAGACTCCATAGTGCTTTCTCTGGATGTGGATAGTTTTTTCAATCATAAGTGTTTTGGAATTGTCTTGGATCATTGTATTGCTGAGAAGAGTTAAGTCTTTTATAGATGATCATTGCACAATGTTACTGTCACTGTGTACAATGTTCTGATTCTGCTCACTTCACTTTGCATCAGTTCATGTAAGTCTTTCTAGGTTTTTCTGAAATCATTCTGCTTATGACTTTTTTTTGCTTTATTTTATTATTTTTAAAAATTTATTTATTTACTTTTACTTTACAACATTCAGTTCCACAATCCCTTAATTTTCCAGTTTTCTCTCCCTCCCTCTCTTCCCCTCCCCTTCACCCGCCATGGCAGCATGCAGTCAAATATAGGATCCACAAATAACTTCACATTAAAGATTAGATAAGTTGTAAAGGATTATAACCAGTGGAGTGAACAATGAGAAAGAGGAAACAAAACAAAACAACAACAAAAAAAAAGAGAGAGAGGAAGTAGTTTTCTTCAGTCTGCATACGGACTCTGTAGTTCTTTCTCTGGATGTGGATGCCTCTTTCCATCATGAGTCTTTTGGAGTTGTCTTATAACCCTGCATTGCTGACAGGAGCCCAGTCTATCAAGGTTAGTCTTCACAGATATGGTGCGTCTGTAATTGTGTACAAATTTTTCCTGGTTCTGCTCTTCTCACTTAGCATCAGTTTATATAATCTCTCTAGGTTATTATGAAGTCCGTCTGCTCCTCATTTCTTACAGCACAATAGTATTCCATTACATTCATATACCACAACTTGTTTAGCCATTCCCCAATTGATGGGCATCCCCTTGATTTCCAATTCTTTGCCACCATAAAAAGAGCTGCTATATATATTTTTGTACATATGGGTCCTTTTCCCACTTCTATGATCTCTTTGGGATATGGACCCAATAGTGGTATTGCTGGATCAGAGTATGCGATGTTTGATTGCCTTTGGGTATAGTTCCAAATTGCTCTGCAGAATGGTTGAATCAGTTCACAACTCCACCAACAATAAAGCCCCTCACTCTTGAGGAGAGAAATAGCCTTAGTGACCTGACCTACAAGTGGGAATTAGAAGGGAAAGCCCAGAGCCTATGCACTATATGTGTCGGCATATCATATAAATACATATTTATATGCGTATATACATATATGCATATACATATGTATATAGTAGCAGCCATAGAGTAGTATGTGGTCTTACAGCCAGAAAGACCTGGGTTTAAGTCTCACCTCTGACACATACCCTAAATGACATGACACACATGTGACCCTAAAAAAAATGACTTAATTTCTCAGGGCTTTAGGTAGTTTTGTAAGATGATAAGCTGCAGAGAATATGTCAGCCTACATTGGGAGATGGAATTTCCTTATTCCTACCCCAGTGAAATCATAGGTTCAGTCCTCATCCCTAAGTATACATATATGTAGATGTAGATGTATTTGTACTTGTGTATGTATATGTATATATGTATGTATCACAGTGGTTCTAAAAGATGTGTTTCTAGTTTCAACTAGGTATGCCTCAAATTGTGTGGAATTTACACTTGTAATACACATTCCATCTCATAAGCTCCTGTAGAGTATCTGGATTTCTCCATGGCACAAAAACATTAAGAATCAATTGATGGACCATCTTCTTCCCTAGACAACTCCTGGAGGGTAGGTACTATATATTCAGCCCATGTCCTATTTTTATGGTTGACTCTACATATGAATACAGATCGGAGAGGACCTAGTTTGAATCTCCTGCTTCCCTAAAGAACTATGGGCATAATAACCATTGGTTCCCTATTCAGAGCACCTGGGGAGTGAATGACCTATGGAGGCACCTTTTCCTATGCAGATGTAGAGGCCTTAAAAGCTAACATTACTGGTGCCCAGCAGCATCTATCCTGCCCTCCAATTCTGCTGCCAGAGGAGTGCTCTCTGCCAAGACAGGAAGATGGGCTCCTGGCACCCAAGGCTAGAGAACAGAATCCATTTTCCAACAGCAACAATTTTATAAATAGTGACTGACTGTAATTAAAATAGCTCAATTTTACTATAACTCAGTAACATTATGAGTTAAAGAGACATTAGTGTGCTGACATGGAAACCTCACTACCATTTATAATGCTGTTTAAAAGGGAATGTGCAGTCTTACAAACAACCAATTTATAAATTAATTTTTTGGAATACAACCCAACTGTAAATTGGCCATTAGCTATAATTCTTTTGTATCTCCCCTACCCTCCACCCAATGCATAGCACCACTTTCAATATATGGCCAAGTATACAACCCATCTTATCCCAGGATGCTCTCTATTGCCTGAGATTTTAGGAAAAACATTCTGCCTAATTAGTTAGCACATATGAACTAGTCCAAGTGCAGTAGGTGCTAACCACCTGGCCACTGCTAACACTATATGATTGATTGCCACCAGTAGTTATGCCAGCAGGATTAGATTAATTAGCCACTATAATTATAAAAATTCTTATGGCTCACACACATATGGGTATCTGATTATGTGGTCCACTATATGAAGAAACTTGAATTTCCCAGGCCTAACACAAAATGATACAAAGGCAGGTGATTAAACAATAACTCTCCCTCTTCTGCCATTCATTCATTCAACACACATTTGCTTAGCCTCCACTATGTATAAAGACCTAGGCTAAGTGCTAGGCTTATTGAAAAAATGAATGGGCTTGGTTTTGAACCCAATGGGCAGAAATGTCCATATATTTGAAGCAATAATCCATAATGATAATAACAAGCACAAATTAGCATAACAGAATCACAGAGCATTTGAACCGTAGGAACCTCTTGAGATCCTTTTAGTCCAACCCCTCTCATTTCACAGATGATGAATGTCAGACCCAGAAAGTAAGGTATGGGTAAATCTCTCCGAGCTCATCACCAAGATGTGTCCCTAGCCCCTCTCTTTGCACCTGTTGCTAGCACTGTCAGTGATCCTTGTACGACATGCTTTCAAGTCCCTTCCCCCTTCTTGTCACCATCCTCTTCACCTGCTCCTGCTTATCAATGACCCTACTAACTGAGCAACATATTCCAAGGGAGGTCTAAGCACAGTGGGATTTTCCTCACTCTGTAAACTACAGAGCCTAAATTTAAATGAGTTTTTTACATACTTACATACAGATATATATATATATATATATACATACACACAAGTTTTATTTTCCCCCAATTACATGTAAAACAATTTTAACACTTTTTTTTAAAGTTTCAAGTTACCAAGTCTACTCCTCCCTCCCTCCCTCACTCCCTCCTCTCCCCCCTTCCTGAGATGGCAAGCAATCAAATACAGATTATGCATATGCAATCATGTAAAACATTTCCATATTAGTCATCTTGTACAAAAAGACTTGAATAAAAAAATGAAAGAAAGTGAAAATAGCATCTTTCAGTCTGTATTCAAACAACATCAGTTCTTTCTCTGGAGGAAGATAGTGAGATTCATCATTAATCTTTTGGAATTGTCTTGGATAATCGTGTTGCCAAGAATAGCTAAGTTATTCGAAATTCTTTATCAAACAATATTGCTGTTACTGTATGCAACATTCTCCTGGTTCTCCTTACTTCACTTTGCATCAGTTCATGTAAGTTTTTCCAGATTTTTCTGAAGCCATCCTGCTTATCATTTCTTATAACACAATAATAGTCCATTATAAACAGCTTGTTTAGGCATTCCCCAAATGATGGACATCCCTTTGATTTCCAATTCTTACCCACCACAAAAAGAGCTGCAATAAATATCAAATGAGTTTTTTAAGCTACAACATACTATTGAATCACGTCGAGCTTGAAGTCATGAAGACACTTAGATTTATTTCTGTCCTCCTTCCCCCTCTATAACTCACCCTTACTATATTTTGGCAGATGATTTTTGAAAAATAAATTTCACTTCTCCTTAATACTTTTTTTCTGGGTCCAATGTTACAATATGCTTGAATTCTTTGGATCTTGATTCTGTCATTTAATACACCAGCAGTTAGAAAGACCATTTGTTACTGGGTTGATCACCCTGGACTGATACCACCACTGCATGAACTGATGCAGGACAGGAACGGAGACTGGACTTGTGATTTCATTGGTATGGAGAATTCTCAGATGAGGAAACCCCTCCTCCCGATGAGGTTGGCACTTTTCTGAAGATTAACTTCTTAGAGTTGCCTAGACCCTAGAGCACTAAAAGGTTAAGTGGCTTGGGTCACAGCACCACACAGCTAGAATATATCAAAAGTGGAAATTGAACCCAGGTTTTCCTAATTGAGGTAGACTTTTTGGCTACTTTACCTCCCAGCCTCTTTCATAAGCTATAACTGCTAGAAGATGCTTCAATTAAAAAATTAATTATGGAATATCTCAGATGCATCGTTGCTTCACAAAATTATAGTTATGTAATATTTACTGTCACTAATATGTCTAGATTTGCAGGGATTGTTCCACAAAGGTCAATTATTTCATTACTTCCTTGTTCCAGCAGATCTGACAGCTACCACCAGATAAAATGCTGATGATGCTTTGAGTTGCTTTGGGCAAGCAGCTATATTTACCACAGGTGTGGACAGTAAAGAATTTTTTTTTAAAGAATAAATATTTTATCTTATTGGTACCACTTTTCTTGTTATAGTATAATTACTGAAATAACAGTCTAAGTATTTATGCCAACATATTTTCTGTATCACAAGATGGGGGATACAATACAGGTAAAGAATCATAAACAGTAATTTCCCTTGTTGACAACTTCCTTATCTTTTATCTTAATTTCCTTCACCTGAACTAAGTGGCAAATAACCTGTACTCTGGAGCTTTGAATCTCTTCCTAGACCCAAAAGCTTTCTGAACTATAATGGCTCATTAAGCTTTGGGACTTTGGGACAGTGGGTAAGAGAATTTAAGTCACTGTTCCAGTGTTCCTAATTTTCTGAACTTTAGAACCATGCCTCTTGTACCTGGTAACTTCACCCAGTAATTTCACCCCAACCACTTAGCTTCATTTTGTGTGTTGTCTTTTCCTATTAAAGTGTAAGCTTCCCTGAGGGAAGGGGCTCTTTTTTTGTTTGTTTGTTTTTTGCATGTATTTGTATTTCCAGTTCTTAGCATAGTGCCTAGCTGGAAAGAGTGTAGAGTACTGGAGCTGAAGTCAGGAAGACAAGTTCCAATGTGACCTCAGACACTACCTTGCTGTATGATCTTGGACAAGATTCTTCCCAAATTTTTTCAAATAGTTTATATAGTATTGGGATTAATTGTTCTGCAAATGTTTAGTAGAATTCATTTGTAAATCCATCTGGTCCTGAATTTTTTTTCTTAGGAAGCCCATTTATGACTTGTTCAATTTATTTTTTGTAAAATAGTTTTATTTAAGTATTTTATTTCCTCTTCTGTTAATCTTGAATATATATATGTATATATATATACACATACATGCATATATTTTGCTTAGGTTGTCAGTGTTACTGGCACATCATTTAGCAAAATAACTCCTAATAATTGTTATAATTTCATCTTCTTTGATGCAGTATTCACCCTTTTAATTTTTGATACTAGTAATTTGGTTTTCTTCTTTTTTTCTTAAAGCAAATTAACCAATAATTCAACTATTTTACTGTTGTTGTTTTGTTTTTTCATGAAACTAGCTCCTAGTTTTATTAGTTAAATAGTTTATGTTTTTTAACTTTCAATTTTATTAACCTCTCCTTTGATTTTCAGTATTTTTACTTTGGTACTTAATTGGTATTTTAATTTGCTCTTTTTCTAGATTTTTTAGTTGCATGCCCAATTTGTTGATCTGCTTTTGCTCTCTTTTATTGATGTAAGCATTTAGAGATATGCATTTCCTCCTAAGAACTGCTTTGACTGCAAAACAAATTTTGGTATGTTGTTACATTACTGCAATTTTCTTGAATGAAATTATTGATTGCTTCTATGATTTTGCTTTTTTAATTTACTAATCCTTTAGAATTAGATTATTTACTTTTTAATATATTTTAAATTGTGCTTCCATTGTCCTTTACGGAATGTAACTTTTATTGCATTATGATATAAAAGGTTGCATTTAATATTTCTGCTTTTCTCCATTTGTTTGTGACGTTTTTGTGCCCTAATACCCATGATCAATTTTTGTGAAGGTGCCATGTGCAGCTAGGAAAAACTTTTATTCTTTTCTATTCCCATTTAGTTTTCTACAGAGGTCTGTCATTCTAATTTTCTAAAATTCCGTTCATCTCCTTAACTTATTTTATTTTTTTTACTTATTTTCTGGTTAGATTTATTTAGATCTGAGAGTGAAACTATAAGGTTCCTTGATAGTGTAGGTTTACTGTCTATTTCCTCCTGTAATTCAGCTATTTTTTTTCTTTAAGAGATGCATATATAGTTAGTATTGATATAGCTTCATTGTTTATGGTGAGTTGTAGCAAGATGTAGTTTCTCTGCTTATCTCTTTTAATTAGATCTGTTTTTTTTTTGCTTTGTCTAAAGATCATGATTGTAATCCCCTTCCTTTTTAAATTCAGCTAAAACATAATAGATTTAGCTTCAGTCCCTTATTTTAACTTTGTGTGTATCTCTGTTTCAAGTGTGTTTCTTAAAAACAACCTTTGAAATCATCCCATTCACAGTTATTACTAACTGCATTTTCCTCCATCCTATTTTTTTCTGTTACCCTTCTATCTTTTTTTCACCCTGCTCCTCCTCAAAAATCTGTTTTGCTTCTGACCACTGCTTCCTTTAATCTGCCCTCCCTTTATCACCCTTCCTTTTCTCTTATCTCCTTCCCTTCCTACTTCTTTATTGGGTAAAATAGATTTCTATACCCCATTGAATGTGTGTGTGCATATGGATATTTTTTTTCCTTCTTTAAACCAATTTAGATGAGAGTGAGGTTCAATATACCCCCCCAATTTTCCTTTCCGTTGTCAAAGGTCTTCCTTGAGATAATTTTCCTCATTCTTCCTCTCCTTCTCCCTTCTCCCAATGCATCCCTCTTTCTCACTCACCCTGTTTTTTAGATCAGATCATCCCAACATAAGCAACTCACTTTTTTGCCCTTTAGGGAGTCAGCGCCCTTCTAACTGCTCCAATGATGACCAAGTTCTCAGGAGTTGTATGTATTCCATGTAAGTGTATGAGCAGTTTAACCTTAATGAGTCCCTTATGATGTTTCTTTCATGTTTGCTTTTTTAGGCTCCTCTTGAGTCTTATAATTGAAAATCAAATTTTCCATTAAACTGGTCTTTTCATCAGGAATGTTTGAAAGTCCCCTAGGTTATTTATTATCAATTTCCCCCCAAAAGGATTATACTAGTTTTGCTAGTTAGGTTATTTTTGATCCTAATCCTAACTCTCTGTCTTCTGGAATATCATATTCTAAGACCTCTAGTCCTTTCATATTTTTGTTGTTGTTCATTGTCTCGGTTGTCTCCTCTACATGACCCCATTTGGGGTTTTCTTGGCAAAGATACTGGAGTAGTTTGTCATTTCCTTCTTCAGCTCATCCTACACAGGTGAGGAAAATGAGGCAAGCCAGATTTAGTGACCTGCTTTATTTACACAGCTAGTAAGTATCTGAGGCCAGATTTGAAGTCAGGAAGATGAGTCTCTCTGCCTTCAGGCCTAGCATTCTAGCCCCTGCACCATTTAGCTGCCCATTCTTTAACATGATAGTTACTAAATCTTGTGAGATACCTTCTGTGGTTCCATAGTAGCCACATTCCATGTGAATGATTTCTTTCTGCTTTTTGAAGCATTTTTGCTTTGACTGAGTGTTTTAGGAATTTGGTTGTAATAGTCCTGGGAATTTTCATTTTTGAAATCTTTTAGGAACTGATTGGTGGATTCTTCCCATTTCTATTTTACTCTCTGGTTCTAGGATAGCAAGGCAGTTTTCCTTGATAATTACTTAAAATACAATATAGGTTCTTTCTTTGACCATGGCATTCAGGTAGTCCAATAATTCTTTAATTCTCTTTCCTCAATCTATTTTCCAGGTTAATTCCCCCCCCCATGAAATATTTCATATTTTCTTCTATTTTTCATTGCTTTGACTTTGTTTTATTGTTTCTTGCTGTCTTTCATTGTTTCTTGCTGTTTCTTGAGTTATTAGCTTCCACTTGTCTAATTCTAATTTTTAAGTATTTATTTTCTTGAATGAGCTTTTTGTACCTCTTTTTGCATTTGGTCAATTCTGTTTTTTTAAGTTATTATTTTCTTCAATATTTTCTGTGCCTCTTTTATCAAACTGTTAGTTGTCTTTTCATAATTTTCTTGTACTACCTATAATTTATTTTTCCAATTTTTCCTCTACCATTCTCATTTGACTTTTAGAATCATATATTAGCTGTCTCAGGAATTCTTATTTCATTTGCATTAAATTTACATTTTTCTTTGTGACTTTGCTTGCAGCCGTTTTGACATAATTCCCTTCTTCTGAATTTGTGTCTTAATCTTCCTGTCACCACAGTAGCTTTTTATGGTTGGGCTCTTTTGTTTTTTGTTGTTTGGTCATTTTTTCCAGCCTATTTCTTTATTTTGAGCTTTTTGTTAGAATTGGGGTGGTGGTGGTAGGCAGAAAAGATTGTCCCAAGCTTTAGGCTTTTTCCACATTACTATTTTCAGAGCTAGTTTATTTTGGAAGTTTTAGGTGTTTCCAAGGTGGTGTGATCTAGGGAGAGGTGTGATCACTGCTCCTTTGTGACTGAAAGAGATATGGCTCTTCAGAACCCAGGATCCCTTGGGACTGTAAGCTCTCATTTCTGCCCTGGAATTGATGGAATCCTAATAAATCTGCCCCCAGCCCTAATATTCTAACTTCATTATAGACCCCACTATACCTACCTACCCTCCCCCCTTTCCCCCCTGCAAATGTCCTAACTTCTTCATATCTGCCTCATTGCTTACTGGAACAACAGGTATGTCCCTGAATACTTAATTCTCTCAGAAACAGCAGATGTGTCCATGTGATGGGAACCCAGCTACTGCCTCTACCTGGTCACTGCCCCCAGACCCATTCCCACAGAAACAGGTGTGTTCTTGTACTCAACCACAATCATGTCATCCATCTAACCTAAGACAGGACCACAATACGGACCATATCTTGACCAGACAGGACCACAATAGCTAGCCAATTGGACGTCAACATGACCAGAATATTTAACCACTGAACCATAGATGGGACACCTCCTCCATTATCAATCCCTTAACAAATTCCTTCTGCCTTCCTAATATTCATGATTTCTGTTATACAATTGCATCTTTGCTCTATAAAAATCCATCTTGCTTACTCTGAAGTTCCTCTTAGAACTTAGCTCACCTCATGAGAGGAATCAATCTCAATAAATGCCTATATTTGGATTAGAGGTGGCTTGACTGAATCCTTTGAGAAAGTTCCACCACAACACATCATGAAACCCCAACAGTTTTTGGGTGGGCAGAGCCCCCACTACAACAGTTTTTGGAGTCCCTGGGTTTCAACCACAACAGAAGCATGTCCAGAAAGAGGGTATAGGCAATAGAGTTGCCAAACAGTGTCCTGTCCTATACCTCAATGCTAGCAACAGGGGTCCCCTAAATCCTCCTTTAACCCCTTTGTAAGATCCCCTTACTGTCTCTGGTTTGAGAGCCCCCAAATCTTCTGGTGCTGTTACAACCACCTCTAGGGTCTACTACGTATCATTGCTACCACATGGGCTCTGACCCTGGTGTCATAGACTTTTCCTTTTAACATCCTAAGTTGTTTTGGACTGGAAAAGTGTCCCATCGCAGCCTTTTGTTGACCTTGATGTTACAGAATGTAATTTGTGGCATTATTTTAAAATTGTTTGGAGAGGAATGTTGAGAAAGTTTAGCTGCTTCCACTGCTCTGCCTCTTCCTCTACTCTACCATCTTGGCTCCACCCCTACAAGACCTTCCTCATCCCTTTCAATAAATTGTATGTCCACGATAGAATATTGTTTACAAAAGGCTTCCTGTTCCTTTTCTAAGTCTTTCATCAGATACCTTGGTTGTGTGTAGTGCATTTTACAGACTGTCACATAACATTTTATGGAGGTGAGAAAGTAGTCGGATAGTTTGGTAATATATATTTTAGTCCTCTCAATTGTGGTTTTTTTTTACAGTAATACTTTCTGTGATTTCCCCCTCCCCCAATCATTTGGTATCTTCCCTTTTTCGGAGAGCTTGGAAATTGCTCCTTCAATGCCCTCAAAAGTGTGTTAAGTATAGCATGTATTTTTTCTCTGTATACTTGGTCTAGTCCTATTCCTTTAAGTGCCATTTTCACTCCCGTATTTAGCACACTGAGTGGCGGGGGCGCAAGATATTAGAATTCAAACGGTGGGGGCCATTTCCATTTCTCATCTATTTGTCAACTTTCTTTGATCTAGAAATACTTTTTATAATCTGGATTCATTTGGTCTCATGATACACTGTAAACTCATATTTTCTTCTCTCATTTCTTCATGTCTTATGAGGCAACACTTCTCATCACCTCCTACCATCTGCCCGGCAAGGAATATTTGTTTAGTGAGATTATCTCTTGACTCTTTTGACTTCTTCAGTGAAGCATTTTCTTTATACCCATTAAACTCCCATAGGAAATGGTGATAGTCCATATCAATGCGTTTTCTTTGATCAATTTCCCACTTTCCAAGCATCTCTAACTTCTTTCAATAGGCCAGGTTTGAGGTGTTGCAATTACGTGTTCTGTCTTCTCTTTCAAAATTTTCATATCTTTCTCCTTTCTCCTAGTGTATGTTGATTTTGATCTATCCTTTAATAGAAGTAGTCTGATTTTATAATTACAACTAATTTACAAAAAACTCCTACGTTGATTAGCAGTTATTTCTTATCTATTAAGATACAGAATGTAGTTTTTGTAATGCTCACCACATTTAGCACCTTCCAAATCTCTTTTTAAAGAAAATATTCATGATACATATGAAAGGGGGTTTCTATGTGGTCTACAAACATTACAAGTCTTTACTCGAACAAGTTGATGAACTTACTGTTCCTGATATCAACATTATATAAGCTATAAATTTGACCTGTGGCAGAAAATTCTACTAGTGTGTAATTTCTAGAAAATAATTTCCCAATGGGTCACTTTTACAAGCCTGAGGTTACTGACATCCTTCCACTAAAATTCCTACCTTCTAGTCTTCAAGTATCTGTGAATATTCAGGTATGCATTTTGTGATAGCTTATTTTATCTCAAAGGTAGAGTACAGTTATGATGGAAAATACCTGTTGTTGGCTGTTTCTATTTCAATTATCCAGCTACTGTTTCTTATCTCCCTTGCATGCTGTTTTTCTTTCAGTATCATCTGTCTCCCACTCTATTGCTTCTTTTTTCTCACCTCAAAGGTCTCCTAATTGAATTGTGTCAAAGCAATTGAAAAGTGGTACCTCAGTAAATTACTGTCAGACATTTTGACCTTAGGGCCAGTTAGACTCTTCTCCTGAAAGAAAACAGTGTATGTTGATAGAAATTTAAAAAATAAAAAAAGGAACATAAGAAGCTATGCATTGACAAGGTCCCTTGACACATTATTTGGAAATAAAAATAAAATATAACAGCATCATTTAAAAATTAATAAGTATCAATTATCATTTAATAATGATTTAATCTCTCCAACTTTACCTTCTTCATCTATAAAATAAGGACTGGGGGGGGAAGGGTGGAGGGATGAGACTAAATTATCTCCAACTTCTCTTTCATTTCTAAAAGTCTACAATTCTACAAAATTTAAGCATGAAATACTCTGATAATATCAAAACAGCATAGTAATAGGAGCATTTACATAGAACTTTAAGGTTGACAAAACTCCTTCTAAATATGTTTAATATGAATATATATGTAGATCCTGTATCAGATTGCACACCATCTCAGGGTGGGGGGAAGGGGAGGGATGGGGAGAAAATTTAGAACTCAAAATCTTATGGAAGTGAATGGTGAAACTAAAAATTAATTAATTAATTAATTAATTAATAATAATAATAAAAAAAACTTCTGGTAGAGTAGGTGGTCCAGGATTATAATCCCTATTTTACATATGATAATACAAAGAACAGTACAGGTTCAGTGATTTGCCCATTATCACACAGCTTAAGCTAGGATTCAAATTCAATTCTAAGTCTTTCTACTATACTATTTATCTAGTAAATTAAAATGTTCCTGTAATGTGAGTCAATGCCACTTTTTAAGGCTTAATTTTTATATCTCAAATTATTCTTAAAATGTATTGCTTTAATATATTATTCAGAAAGTATTTTTTAAAAAGCAACTGCAATGCCTTCTGTGCTGTAATAAGTGCTATATTTTTGTCCATGTATTCAGTTCAATTCAGCAAATACTTCTTAAGAGCCTGCTTCAAGGATTATGCCAGATTGGGTGTGGAGGGAATACAAAGGCAAAAAATGAAGAAACAAAAGAAAACAAAATCCATCCCTGATCTCAAGGATCTGACATTCTACTGAAAGTAGGATTAGAGGTGAGGGCATGTTCCAGTAGAGAGATAACAAATAAATAGGGCTGTAATGTAAAATAAGACTGGTAAAGGTAGGTTAGATCCAGATAGTAGAAAGACTTGAATAGCAGGCCAAGGAGTTTTAATTTTATCCCAAAAGCAAGAGGGAGACACTGAAGAATTTTGATAAGAGGTATAAAATGTTCAGATTTGTGTATCAGAAAGATCAATGGAGAATTGAGAGAAGAAAGGAGAGACTTGTAATTTTTGCAAAGAGATTGATTATGAAGTTATTACAATAGTCCAAGTAAGAAATGATGGGGTGGGGGGACGATGACTGAATTAGGTTGGTGGCCATGTGACTAGAGAAAAGATAATAAATACAAGAGATTTTGTGAGAGAGAAGCAAGATTTAGCAATTAATTGAATATAGGGAGTGACGAGAAAGGAGGAATCAAGGTTAACTAAAGTTACAAATCTAAATAACTGGGAATATGGCAGCACATTTCCCAGACAAAGGGAAACAATTAGAAGGTTCATTTTGAATGTATTGAGTTTGAGATGCCCTTGAGAAATATAGGCAGAGATGTGGTACTAAAAATATTTGGATTAGATGTATAGATTTTGAGAATCGTCTTTGTGGAGATGATAATTGCGTACATGGGAGTAAATTGATCACCAAGGGAGAGAATGTAGAGAGATATTTCTCCATCAGCATGAAACACACATATATCCATATTCACATATTATACAATATATATTTGTAATATACACTTATATATACATACACACATGTTTATGTGGGTATTAAATATGCACATTAATGCACATATTACAATGGATACACATAATATTGATTGTTACATATATTTATATATATTCACTTACATATATACACACATACTTTCTTTGTATACACACATATTCCTCACACACTAATTAGCTATGTGACTCTGGGCAAATCATTTAATTGCTGTCTGCCTCAGTTTCCTCATCTGTAAAATAGGAATAATAATAACATCTGCTTCCTAGGGTTATTGAGTATAGATGAAATATTTGTGTTTTATATATGTGTGTGTATGTATACAGACATACAGTAACTGTCCATTTACTATTAGAGTCATAAATACAGATAGGCAAGATATTTTATTGAATGGAGAACTGGTCTCAGTCAGGAAGACCCGCCTCTGACAGGTAAGACCATATGATTCTGGGTAAGTCCTTTAATCTCTTAGGGCACTAGGTGATCCTCTAAGGTGATAAGTGGCAGGGAAGCTGTAACCTTGCATAGGCAGAGGGAGTTTCTGCAGCCAAGAGTTATTTATACCAATGAAATTAGGTCTAGTCACTATCCCTATCAGGATTTACTAAGTGGTTTAAAAACTTTGCTTTTGATTTTCATTTGATTAACAGCCCTATCAGGTAAATAGTATAAATAGCTTTATTTGCTGTCTCTGTTTTGTAGTTGATAAAACTGAAATTCAGATAAGTGTAAAGTAACTTGCCTAAAGGCACACAGCCCTGCTCCTAAGTAGCAGAGCTGGGACTCAGATCCAGATCATCTCACTCTAAACGTGATGCTGTCCCATACAGGATGCTATCTAAGTCTAATCAATAAGTATTTGTTAATTGTCTACTACATGCCAAGCGCCTAACAATTTGCATTTAAGTGTCTTCCCTATGAAATATGCCATTTGATCTTCATAACAGCCCCATGAGATAGCTGTTGTCGGAGGGAGAATGAAGGAATATGGAATTCTGTGAGAAAACTTCCATTACCAATAAAAATTCATACCTGCTCTGCTACTTACAGTCTTAGCTAGGTAGAAACTTTGAAGTTCAAATATAGGAATTAAGAGAAGCATGAAAAGGTAAGGAGGAATAAACAATCATTAGGAATTAAACAAGGATAATCTACTTACATTCAGATACGTGGA
Source organism: Petaurus breviceps papuanus (assembly GCF_028583685.1). Classification (NCBI taxonomy): domain Eukaryota; kingdom Metazoa; phylum Chordata; class Mammalia; order Diprotodontia; family Petauridae; genus Petaurus; species Petaurus breviceps. The sequence continues at coordinate 25,797,908 of NW_027186304.1, read as the reverse complement.
AATAAGACATGTATCCACTCTGAAACTTCTCATCAGGGCTCATGGTGGGAGTCCAATTAGAAAAGACTTGGGAGTTCTGTTAAGTCTTACTGATCTTAAACAGGAGAAGAGAAGGAAAGGAAGGTTAAGGAAAGTTATCTCACATAATCAGGGTGCAACAAGGAGAAGACAGTGGGGTGCAGCAGCTGACACTTGAACTTCACTACCATATGAACTGCTCAAAAGAAAAAAGAATATGTATGCATACACACAGAGTTAGTACAGAAATATATTTTACTCACCTGGCAAACAGGAGGGAAAGTGAAGAAAGGAAAGGGGGAATTAAAAGGATGATAGAAGAAGGGATTAATCCTAAGCAAAACAAACTGTAATTAAGGATGTATGAAAATATGTATAATTCTCTTTAAGGTGGCAAAGAATAGGAATCTGAAGGGGTGTCAATGGATGAACAAGTTATGATACGTAAATGTGATGGAATACTATTGTGCTGTAAGAAATGATGAAGGGGATGGTTTCAGAGAAACCTTGGGAGATGTCTATGAACTGATGCAGAGTGAAGTGAACAGAAATAGGAGAATAACTTATACAGTGACAATATGACAAAGACAAACAACTTCAAAAGAATCAGAGCTCTGATCAATATGTAACGATCAACCACATATTCAGAGGACTAATGATAAAGCATGCTGCCAACCCCCAAATAGAAAAATGAAAGTTTCAGAGTACAGAATGAGACACACAAACATATAATATATACACATATATTCATATATATAATATATATATGTGTTGTATATAAATGTGTTTTATAAATGTGTGTATATATGTATTATATATCCATTATATATGTATATATATATGTGTGTTTTTTGACATGGTCAATGAAAAATATTTTGCTTGACTATACATATTTGTAGTAGGGATTCTATTTTTCTTTCATTTTTAATTGGGAGAGGGAAAATTACGGTGGACGGGAGAAGAGGTAGATTTTTGCTGATTGAAAAAAATAGGTTTTTTTTTTAAACAACCAGCAAACATTTAAAAGAGATATTATGTTCTACCGTGTTTCCCCGATAATAATAAGCCCTCCCCCGAAAATAAGCCCTCTGGTGTTTTTCTGTCCAAAAAAAATAATAAGACAGTGTCTCATCATCGGGGAAACATGGTAGGTACTATGTTTGGCACTGGGGATATAAAGACCAAAAAAAATGCAACACCCATGCTCTCAAGGGAGCTAGAAACCAAGGCTAGAATTGTGCTTAATATCAATTACTACTTTCCAAGTTCAGGAGAGGTCATTGGAAAGTTCACACAGGCTGAAGTGGCAGAAAGGGCACTGTCGGCTCCTGACTTTAATTTGTGTTCTTTAAAATGCTCTCTTCTCAGCACTTCCTGTGCGTCACTGCCATTACGGCTAATGGGGGTGATATGCACTCATCGAATGAACAGACCCCTGATAATTGTGGGATTCTGTATTTGAAAAGCAAAGTAACATTTAATGTTTCAGACTTTTGTGAAGGCTTCCTGACTGCCTTATTAATTGGCTCTTATTTTGGTAATCACTGTTCTTTTCTCTGAGTGGTTATTTTAAAATGGCAAAGGGACCTACGTTAGTATTATATGTTTTAAGACATACATTTGCATCAGTCATAAACTTTAATTTATACTTTGGCCAAATAATTTTAACAGTTGCTATAAAATCAGTTATTTGATCATAGTTTTTACTACCATATTGAATGCAGCAGGAGACAGGCTTAATAGTGCTTGTATCCACAACAGATTTTAAGCTATTATTTCTACATCCTAAATGCTTTTGAGACATCCACGGACCAGTCAAATTCCTACTGATTGTTATTTGTAGCTTGCTAAAATTGGTTCATCACGTGCAGTGCAAATTTTTTTTTTTTTACTGAATACATCTAGTTTTAAAACCTCAGTTTCTTTTTTGCCTTTCTTGAGTGGTAATGTTTGCAAACAACAGAACAACAAAGAAAAACAAACCCTCTTCTTGTGTTCTATGGAATGCTTTACTATGATGATAGATATGGTAACTTCATGGGATATCTGTGACTCTGTACGAAAACAATGACGGAAAGAGGTAAAGATATGAAGTAAACTGAATACGCTTATCTCTACGGATAAGCAGACAGCTAGATTTTAAGAAAATGAAATTTTAGAAGTGTGGCAAAACATGTATGTAACTATGTGAGTGGAAATGTAAATTCCAAGGGAAAATTTCAGTAATATCAAACACCTTTGATTTAGTGCTGTGGGAACTCCTACAAGATGGGAGCTGTCTGTAATGTACAATCTTGGAAAGTTTCCTGAGGGTCAGAGACGTAAATTGATTTGTATTGAATCGCAGCTAGTGTCAGAAGCACGGTTTGAACCCATGGTTTCCCGATTCTAAGTCTTGTATTCTATTCACATTACCATACTGCTTCTAATAAATGATCATTCAAAGTGATGATTTGCATAAGAAAATGTAATATGAGAATATAATATTGAATCATTGACTTGATCTCTCCTGTGACTCCATTTGATAGTATTATCTTTGATAGTGTTGTGCTGAGTTACATGAACTTAACATAGCTTAGGATAACTTTTAAATGACTCATTTTAAGATACACCAAGCTTGAGAGTTTCTTTTAAGTGAAATCACCAATTGTCTAGAAAATCAAGATTCTCTGGGACACTTGCCATTGATTTTTATAAGAAAACAAAATGATTAATTCTTCATTAATGAAATACTTTTGCAACTTGGCAAATTTATGTTACTTCATTGCATATAAAGATAGGGATTAGGGTTGTTATTTCACTGATTTTAGGGAGCTCCCAGATAGGGAAACTCCATTTACTAAAGCTAGTAGGTACCTTCACTGCAGCTTACATTGTTAGAGAACAGTGACTTGTCTAGGGTCATGCGTGTCAGTGGTGGGGCCTGAACACAGATCTTCTTAACTCTGAGGTCACATATATGTTTTATATATGTGACACATATGTAAAAAACACAGAGGTTTTAGGGGGAAAGCATATTATAAATCTTACAGTGTAGCATAAACAGAATTGGTTGCTATTGTTTAAGATGGCCACAGATGGAAGTGAAAACAGCTCATCCATCATCCGGCCTATAGGCAAAGAACAAAGCTTAGCCTCTCTACAACTGGCAGTGTACAAGGCCCACAGTGAAGGGACACTTCATCTTCCTCCTCAACAATGAGATATTAAACAACAAGCGCTTTCTGAAGAGCAAAGGAATGAGCTTGGTGCCCTGTCACACATCCTGCTGATGTGTGTTTGGGATCCTGGGGAATCTCTTCCTTCTCCTTTGCTGAAATCTCTCTATTGACAGGAGTTGATGTATACCTTGATTCTGAGCCTGATGGACCCAGTGGTCTTTTCATGCACCCCGATATTAACACCCTAAGACCACTCTGAAGGTTTACCCTCACTTTTGCATCATCTTCCACAATTAGAATATGGGTTCCTTGAAATGAAGTACTAATTTACTTCTTTCTTTAAACACTCAGACCTTAACACAGTACATGGCATATAGTAATTTACATCTTTCTTCTTTGATTTATTTACTCACTCATTTATTTCAGTCCCTTGGTGCCAATATTTAATTTGAATAAGTTATCTGACTTCTTTGCACTATTTTATTCCTTGTTGAGAATACATAACAATATTACTGCATTATACTTTTTATTAATTATTACAACTCATGAGAAAATTATTTGACTCATCTACTCCTCCTCCTCCTTCTCAAATGGATCTATGATTTTATCAGTTTGGATGTTCCATCCAACTTTGCAGATCAAAACCCATGTTTTACTTCTTGTCCTATATGACATTTGACCATGTTTTCCCAAGGGTTTACCATAGTGGGTATTGGAGACCTTCCTCAGTTTCTCCTGACATTTAGAGGTTGCTAGTCGACCTTTCTGACTGTCTATCTGAAATCTCTGGCTCTTGTCCCATGAACAGCAATCTCATTTTTCTGTCATACAATTCCTTGATGGCATCCATAGCTCCTGTTATTCAAAGTTTCTTGTTGGTTATATTTTGTAGACTGCTCACAACAACCATGTACCTCTTGATTACCTCCAGGGTGATACTCATCTCTAGTTCTTTGGAAGTAGTGATACATTATATCTCACTCCCAGAGAGCAAAATTGTTAAAATGTTAGTATTGGAGCTTTCATGGGAAACTCAGAGTCAGTAAGAGATTTTTGCTTTCCAGAAGCAATCCAGCGCATTGAACATCACTTTTTCAACACAAGGTGTCTCCCATCCATACATCAAGATCATTCAGAATCATTCAGGAGTGAATTGAGGAAAAGTTTACAATAAGTCTCTAATAATAATCATTAGCTGAGGTATAAAACAGGAAGATACTTCCTTGCCAAATGTTTGCCACTATGATGGAGGAGATCTAGCACAAAGTCTAGTTTGAGGAAGAATTCCTGTGTCTGATGAGGTCCCCCAGATGTTGCTATTTGCATTTGACATTGTGCTAGTTTTAACAAGCCTCAAGGCACTATAGAATGTCATGTAAGAGACACTCGAAAGAGTTCGGTCTGACCATCCACACAGGAAAAAAAATAAGTGGATGAAGAATGTCTATTCCCCACATTTTATCATTCATTATAATGGAGATCTTATAGAGTTTATCTGACAATGTATATCTGAGACATCATTACCACCATATTCATATAGTGCTTTACATACGTTATCACATTTAAATATTGTAGCAACTCAAAGAGGTAGGTATTATGGGTGTGTGTGTGTGACAGGGACAAGCATTTATTAAACACTTACTATATGCCAGGCACTATGCTAAATGCTTTGCAAATATCATCTCATTTGATTCTCACACCAATTCTATGAAATAGCTGTTATTATTATCCTCATTTTACAGTTGAGGAAACAGAGGCAGAGAGAGGTTAAGTGGCTTGCTCAGAGTCACACCACTAGTAAGTGTCTGAAACTAGATTGAATTTATAACTCCTGATTCAGGGAACAACATTCTCTCTATAGATGTCCTATAAAGTACTATAGGTATTTTTAGAATATTATTGAGCAACTAAGTGGCACAGTGGATAAAGTGCTGGGTCTGGACTTTAGAAAGACTCATTTTTATGAGTTCAAATCTGACCTCATACACTAGTGGTGTGACCCTGGAGAAGTCATTTTACCTTGTTTGCCTCAGTTCCCTCATCTGGAAAATGAGCTGGAGAAAAAAATGACAGACCACTCCAGTATCTTTGCCAAGAAAACTCCAAATGGAATCATGAGGAGTCAGACATGACTGAAAAAGGGTATTATAGGAATTCTTAACCCTGTTTTACATGCAGGTATAGATTGGCCAAGAAGGGATCAGTTGTCGGAGCATGCACACTATTCTCTGTCTTCTGGTAATGAGTAGAGGTTAGGTGAGCCTGCTTCCAGAAACATGTAATGGGGTTCAGTAGAGGGATCCTGCTGCCAATTCAGAGTATGTGCAGGTATCCTGTGACTATTTCCTGTCAGCTTACAGGGTGATTAAAAGTCTTTTAATGAGTTGCTGAACTGGCACTGAACATGCATACAAAAGCTGCAGAAAAGCAAAGGAGGAGGAAAAAATGCTATAAAGCCTCCAGGTAGGGGATCCCTTCCTCTACCCAGTCACCATCTGGCTCTGAACACTGGTGCTTTTATTTCTTCTGTCTCTATTGTGTCTTCTTTTCTGACCTGAGGTAAACTGGGATCAGAGACAAGACAGACAAGATTATGACTTTGAGAGCTGTGAAAGGTAGAAGAGTTACTAAGGGTTCAGTAGCTGGAGTCCATAGTAGAGTGTGCCGGTAGCTATAGCAGTCAAGCTGATGAGAAGAAAATGTAGTACTAAAGAAACGATCACTACAAGTGTGGGCGTGACTTGGCCATCAGCTATGTCATGCCCAAAAGAGAATTTGGCCTGGCAAATGTCTTGGAGTCACTGTCTATTTTATGTTGGAGTCCAGTATCCCGTGTGATTGAGGTATAGAGGGGAGAGTATGCCCCAGTTTAGGGGATGTTTCTGTACTTTATTTCTGATTATATCTTTTCAGTAAATATCTGTTCATTCTGTGTCTAATGGTAGTCATCTTTAGTGTGAGAGGGGGAAGGAGAAAAGAAAAAAAGGGAAAAAGAAATTTACTTGATTATTATGTCTAAAAGGAATAGCAAATTATACACAATAGGTCTGCAATTTCATGTATAATGGAAATACTTGTTTTCTTTCATAATTAAAAATAAAATAAAGAAAAATAAAGAACCTTAATAATAACTTATTTCTATCAGCTAATCATATTGTATTGAGACTGTAATGAATGTTAAGTGATATTAAGGAGATATTACCTGGCTAATTGATACTGGGGGGAAATGCTAATTGGTATATTGATATTAGAGATATACTAACTGGCACTGGTTTCTATGGAAAGAAGTACATCAGATGGGAGCCCATGAGCATTAGAAAGATATCCTTCAATATCTCAAAGTTACTCCCTAGGACATTGATGAGAAAAGTAGCCATGTCTTGAGAATCCAGCCTCCTAGTCTGAAGATAGGTGGAGATATTGCTACATGTGCTACATACATATGACAAAAGTAAGACTCAGAGATAGTAAGTGATTTGCCCATGGTTACTCAGTTTGCAAATATGGGATGTTATGTTTGAACCCAAGCTTGTCTGAACTCCAAATTCAGTGCTCATGAACTCCCATCTCACTTAAAGAGATAAAAATACAAAGATAGACTACATTACAGCACTACATTAAATTACAGTAGAAGATTTTGAAAGTTTTTTAATTGCTATTATGTCCTAAGTGGCAATTTAAAGTCTTAGGTATAGATTTAACAATAATATAGCTGAAGCAGTAACAGTAATATTGTACATTGATCAGCTGTGAATGACAGCTATTCTCAACAATACAATGATCCAAGACAATTCCAAAGGACTCAAGATGAAAAATGCTATCCACATCCAGAAAAAGAATTGATGGAGTCTGAAGGCAAATCAAAGCATATTATTTTTCACTTTATTTTTTCTGTGTTTTTGTCTGTATTTTCTTTCATACCATGACTAACATGAAAATATGTTCTGCATGACTGCACATGTATAACCTATATCAAATTGTTTACTGTCTCAGGGAGGGAGGAGAGAATTTGAACTCAACATTTTAAAAAACAAATGTTAAAAATAATTTTGACGTGTAACTAGAAAAAAGAAAATACTATTTTGAAAATACAGCTGAAGACAATCAAGAGAAAAGCTAGGGACAGAGAGGACAGGTGACCTGATATAATTGATGTCCTTGTTGTAAAAGCAGTCTTTGAGTTTGTCAAAGTGTTAGGGTGACGTCTCTTTTCCTAAACTCTAGGTTCAGCTGTCTCTATTCTGCTTGTTTATTTCCCTTGGACACTCTGGTCCTGCTCTCTCTCATTGGATTTAGGTGTCCACACTGATTACATTAACCTTACCACCTGCCTCATGAAACGCTGACTTTGGATTGTCTTTCAGTTAGAAACAGCCTGGTAGAGTGTGGAAAGAAGACTGAATTTAGAGTTGAGAAAACTGGAATCTGCTATTACGTGTGTGACCCTTGGTCAACAAGTCACCGCCTCTCTGGGCCTCTATTATCTTTTTTTTGGAGGGGGCAGGGCAATTGTAGTTAAGTGACTTGGCCAAGGTCACATGGCTAATAAGTGCGTCAAGTGTCTGAGCCCAGATTTGAACTCAGGTCCTCCTGAGTCCAGGGCTGGTACTCTCTTCAATGAGCCACCTAGCTGCGCCCCTATCTTAACTATAAAATGAGAGAACTTGGATTAACAATACCTCTTAATTAATAAATTCAACAGCTTTTTCTCAGTCCTCACTCCCCTTGACCTTCCCCTTCTGCTTCTCTCACTGCTCCTTCTAAGTCTCTGCTACCAGATCTTCATCCCGATGATGCCTTCTAACCTTCTAACAAGGTATCCTTGTCCTGGGCCCTTTTATCCATCAATATTTTACTTGGTGATCTTATAAGCTCCTATGGACTTAATTACCATTTCTTTCTGATGATTCTCAGATCTGTGTATCCAGCCCCAACCTTTCTGTGGATTTCATTCTTTCATCTCCAATTACTTTTCAGACATCTTGAACTGGATGTTCAGTAGACATCTTGGTATAGATGCATATTTGATATAGTTTCTGTGCTGTTTGGCTCTGTGAGCCAGAGGCTAGTTCTTTTCTTCATCTTTGTTAGGGTTCTGGTCCAATCAATTCTGCACATAGCTGCCCAGAGAATATTTCTAAAGCATAAAATTGTGTTACTCTTGGTCATGTTTGAGATTTTAACAAAAGGGTAAACTGAGGCAGGTCTCTGAGTAAGATAACATTTATTAGTAGGGGCATGCTACCTGTCAATAAATGAGTCAATGGATTGCCTCCATTTATGTCAAAGACCTGATCAAAAGGACAGTTCCCAGTTTATAGGGTTTAGGGAGTATAGAACAAAGAACAGGTATTATGGTCAACATGATTGCTTACCAAGCTGGGGTGCAGGAACAATATGATTGGTTGGAAGTTTGGTAATAGGGGCTAGCAATGACCTCCCTCCTTCTCTCATGAGCCTAAGAAATACTCATTGTTTGAGGCCAGGTGCAAGATAGCAGACTTTTGGATTGCAAACTAGTCATTGCTGGATCGCTAGGTGGAATAAGGTCAGGCCTTACTCCCTTTCTTTTATACACATTCCCTAAGGTTAGCAGAATGCCTTGAGGCAAGAATAGATCAGGGATTAGCAGGAGAGCTGAATTTATAAAATTAACCCATTTCAGGCAAGTCGAATTCTGAACCAAGTTTAGAGACAAAGAGCCAAGACTTAAACAGTTACAGGACAAAATCAAGTACTTGTGAAAAGGATATTAAAATGATATAGCATCAATCTTAATCTTCTCATCTTTTACTCAGAATTTGGCAGTAGCTTTCCATGGTCCCAGCTGTGTCAAAGATACAACCTCACAGCCCGGCATTTAAGGTTCCAATCTGACTCCACTCCACCTTCTACCCTTTAATTGACATTACTCTCACCCATTCAACATTCTTTTTTTTTTTTTTAACTCTGAACTAAATAAACAACAAATAAAAATGGGTACTTCTATATACATAGTAGAACAAATTGGATGGTTCACGAAACTTTAGGTCTCCATTATATACATCTTCCTTTTCTTTATAAGTATTTAATAAGTTCAACTTGTAGCTTTCAAACTGACCAGCTTTTCTGTACTTCTTTCGGGCCTTCCTTTTCTTCTCTGGATTTTTTTCTTCTTTCGAATTCTTTTTAAAATGATGCCTTGACATCCTTGTTTTCTTTTTGGCCTCTTTATCCCTATTCCCCTTCTGTGCTTTGCTCCCTCTTGAAAAATAGAAAAAAGCAAAAATACTCAATGATACAAAACAAATCCCCCAATTGACTGTATTGGAAAATATGTTATTCTGCATTTTTAATTCCTTACCTCTCTTCAAGAGACACCCATTCTACGTCTAACCAAGTTGGACTGACTACTAGCTCTTTGTTGTATTTGGCATTCCATCTCTGTATCTTTGCACAGTCGGCCATCCATGTGCAAAGTGCCCTCCCTCTTCCCTCCTACTTTCCAGAATCCTTTTCTTTTCTTGAAGTCTCAGTTCTGGTGTCAATTCCTTTAGAAATCCTTCAATTGTATTTCCTTCCTCCTCAGATTATCCAGCAGCTATTTATGTCCATATCCTAGCTCCCCACTCCTAGCTTAAGGAAAGTTTCTTTAGGGAACAAAGCGTTTCATTTTCACCTTTGTATCTTCAGCACCTAGTGCCATGCTTTGCACATAGTAGGCATTTTAAAAATTTTTGTTCACTCAGTAACAGTGTGACTGCTTCTTCTACTTACCCCCTCATGCGGATGGCCAGGTGCCTAGGGGAAGGATAAGGATAAATGTGATATTCTCAGACTGGGCTGGAAGTGGGAACTTTTGGGGGTTTGGGGCTGGTGAAGAAAGAGAAATGATAGAAACAAGATGGTGACTGGCATAGAGTCAGACTGTCACTTTCCTTCAATAAGGTTTTAATAGGGAGGCTGAACCCTGTGGGGCATGGGCAGACTGGGCAAGTGGTAACTGTATGTGGCAGCAAGAAATAGGGATGAATGACCAGAACAAAACTTGGAGCAGAGCTGGGGTGGAGCAGAAAAGCAATGACAGCAAGAGGCTGCCAGGACATCAGGTGTACAGCCTAGCCTTGGGACATTGTGAGGAGATAAAGCCTTTTTTCTTCCCTGGAGCAGCAGGAGGGGGAGCTTTGAAAGTGAACACCAGAACTGTTTCTTTGAGTTCTTGAATTTTGGCTTGCCTGCTGAATAGGGCAGGGCAGCTGCTGAGTCCCTTAAGGACCCATAAGAACCCAGCCCATGCTGAATACTTTAATGTATTTGGTTTATTCCTTTTTGAACATTCTGATAAAAGGACAATAAGTAGTAGTGTGGTTTTTGTGAGTCACTTCAGCTGAAATGTTACATGTATGGTAGAGGAGCAGAGTTTTTCTAGTGGGTGTGAATACTACAAATCAAGACTCTGATTCTGACTCAATAGCAAACCCCTAAGCTAATGAAATTAATATCCGCATCCCCCAAAGGGCACAGTACAAGCGGAGATGGGAATCGAGCTCTTTGAGAGTCCGGGAGAGCTTGCTCTAAGCTCAGAGCACCTTGGGGGACTGGGTGGAATATTGAAGTAGTGAAGATAAGTATTATGTTGATAGCATTTGATTCTTATTACTGAATGGGATCTGGCCATTGGGTCTCAGCAACTTCTGGTGGTTAAACTCGATTTGAATTTTATTGAAAATCCTTTATGTAGGTTAAATAAACAGTCAACTCTGAGAATTCAGCCAAGATGAAAGGGACTCATATTGAATTTTTTGGTAAGCATGGGAATGCTGCAAGAACCCATAATGAATTAAATGAACTACCTTTCGTTGCAAAGAAGTGTGACTCAGGCCTCAATATTTTGTGTTTTGGGATTTAACTATCAACTTTTTGGATCATATAAATCCCTAAGGAACTTTTAGACATTTCCTATCTTTGATACTACATGGAATCACCTTCTATGATAAAATAAAAGTGAAACTGAGAAATAGAAATAGTACCAGAGGCAGCCAGGCAGCACAGTGGACAGAGCAATGGATTTGGAGTCAGAAAGACCTACATCCAAATCTGGCCTCAGATGCTTACTTACTGTGTGACCCTGGGCAAGTCCCTATATCTCAGTTTTCTCATGAATAAAAGGGATATGGTAATAGCCAACAATTGTTGTGAGTACTTTGTAAAACTTAAAGTGCTATATAAATTATATCATAATTACATAAATAATACTACAATTACAAATATGTTATAATTATTGGTTTTTTTTGTCACTTTTTGGACTGCTGAGCCAAGAGAGATTTATTGTGAAGGAAATATAGAAAACCTATTGTACACTCAATCAGTTCCTCTGTTGCTGAACTTTCTTAGTACTCTGGTCTCACAGTGTGTGTATCATTTAATTTTAAAATATCATATTAGGATTGTTAAAAGTCAATAATGAAGCTAACATATAAAGTACTTTTCCTTTAAGGTATTAGTATTTAGTATTAGTACTTTGTATTAAACTAATTAGAATTATTAAATTAGTTAGTAATTAGTATTAAAACTATGTTCTCTACCCTGATCAGACTATCTGAAGTTTTGTGTTCAATTTAGGGTACCATAGTTAAAGAAGAACATTTACAAGCTGGAGGAAAGTTCCATTCAAAAACATTTCATCTGAATGAGTTAAGAAGCTGATGATTTTTCCCTACAGAAGAATAGACTTGGGGGAGCTTAGTAGCTATTTTCAAATATTTAAATGGCCATGATACGGAAGAACTAGTCTTATCTTGTATGGCTCCCGACATACAATGGATAGAAGTTACAGGAAGGCAAATTTTGGTATGATATGAAGAAAAACTTAAAGGCAATGAAAGCTGTCTAAAAACAGAACACCGCTGGACATGGTAAGGGAGAGAATGGAAGAAATATTCCAGAGAGATATTGGGAGGGGATCATGTTCTAATCCAACTGTCTCAACCCAATAAGCCTTTATTAAATGCATGTTATACATAATGTACTATGCTAGACCCTGAAGATACAAAGACAAAATGAAAGACAGTCTCTGTCCTCAAGGAGCTTACATTCTACTTTGGGAGTGAGGAGGAATATAACATACAAAATGATAAGTAAATGCATAATAATTTGAGGAGAAAAAGAATAAACTAGTGGAGCTAAGAAAAGGGAGTATAGGAGATGGTCCATGAGCTAATTCTTGGGGAACAATCAGGCAAGGATGTGGGAAATATAATACCAAGTTTGAGGAATACAAATAGACTAGTTTGGTTTAAATGTAGAGTGCATGAAGGAGAGTTAACCAAAATAAGCCTGGAAAGCTAGGGAAAAGATTGGCGTAGAAGATTTCTAAGGTCCCCTTCTAAGTATTATTCTGTTCTGTTTTATTATATCATATGACATCATATTATATTACATTGGTCATATGTCCTAGGAATTTTCATCCTAAGACAACCTCTGAATTTGACCTGAGATGGGATTGAAATGAATAATATGATAGCTCTTAGGTACCCTTAATCAAGCAGAGGTTTAAGAAACATCCCTCTTGACTTCAAAGGATTGTTCTTAGGGAAAGAGGTAGGAAAAGACACAAGAATCCATGGAAACAGAAAGAAGGAGGCTGTAATTTCACCTAAGTCTTTTGTGAAATCCTGAATATTCTCCAAGCTGTGTTCTGAGAAAAACACTTGTCTTACTCCATGGCACAGGAACTGATATACAATGCTAGTTCAAAGCCTCAGGGGGAAAAATGGACATGCAGACAGAACTGCTCTGGTCTAATGAACCCCCACATGGAAAGTGGCTGCTGCCTGGTGGGCCAGAACATTATCCTTTGTACTGAATGAATTTCAAACAGAAGAATGTCTTTTCACACTCTAGGAAAGACCTAGCAAACCTCTAAAAGTGCCCAACTCTGACTGAGGAGTAACATCCCCTCGTAAATTAGAAAAGAGTTGAAGAAAAATGATTTTCTTTCAGGTCCTTTGGGCTGATTTAAAGGAGTGTATATTGACCACCAGAGGGCTCTGGGATGATACTGTTAGAATAAGCTTTATTTTTTTTTCTTTCTATTATCTAATTAAATGATATAGGAAATAATAGTTAATTTGGGGGTATATTCATAAGATTTATTTTTGCTTCTGTGACCCTTTATATTAATAAAATGTGTAGACTGTATACCTCTTCCGGACAGGAAGAAGTATGTTCATGTTTTGTCCTGTCAGGCAGTTCTGATCAGAATAGTGCTTTTCTGTTGGAGGCTGTTTCCATTGGTGCAGGGTTCAGAGCACGGAAGGAAACAGGGTGCAGAATGGCATGCTTCCCCAGAGTGTCCTCCTTTGTCAGAGGAGCACCGATCTCATATCTTCATAAAAAGCAGGAAAGTAACCAGAAGGGATTTCTATCCTCTTCCTGAGACCATGTAAGCCACTAACAGAACAACAAAGATACTGGAAATCATGTCACTCACAAGGATTAGTCCTGTTCCTGAGGTTAACTAGGAATTAACTTCCTCTAGCAGAGAACCTAGGCCCTTGAGGTTTGACATGACTATTATATGGACTTTTTAGCAAGCTGGAATTACCATGGGTTATGCAGTATATTTCTTACTACCCACCCTATGATCAAGAAGGACATTTTGCACTATATAATCTCACATATTGCCCAAGACAGCAAAAAGCAAAAGTTTTTAGCTAGCTGACTATTTTTGCATTCAGAAAATATTTCATATTGATATATTGAAAGCTTTCAGTTATGCTTTTTTTCGGTTAAGAATGGATAGTAGCAGGCTTGGGTTTCATTCAATTCAATTCCAGTTTTCCAGTTCCTATTGGTTATTGTCTTTTGTATTCAGAGAAGACCAAGATGACATAAATATATCAATGTACAGTGTCTGACTAGACCAATATAAGCTCAGATGACTCTACCATAGTTCAGGCATAAATAGTCCACACGAACATTTGGAACGGAGATGTCTCTTAATTTATTTATCTCATTTCTTTTGAGCTACTCCAATTCTGCTTTGCTCATAGAGTATGGCGCCTTCTCTGATGAAGGCACATCATGCTAGGTGGTCCTGCGCCAGTTTCATTATCAATTCCAAAGTTCTTTAGAGAGATCTTTATAGCGTCCCTGTATTGCTTCTTCTGACCTCCGTGTGAGCACTTGCCTTGTGTGAGTTCTCTGTAGCATAGTCTTTTAAGCAAACATATGCTTATTTTTCAAACATAGCCAGTCCAATGCAGTTGTGCTCTCTGCAGCAGGGTTTGAACACTTGGCAGTTCAGCTCAAGAAAGGACCTCAGTGGCCGGTACCTTATCTTGCCAGGTGATCTTCAGAATCATCCTAAGACAATTCAAATGGAAGTGATTTGGTTTCCTGGCATGGCACTGGTAGACTGTCCAGGTTTCACAGGCATACAACAGCGAGGTCAGCATAACAGTTCTAGTAGAAATTCAGTTTGGTAGGTAGTCTAATACCTCTTCTCTCCCTTTATTTTCTTAATCTTTTATTTATTTATTTTTAGTTTTCAACATTCATTTCCACAAGATTTTTAGTTACAAATTTTCTCCCCATCTTCCCCCTGCCCCCCACCCCAAGATAATGAGCCTACTGAATAGCCCATCCCCCAATCTACTCTCTCTTATATCCTACGCCATCTCCCCTCTAACTTTCTAGTAGGGCAAGATGGATTTCTATACCCCAGTGCCTGTATATCTCATTTCCCAGTTGCATTAAAAAAAACACATTTTTTTAAACATTTGTTTTTAAAACTTTGATTTTCAGATTCTTTCCCTTCTTCCCTCCTCACCCACCCCCACTGGGAAGATAAGCAATTCAATATAGGTTGTACATGTGTAGTTACCCAAATCATTTCCATAGTAGTTATGTTGTGAAAGACTAACTATATTTCCCTCCATCCTATCCCCCCCCACTTATTCTATTTTCTACTTTGACCCTGTCCATTTTCAAAAGTGGATGCTTCTAACTACCCTCTTCCCCAATCTTCCCTCCCTTCTATCATTCTCCCCTCTTATCCCCTTCCCTCCTACTTTCCTGTAGGGTAAGATATCCAATTGAGTGTGTATGTTGTTCCCTCCTTAAGCCAAATTCAATGAAAGTAAGGTTGATTTATTCCCTTTCACCTTCTTGCTCTTCCTCTCCATTGTAACAGTTTTCTCTTGCCTCTTTCATATGAGATAATTCACTCTATTCTATCTCTCCCTTTCTCCTTCTCTCATTATTTTCCTCTCTCAGCTCTTAATTTTATTTTTTTAGATATCATCCCTTTCTATTCAACTGATCCTGTGCCTTCTAAGTATACATATACACACATATACACACACTCACATATATATTTATACACACATGCACCCTCCTATACATACACATATATGTATGTATACATATATATATGTATATATATATATACACATAAATATTCCCTTCAACTATCCTCAAACTGAGAAAAGTCTCATGAGTTGTAATTATCATTTTTCCATGTAGGAATGTAAATAGTTCAACATTAGTAAGTTCCTTATGATTTTTTTTTTTTTTTGCTGTTTACCTTCTCATGCTTCTCTTGCCTTTTGTATTTGAATGCCAAATTTTCTGTTCAGCTCTGATTTTTTCATCAAGAATACTTGAAAGTCCACTATTTCATTGAATGAGCATATTTTCCTCTGAAGCATTATACTCAGTTTTGCTGGGTAGGTGATTCTTGGTTAGGTCCTTTGACCTCCGGAATATCATATTCCAAGCCCTTGGATCCCTTAGTGTAGAAGCTGCTAGATCTTGTGTTGTGCTGATTGTGTTTCCACAATACTCAAATTGTTTCTTCCTGACAGCTTGTAATATTTTCTCCTTGACCTGGGAACTCTGGAATTTGGCTATAATATTCCTAGGAGTTTTCTTTTTGGGATCTTTTTCAGGAGGTGATCAGTGAATTCTTTCAATTTCTATTTGCTCTCTGGTTCTAGAATATCAGGGCAATTTTCCTTGAGAATTTCTTGAAGGATGATTTCCAGGCTCTTTTTTTGATCATGACTTTTAGGTAGTCCAATAATTTTAAAATTATCTCTCCTGGATCTATTTTTCAGGTCAGTGGTTTTCCAATGAGATATTTCACATGCCTTCTATTTTTTCATATGTTTGGATCTGTTTTATAGTATCTTGATTTCTCATAAAGTCATTAGCTTCCATTTGCTCTAATCTAATTTTGAAGGAACTATTCTCTTCAGAGAGTTTTTGAAATTCCTTTTCCATCTGGGCAATTTGGCTTTTTTAAGGCATTCTTCTCCTGAGTGTCTTTTTGAAGCTCTTTTGCCATTTGAGTTAATCTTTTTTTTTGGCTTTTTTGTAGGGGGAATGCAGGGTATTTGGGGTTAAGTTACGTGGCCAAGGTCACATGGCTAGTTTTGTGTTAAGTGTCTGAGGCTGGATTTGAACTCATGTCCCCTGACTCCAGGGCCACTGCTCTATTCATTGTGCTACCTAGCCACCCCAAGTTAATCTATTTTTTAAGGTGTTATTTTCTTCAGTATTTTTTGGTTCTCCTTTAGCAGGCTGTTGATTTGCTTTTTTTTTGGTTGTTGTTGTTGACTCAATTTTCTTGCATCATTCTCATTTCTCTTCCCAATTTTTCCTCCACTTCTCTTATGTGATTTTCAAAATCTTTTTTGATCTTCTGCATGGCCTGTAACCAGTTCACATTTTTCTTGGGAGCTTTTGATGCAGGAGTTTTGCCTTTGTTGACTTCTTCTGGTTGCATGGTTTGATCCTTTTTGTCCCCAGTAAAGGAATCTGTGGTCTGATTGTGCTTCCTCTACTTGTTCACCTTGCCAGCCAGTTACTTGACTTTTGAGCTCTTTGCCACAGTAGAACTCTGCTTCCAGAGTGGAGAGAGCTGTGTCCAAAATTGCTGGGGCTTTTGCAAATATTGTCAGAGGTCTGAGAAGGGCACCCTCTCTACAGCCACCACAAGCTCTGGCACACTGGCATTTCTCACCCCAGGACCACCACCCAAGACTAGGTGACCGACATTCAAGCAGGTCAAGACAAGAGTGATTACCCTCTGGTTGGCTGCCCTATGATCTGCAGGCCAGGGGCTCCAGAGGCAGCCATATGACATCAGCTGCAGCTGCCAGGCTCTTCTGTCACCCAGTTCTAACAGTGTTCCCCACTGACCTTTTACTTTCTCTTTGGCATTTATGGGTTGAGAAATCTGGGAACCAGTGCTGGTGATTCACTCTCCTAAAGTCTGCTCTGGCCCTTCTGTGCTGCTGGTTGGGGCACTCCAGGGCTGGGTCTGAAAGGCTCATGTGGGACTGTGTTCTGCTCTCAGCTTGGTGCAATAGACCTTTCCTGTAGGCCTGCTGGGCTGCCTTCCTTCAGTGGGAGATTTGTTTCTCTCTGTCACTTTGTGGGTTCTGTAGCTCTAAATTTTGTTTTGAGTCATATTTTACAGATATTGGAGGTGGTTGTTGTGGTAGCTTATACCAAGTTCCTGCTTTTACTATGCCATATTGGTTCCGCCCCCTGTCTTTTCTCCCTCTAGAACCTTCCAAACACTGAACTAGCTCTGGCAATGTATCTTCCAACCTCATCATCTATGTGTACATCTCTGGAAAGCACACTACTAAGATAAGTGAACTTATCCGTAGCCATCAAAATTTTTTCATTTGCTGTAACTGATAGTTCTATGTTTAGATGGTACAGTGCTGGCTGCTAGAGAACCTCTGTTTTCTTGGTGTTAATTGTCAGGCAAAAATTAGCACAAGTGGCAGAGAATCAAGCCATACTTTGTTGCATCTCAGCCTCAGAAGCTGTGTGGAGTGCATAGTCATCTGTGAACAAAAAGTCACACACCAACTCTCCCTCCACTTTAGTGTTTGCTTTTAGCCTTTTCAGGTTAAATCATTTATTATCAGCACAATAGCTGACCTCAATGGCATTTTTGTCCTCATTGAAGGTATCCAACAACATTGCTGAAAACATAATGCTACTCTATATACAAGGCATTATATTAAATACTGGCAGTATCAGAGCAAAATGGCATCATCATTACTTTCCAGAAGAGCATATTCTATTCAGAAAATGTGATATGGACATGTAAATATAAGATAATTTAATGAAAAAGAAAGCACATCCGACTGTGGAGGGATTAGGGGAGGCTTTGTGTAGGAAGAGGTGCCTAAACTGAGACTTGGAGGAAGGTAAAAGGAGGGAAAGAGGAAGTACATCTCAGGTACAAGAATTAGCCTATGTATAAACACGGAGAAGGGAGATAATCTGTCAAGCAGGATGTCAAGAAAAAGGTTTAGTTTGGCTGTAATTTAGAATAGATGAAAAAGAGTAATCTGAAATAAATCTAGAAAGTTAAGTGAGAGTCATATTATAGACAGCTTTAAATGTTAGCCCAAGGAGTCTGTTTTTACTCTTAGATGTAATAGGGAGTTACTAAAGATTTTTTAACAAAGGAGTAACACGGTCAGACCTGTATTGTAGGGACATCGATTTGGCTGATGTGTAGAGGATGTGTTGGAGAGGGGAAAGACTATAAAATATTACTAGATTAATTTAGAAGCCCCCATTGCTACCATCTAGATTGAGATGAAGGCCTGACCTTGGATAATAACCATGTGAATAGAGTGAAGGGGATGTACTCCAGAGGTGCTGTGAAGATAAGATAGATAAGATTAGATTAGATATTAAGGGGATGAAGGACAGGGAAGAGTCAAAGATGACTCTTCTAAGGATAAGTAAGGCTCAGACTAATAAAAGTACAACTAATTGATAAAATAAAACCATTCATTGATTCAACATTTATTGAACTTTGTATATGTAACTATGCTGGGCATTCATGGGGTGTGATTGCAATGATATGTATGACATTCTCTGTATTCAAGTTTGGCTTGTTGTCTTTGAGTATGGGTTATCATTTTTAATTTTTTAAATTAATTTTTATTAATTAAATTTAATTTTTATTTATTGCTAAAACGTGCTTCATTGGGCACCCCTTTGCCTACTCTTCAAAGAGAGTAATTTCTTTTAATAAATAAAAGGGGAAGAAAGAAAAAAAAAATTCCACAAAACTAATTAATATATTTTAAAGTCTGATGCTATAGATTGTGTTCCAACCTATGGTCCCTGAAGTTGGGGGAGATGTCTTTTCATATCTTTTCTTTGAGATCAAACTTGGTCAAGATAATTTTGCAGTATTTAATTTTTATTGTTTTGTTGTTGTTAATTTACGCTATTGTCGTCTTTTTGCATATTGCTTTCTAGGTTGCACTTCATTTTGCATTCGTTCACATGTCTTCTTATACTTCTCTGTATTTATCATATTCTTCATTTTGTGAAGAACTGTAATATTCTGCTATAGGGGCAGCTAGATGGCACAGTGGATAGAGCACTGGGATTGGAGTTAGAAACACCAGCGTTCACATCTGACCTCAGACACACACTAGCTATGTGACCTTGGGCAAGTCATTTAACCCTGGCCTGCATAAAACTAGAGAAGGAAATGGAATACCACTTCCATATCTTTGCCAAGGAAACTATATGGACAATTGATCCACACAGGGTCACTCAGACATGACTGAATGACTGAAGAATAATAAAAATTCCATTATATTTATGTAACACATTTTTTTAGCCCTTCCTCAGCTGAGGGGCATCTACTTTGTTTCTAGTTTTCTATTGTAAAAAGTGTTGCTATAAATATTTTAATATATATGAGTCCTTTCTTTTTATCATTGTTATGTTCAGTCTTAAGATTTTGGTGGATGTGTTCTGTCTTTCTACCTCAAGCAGCATTTTTGATGCATTTATTTGCCTAGTTGAGAAATATAGTAATAGGAGTGAGGAAGAGGAATCTTTGTGGGAAATATTCTTCTCTGGTTATCAGGCCAGATATGCCTCCTGTATATATATATACATATATATGCTATATACTGAAATCATGTGCGTGGCAGATAGCACCATGATCCCTGATATGCCTGGTAAACAGTAAGTAGGTATTTGATTTTGATATAATGATTAACTATGTTATTGTCTAAATTGGTACCATTAAGTTTCATTGTTGAGATGCCAATAAAGGAAATTTGAATGATGCTACAATTTCATTCCAGAAGCCATTCTAAGAAGGTTAATTTGTATTCTGAGGGTCATGTTTATAAAATTAAAGTGCTTAAAAACAATATTTGTCCTTTTTCAATCTAACTATAGTTAGTTAATTTATGCATTTGTCAAAATATAAAATTTAGTGACTTAAATTATTTTGACTGACTGGTTTTATATAATCTCTAAAAGAGATGTACATTTTGTCATTGAGACCATCAACACTGGGCCAGTTTTGATGTTAGATTAAATGTGAAGGGGAAAGAAAAAAAGATGAGATAATTTCAATGATGGAATTCATTTCCCCTTTGGTTAAGGATTCTCCTTTTCCCCCATGATAACTAAGGGCATTCTTCAACCCTATTTCATGGTGCTCATGTGCACACATTTAAATTTATTTCTTCCTTGATTTAAGCCCTAGAAGAGAAATTCTCTTCATTTTTTAGTGTGTCTGCAGTAAAGCAGGGCAGACCCAAACAATGAGAGCTCTAGCAGACAATCTGCACATGAAGTGTCCGAGCCTGCTTCTGGGGCCCAGGTGGCTCAGAGGGAGGCAGCCTGAGCCACTCTGTGACAGGAGCCAAAAGGAGACAGTAGCACATTGGCAACTCTTAAACCATGATTTGCTCACAGATGACCCACCAATTGAAGGAAACACATTGGGAAATTAATTGTCTTGATGCTATGCCAAATAACAGAATCATCATGGAATTTAAGAGTTGGACTGGTTCTCCATGGCCTTCTAGTCCAATGCATTTCTGAACAAAAATCCCTTCTTTGACATACTTGACAAGTCCTCACTTGAGCACCTAAAATAAATGGGATGCTTTTTGGCTTCTAGCATTTAAATACACAATTCTTTATTGGTAATATGATATAGTCTAATCACACCTATCATGTTTACCTCCATATTTTCCCCCAGATGACCTACAACTTTAATTTTTAAAATTAATTAATTAATTTACTTTTAGTTTACAATATTCAGTTCCACAATCCCTTGAGTTTCCAATTTTCTCCACTTCCCCCTCCTTGCCCCCACCCCCCATGGCAGCATGCGATCAAATATAGGATCTACAAATACCTTCATATGAAACAATACTCAGGATGTAAAGAAGTATTATACCCAATGGAATAAACAATGGGAAAGAGGAAAGAAAACAAAACAAGTAAAAGAAAGCAAGCAAGTAATTTGCTTCAATCTGCAATCAGACTCTGTAGTTCTTTCTCTGGATGTTGATGTCTTTTTCCATCATGAGTCCTTTGGAGTTGTCTTATAACCTTATGTTGCTGAGTGGAGCCCAGTCTATTGAAGTTAGTTGTCACAAATACGTTCTGTCTGTAATTGTGTACAAATTTCTCCTGGTTCTGCTCTTCTCACTCAACATCAGTTTATATAAGTCTCTCCAGGTTATTATGAAGTCCATCTGCTCCCCATTCCTTATAGCACCATAGTATTCCATTACATTCATATACCACATCTTGTTCAGCCATTCCCCCATTGATGGGCATCCCTTTGATTTCCAATTCTTTGCCACCACAAAAGGGGCTACTACAAATATTTTTGCACATATGAGTTCTCTTCCCACTTCTGTGGTCTCTTTGGGATACAACCCTAGAAGAGGTATTGCTGGGTATGCATTTATTTACAGCCCTTTGGGCATAGCACAACTTTAATTTTTTAGAAAAAAAGTCTGCTATTTCTTGGTTCCTAGCCAGAGCACATCAATAAAGAATATTAATATCAGAAAGATAAGCCTTTAAAAGCATAGCGTCATTAAAAGCATTATTCGTTTTTCCTTCCTTTCTCCCTTCTTTCTTTCTTGCTAATGGCATAGTGTATAGAGTGCTGAGCCCGGAGACAGGAAGACCCGAGTTCAAATCTGGCCTCAGATGCAAGTTGTGCGACTTGGGCAAGTCACAAACAAACAAACAAAAAATCTTCTGCTTGCTTCAGTTTCCTCATCTGTAAAATGGGGATAATATTAGCTCCTATTTCTCAGGGTGGTTGTGAGGTCATGGATGAATCAAATAAGATAAAAAGGCATGGATGGACTATGGTCTGTATTCTTGGAAGAAATATCCATGAGATCACAGATTTATTCACATACTGGGACCCTCAGTCTCTACCAGTTTAAAATATTGGGATGTAATCATTTTATTGAGGCTTAGGGAATAATGAAATTAATCATGTCAATAACTTTCAATAGGCCTTCCTCATCATTGCTATAGATTTTTGTCCTGAAAAGCCCTTCCTGACTGTTCTCTTTAGGTACAGAAGATAAATCGGTTAGTATACAGAGCAGGGCAGGGAAGTAGTGTCCCTGAGACTTGAAAGTGCAGGCCCTGGTTTAGCATCTTACTTTCTGTATGACTTGAGGAAAGACACTTATCCATTCTGTGTCTAAGTTTCTTCATTTGTAAAATGAGATTATTGACTAGATGAACTCACTCCCTTCTAATTCTTTAGCCATAATTCTATGACTAATTCCTAACATTTAGAAATGTTTTGTAAACTTTCCTAAATGTTTGCTTTGTTTTGCAAAGTGTTTATATATACATATATGTGTGTGTATGTTTGTGTATATGTACATACACACATATATAAATCTCATTTAGTCTCACAAAAGCTCTGTGAGATAGGCGCTATTATCCCCATTTTATAGATAAGAAAACTGAGGCTGATAGAGATTAAATAACTGCCTAGGGTTCTGCAGCTAATGATTGTCCTGGCTCTGATCAGTGATCTCCTGTCTATAAAAGTTGGCTGGGCAAGATGGATGGATCGATAGTAGACATTTTCTCTGGCTGTCCCCTATACCTAGAATGCTGTCCCTCCTAATTTTTGCATCCTAGCTTTCCTGATTTCTTTCAAGTCACTGTTATAATCCCACCTTTTATAGGAAGCTTTTCCCCCTACCCCTTAATTATATCTCTTTCCCTCAGTTGATTATAACCAATATATTATGTATCTAGCTTATTTGTACATCGTGGTTCAGATGTGGTCTCCTACATTAAACAACATGCGTCTAGAGAGCAGAGGCTACCCCTAGCCCTTTTTTGTATTCCCAGTGCTTGCCACAAGATGCTTAAGACACATTTATTTCCTGATTGGGTTGGGGGGTATTTCAAATGCTTCCTGTTTGGTAGGGTGGTACTATCATCTTTTGGAAAGACCAATCCCATCTAGATTGGATTACTACTGCATTTTTTTATTATCTTTCTTTTGTGCAACCTACCTAGCATGAGAAAAAATGAGAGGAAGAACAAAGAGACACCATCAAAATTTATAAAAGCTACTAAAAATGCTTACAACTGATAAAGATAAAGGTTGTAGACTACCAACTATAGCCACTTTTATCTCACTAATAATAAAGGCATAGGAGATAACTGAAATCAACCGCTGATTCCCAAACTGAATTTCAGTCAAATTTAAACTTCCTCACCAAAGTTGTTGTTGTTTTTGCTTTTTAAAGGGGGGGAAGGTAGGGCAATTGGGGTTAAGTGACTTGCCCAAGGTTGCATGGCTAGTCTTGTGTTAAGTGTCTGAGGCTGAATTTAAACTCAGGTCCTCCTGACTCCAGGGCTGGTACTCTATTCACTGCACTACCTAGCCACCCCCACCAAAGATTTTTAAAATTCAATTGCTTAGAAATACTAAAACTAGCTTTGGTTACCGCACTTCACTACTATGTCTGATGCTGGCAAACCCCATTATAAAGTACTATGCCCCATTACAGGAGGCCATCTCTGTTGGGACTTGCGTGCCTATGTCTCACCAGGACACAGGGAGTCTTTATTCTAAGTAAGGCCAACCTTAGCCTTGGGCAAAGGAGGCAGAGTGACTTTATTGCTGAGATTAGAACCCTGGATAAAGAAGTACCTCTTTCCCCAAATACCTACCTTAAAATCGTTTGAGTAAAGAGTGTTAACAGATCCTGACAGAGATAACAGAGTTAACTTAGATTTATACAAAGGTGTAATGGATGTATATGACATCCACTTTTTTTTTTTTTGGTTGCTTTTTGGAGGGGGGAGGGCAAGGAAATTGGGGTTAAGTGACTTGCCCAAGGTCACACGGCTAGTAAGTGTTAAGTGTCTGAGGCTGGATTCAGACTCAGGTCCTCCTGACTCCAGGGCCGGTGCTCTATTCACTGCACCACCCAGCCGCCCTTAGACATTCATTTTTGAGGACAATGGGTAGAGGGAGAGACCAGGAAAGAAGTGAAGAGGGAAAAGAGGGTCAGGAGAAGAGTAGGAGGCACACCAGGTGTGTGAATTCTAGTTTTTCTATTAACCTCTCTTGGCCTCTGTTTCTTCCTCTGCAAAGTGGGGGCTTAGGATTGGATGGCTTTCAAGGACCCTTTCAGCTTTTCTCTTTTGTTTCTGGACAACACTGAAGACAGTTAAGAATTTTACTAAGTGTGACTGGTCCTCTGATTACAAGCGTTGCCCTCATCTCCTAACATTATTACAGGGCTCTATCATGGTAACAGATACAGAAATATCCATCAATAAGCAGCAAGGTAGGGCCTTGGACAAATCTCCTCAGCTCTCTGGTCCTGTTACTTGATTTATAAAATGAGAGTGGTTGGTTTTGACAAGCATTGAGAGTCAACTATACATCTCCCCCTCTAGGAGAACCCCTATGGGGTTGGGGCGTTTTTCTCTACTGACAGCTAGGTGGTGCAGTGGATAGAGTGTTGGACCTGGAGTCAGGAAGACATCTTCCTAAGTTCAAATCCACCCTCAGACACTTACTAGCCAGGTGACTGAGCAAATTGCTTAACTGTATATGCCTCGGTTTCCTCATCTGTAAAATGAGCTGGAAATGGCAAATCACTCCAGTACCTTTGTGAAGAAAACCCAAAATGGGGTCATGAAGTGTCAGATTTGACTGGAAAATGACTGGGAAAAAACAATAACATATCAGCTCAAGTCCTCATTATGCTGTGTTCTCCCTACTGTTGGCTGCTAGTGACCATGGTGCTCCATTTAACCAGTTAGCAACAATTAGCTTTTCCAAAAGGAAGTTTACTTCAAAGATATTTCTCCTCAACACCTTGTGGATGTACTTTCCCTTCTTGGTCTCTGGGAAGAGAGGGCTCAGACTTAAAACAGTTTCCACATAGCAACCAAGTTCGTATCCAAAGGGGTAGCACTGTTGGATGAGTCATTACTTCACCTTAAAGCTGGACTGAGTCTCGAAACCTTCACAACCTGACATGGATTAGACTCCTGGACTCCTAGACCTTGGGCGACTTGCTCTCCTGACCTTTCAAGACTCTACATCCCTTCACCTTAAATAAAAGAACCACTGAAACAAAGAACTGAAGCTTGTACTCATGAGGTTCACATGTTGCCCTCAGGGGAAAAGGACAATGCTCATAGCGTTGTCTCCTATCAGGTGCTATGAGCCAGGCAGAAGTCACAAGAAGATGAGACCAAACCAAGAGAACAGACTAGTGCCTTTTGAATGGACCCCCAATTCCAGCTCCATAGTTCGTAGTTGTTGTTCAGTCTTGTCTGACTCTTTGTAACCCCATTTGGGGTTTTCTTGGCAAAGACACTGGAGTGGTTGTAGTTTGCCATTTCTTTCTCCAGCTCATTTTCCATATAGGGAAACTGAGGCAAACAGGATTAAATGACTTGCCCAGGGTTACACAGATAGGAAGTGTCTGAGGCCAGTTTTAAACTCAGGAAGATGAGTCTTCCTGCAAGTCCAGCACTCTACCCACCTGCCAAGATAGTTAATATACTAGAACCAATAAACAATGTCTGCTCATGCTACAAATATCTCTAAGGCATTTTTTTTTTTTTACAGTCATCACTACTCTTCCAGAAGCAGGCTCCTCACTCAGCCTCTACAAGTTGGGAAAATCAATCTCTTGTACTGTACCTATGCTTATCAAGATTGATCTCCCATTTTGGACTAATTGATCTCTCCCTTCTTACCACTGCCTCTTGGAATTCCTAGTTCCCTTCAAGGTTTAGCTCAGTCCTATATGAAACATACTCTCTTTGAAATTGATGTTACATTTATTTTGTGTACAGTTTGTCTTTATTTATGCCTCTCCCTTCCACCAAGTCAAATGTGAGTTCCTTGTCAGAGGGACTACTTTGCTTTGTCTCTGTATCTCCAGCATCTGGCACCATACCTGACAAATAGTAGGTGCTTATAAATGCTTACTGAATTAAGAGGCGAGTTGGAGGGAATGTATGAAGGACTATCAGGGATAAGAAAATTATTCACTTAATTTCCTTGGCTGTTTTATTGATCACATTTATGATACCACTTTTACAGAATGGGGCTTGTGCCTCCCACCAAGAATAGTCACATTCTCTTTGTCTCTCTGTCTCTCTCTTTTTCTATCTCTCTCTCTCTCTCTGTCTGTGTCTCTCTTTGTCTCTCTGTCTGTCTCTTTTTCTATCTCTCTCTCTCTCTCTGTCTGTGTCTCTCTTTGTCTCTCTGTCTGTCTCTGTCTCTGTCTCTCTCCACACACATCAGATTTGGCTTCTGACTTCAACTTTCCCCTGTACCTCTTACAAGGAGTTAGGCCATGTGTCTACAGACCTTTCTTAAAAGGAAGATGACTCAATATACTCTTATGTATTTTTTACAGGGAGAGGGATAGCTTGAGGGTGGGGGCTTTTTATTTTCTAAAGTTGGCATTTTTCCTGTAGCACCATAGAGCTTTATTTAATGCCATGGTTTTCTTAAAGTAGCCCAAAGTTCAGCACTTCGGGGGAAACTATGAAGGAGTCAGAGGATCCATTTCAATCTGCCCCATTTATCCAAGCTTCTCCAAAAGCATAATATTGTATTACTACCAAATCACTCATATTTGGTGTGAACTTCATCTTCTACGATGCTGCTTCCCAATATCTCACACATACATAGGGCAGAAGCAGAGCGAGAATAAAATAGGAAGCAAACTGCATTCCTCTCTGTATGGAAGATTTCAGGGTTCCTGAATTCCACCGCTGCCGACCTCCCGCTGTGGATCTCATTGCTCCAGTGTAAGGTTGCACCGGGCAAACAGCGCTGTGCCACACCTGGCAGTCACTGCCTGTGGTTCAGAGCGGGCATTGGGAGCATTCACAACATCTATACCTTCTCACCGCCAAATCCGGCAGTGATCAGTAGCGTTACCAGACCAAGGTAGGGGAAAAAAGGGAAGGGTTTCTTGTCACGGGGGTCTCACCACTGCTCATATAGCTTTGTCTCAGGGGACTGGTGGCACTTGCTTGGTTTAATAACTCCACTAATACAATAACAAGGACAGATATTTCCACACACAAGAGTGTCTCAGGCTGTCTAAAACCCAAGATCGGGGAGTCGATCGCTGGGAGCTATTTTTCCCCCTCCTGTTTCTTGGCATTTGGCTTAAGAGCTAATTCTCCATTTGACTCTCTTAAAATGCTATCCCCTTGGTCGCTTCTCTTCCTCATTCCGTCCCTCTGAACACCTCTGTGGTGGGGGAAAGGGAGGAGGTGCCCCCGAACCCCAAGAGGGCCGCAACAAAAGTCGCCTCCAGCTTGCGTGTCGCGTGTCGCTCGTTTCCCACTACTGCTGCAGGGGATGGGGAGCCTCTAACTTTTTTGAGTACAGCTTCCATCTCTTACTAGTCAGCGGAGGGTCTTTTGGCACACTGGCTCAGGGTGGGTTGAGCGCTAGGAGATTTGAGAAACCTTGTCCCTTCTACTCTCAGCTCGGTTTCAGAAAGTGTAGCTTCCTGTGACCTGGGCGGCATTGAACAGCTTCTCCCCGAAGCCAGCTGCAAAAATAGAAAACGGAGGGGGAGGCAGGAAAAGGAAAAGAAGGGTGGAAAATCCATTTCCCCGCGCTTCTCCCGCGCGTGAGGCTCTCAGGAGGCTCCAGCAGCAGCTGCTTCGGCTGCGGTGATCTCCAGACAGCCGCTCTCCAAGAAGCTTCTGTTGGCGGTGGAAAGCGCCTTTGGAGAGAGCGGCGCGCAGCCGAGCGGAGTAAGGGGGTCCGGGGTCGGGGGGGAGGCGGCTGCTGAAGTCTGGCTCTGGTCCTGCCGGGCTCGGCCCGGCCCGGTCCGCACACGCCCTCTAGTGGGGCAGTCGCGGAGCCGGCGAGCCTGGGCGTGACGTGGGAGCTCTCTTTAGCCTGCCTGCCGGGGGCACCGCGAGTCAGTTTGGGGAGAAATAGGCAAGCGCGGACCGAGCTGATCCCTGGCAGGCAAGGGGCGCCGGCGCGCAGTGGGAGCTCGTCGCTGCCCAAGGAGCAGCAGCAGCAGCGGAGTGTGGGGGAGTGCTCGAAGAACCAAGTGCACGGCCACGGCCACGGCCACGGCCACGGCCGGCGCCTCTGCCACTGCCAGGATCCCGAGCGGAGGAACCAAGGGAAAGGCAGAAGTAGCGGTTGGAGCCAGCCGCAGGGAGGCTTTTGGCACCCCGAGTGCCTCCACCCAAGTGCCCCTGAAAGAAGAGCAAAGAAGCGATCTGGGGGGCTGGGGGCAGGGGGGGAGGTCTGAGGACCCTCTCTACCCCTTGCCCCGGGAGTCGCCGGAGCTCCTGACTTCTGCAACTGTTTGCACTTTTCTCTTTCCCTCCTTTCTCTCTCTCCTCTAAAACAAGCCACCCCCACGCCCCCGTTTCACGTCCTTCCCGTCTCTCCACGCACGGGGCAGCTTTTGGTGGGCCCAGCTCGGAGTCAACAAAATGGGGCGAGTTGGAACTTGGCTGGCGACTTTGGTTGGACTTTTGCTAACTGCTGGAGGGGAGACGTTCTCAGGT
Source organism: Petaurus breviceps papuanus (assembly GCF_028583685.1). Taxonomy (NCBI): domain Eukaryota; kingdom Metazoa; phylum Chordata; class Mammalia; order Diprotodontia; family Petauridae; genus Petaurus; species Petaurus breviceps. The sequence continues at coordinate 25,768,848 of NW_027186304.1, read as the reverse complement.
AAGAAGAGGTCTTGCTTTTTTTGCTGGGGTTTGGGTTTGTTGTTTTTTCCATGAGTCTCAGAGCTTAGGGACAGGAGGGAGGCCAAGTGAGTGTGAGTGCGTGTGAGTGTGAGTGTGTGTGTGTGTGTGTGTGCGTGTGGGGGGACATCCTTTGGGGAGCCTGCAGTTTCCGGGAGAGTGGGAGAATGGGGGAGTATGAGTGCTGAAGCCGGGGGAGGGAGAGAGCGAGCCGAAGCTCCGGGCACGATGCCTTTTCCGTTAGACGGGGCTGGGTTGTGCTTGTGGAGGAAGGGCAGGAGAGGAGGAGTGGGGGAGGCCGGGGACGGAGGAAACCAAGCAAACTTGAGAGAGCCTCCGGCCCCAGGCGAGCCTCCTCCCGGCAAGGGCTCCCTCTCCAGGAGCACCTTTCTCCTCCCCGCCTCTCTTCCTAAAGGCGCCGAGGTGGCACGCACAGGCACTAGCTCCGGAACAAAAACAACGGAAACTTTTTTTTAATAGAAAAGTTTGGTATCGCAAGGAGGAGGGCATGGGGGGTTAGGTTTGTGTGCGCTCCCCCTGCTCTCTGTGCACACTGTCTGGGGCAGGAGTCGCTCAGACTCACTGGGCTGGCGGCACGCTTTGCTCAGCTGGGATTTGGCAGCCAGCTGGCGGCTGCGGGGGGGGGGGTGGGGGTGGGGGTGGGGGGGAGCCCAGTCACTGCCTCCGCCCCTTCCCCGGGCCCCGAGCAGCATCCGACAAGACGGCTGCCGCGTGTCGGCCTGGGGAAAGGAAAACGGAAACTTCATCTTTGCTAGAGAGATGTGAAAATGTCCGGGAGCTTGTGAGGCGGGCAGACATCCACCTACCCTCTACCCCACTAGTGACCCCAGACTCAGCTTCAAGGACTGCTTCCACGTCTCACCATTCCCTTCTGCCCCATCTCCTAGTTAAATGATGTTTCAGTACCCCAGATGACAGCTGACCTGTGTCAGGGTATGGTGACCCTGATCCCCGAGAGGAGAAATTGTTTATGTTCCTCTTCAGCCTGGCGTGTGTAGGTGTATCACACACACACACACACACACACACACACACACACGAGCAGAATCCGGTCCTGCATTTATATATAGACCTAACCTCCAGAGATCATGCAGAAGCTCCTGGTCGAAGTATTTGGACTGACATGGTTTCAAATGTTATTTACTTAAATTCTACATTGATCTTATAAAGTGTCTCGAACTAAATCCAAGTAACAGACTGGCATTATGCCTCTTCTCCGTTTGCTCTCTCTCCTCCCCCATTAGAGAAATCCATGTCTGTGGCTTGGAACTGTTTCAGAATGTTTTTAAGTTGAATAGGCGGGAATGTGAACTACTTTTGTTTGTATTTTTATTTTTATGAAGGCAACTTCAGTCCTAAAAAGCACATTTTTAGCAATTGCAGACATCTGGGCTTCTTTGCATGGTTGATCTTTTGGAGACTACCAGTCAGGCTTTTGGTTTGCTGAGAATTGGTATCTAATGCCCTTTGCTGGTATGCAGTCAGTTCCCTTGACCATAGTTGGCAGGCAAGGAGAAGTTGTAGCCGAGTTCGAGGGAGTTTTGCTGATCTGCTCACAACAAAAACATCCCCCCAGCCTACTCAGCCTAAAAAGTCAAATGTCCTTTTTCTAAGCGTCTTTCCTTTAACATTCTGATAGCAGAATGATACACTGTCATGCTGTGGGGAGTTGATGCAGAGTTCTGGTCAGCATTCTTGATCATGAAGTTATCCAGTTAATGTATCATGAAAGTCACCAACTACGTTACTGTTAGAAGCTTAATTGTGTAAACTGCAGAGGGTTTTCCCCTTTGTTAAGACCCATAGTTTCCCACCTGTAATTTGTTTAAAGTTAAGCTACAGCAAATGTAAGCTGAGTTGATTTTAAAATTGGGTGCATGAAAGTAGTTGCTATTTATGTAACATCTAGATTTTTTTAAGTGGCTAGCGCTCTCAGTTTTCCTTCTTTGTCAGGTACCTCAAGTGAACACCTTAAACTGAAATAATCTCTGAATGACACCTTGTTTTTTTTTTTAATTAAGAATTTTTACCTTTGTATTTTCTTTTGGGACTTAGTAGCTATGCTTTATATTTATTGATGTATAATTTTGTTGTGAAAGCCAGAATTCTCCTTAAATATCATTTTGGAAGGAATGGGGAAATTAAAGTTGAGGTGGAACACAACTTGAGTATGTATATATGTATACCCATGTATTTTAAATGAAGATGGTGAGTTGGAGAAATTATTTCACTTATAGTGCTCTCCCATGATGTATTTAATTTTGACTGCTTTTAGCACTTTTGGTGGTAACATCCTTTGGATTTGTTCACTGGTGCACCATCTAGTGCTTTGGAGAAGTCATATATGTTCATAGGATCATAGATCTAAGCTACAATCAAGTTTAGAGGTCATCTGGTTCAACCCGGTCTTTCTACAAAGGAGGAAATTGAGTCTTTTAGTGATGTGCCAAAAGTCACACATGACACACACACTGACGCAGAATTCAAACCCAGATCCTCTGACTCTAAAACCAGCTCTTTTCCCAGTTTGCTATGTTTTGGGGAAAATCAGTGAATGTGACGACCATCTTGAAATCCTGACAGATCAAATTTTATTTCAAAATTTTGCCTAAAATACTATAGCTCTCTGCTTTCTGCCATACACGGATATGGATTGTTTTAGTAGTTATGTAAACTCCTTGAGGGCAGGAACTGTATTTTACATTTCTTTGCATGTTCTTCAGCACTAGCTACATAGTGTGCTGCATATGGACAATACATATGTACACATGTATAGACTCTAGAGGAGTCTTGCATGTGTACAATAAATATTTGCAGACCACAAATAACCTTCAAATGCAATAAAAGTTATCCAGATTTTCATAACTTGTAGAAATCAGGTCATATTTGATATACTTAATAATATATGGCATTACTTTATCATGTAAACAAGGTTTTGGAAATCTGCCATTATATGGACCTACTATTTCAGAATGGGAATTTTTTTTGTTAAGCTCCCATAAGGTCATCTGAAATATTCTGGGTATTGGTCCAGAAATGATGAAGCTGATATTTTAGATTACTTCCTGAGGTCATCTCTCAAATGATAGAAGAATAGATTGTTTCACAATGATGTGCTAAAACATGCCAGAAATATATTTTAAAATAATTAGAATTTTGGTCTATTAAGATGCTGCCTCATGTAAATATTTACTTTTAGAAGCCTTTTCATTGTGTCCTACTAAGGACCACAAAATGACTGTGGTTCCTGTTCCGTCTCCTAAGCTTTTCCTGATCTTTAAAAACAGATTCCTGAAAGTGAACACAGCCAAGGAGTAAGGAGTGAATAGAAATTCTTCTGCTTTTATGTGAAATTCTGTTTTTCAGATTGAAAAACCAAACAGTTGTCAACACATTTCTCTTTGACCCAATGCTTTTTTTCAAAGTTAGAGGTGTGGTCTATTCTGGACATCTATTGTTAGATCTATTAGATAACAAGACTGATTTGTTGAACTTTGTCAAGAAAGAGAGGCAAATCATTGCTTTAGCAATAGTATTGTGGGAATATCTGTACATTCTATAACATTGAAGAGTTCTAGGAAAAAAAAACTTTCTAGTGAAAATACCCCCTTTTTAGTTACACAAAGTTATTTGGCAATTTAAAGTATTTCCTTTTTTATTTTGTATTATTAGTAGGTAGTTGAAATCATGTAACTTACTGTTTTTTTTTCCTATTGTGTTTTGGTGTAGCAATTTTGAAATAGTGAACATAAAAATAATATTCTAGGAAACAAGTATAACATTTTTCATAACATAAAGTATAAAAGCAATATTTGTTGATCATCACAAGTTGGTCTGTTTTCTGGAAAAATAAGAGTTTTAGCCTAATGTATTTAGGAAGTATTTTGCAATTTCCTAGAAAAAAATACAAACTATCTAAAAAAGATGTATAGATATATAACATAATAATCCTAAGCAATGATTCTGTTTGACATGTATTGTGTCAAAATCATCTAAGTTCTGTATATTAAACAATAATATTTTTGTTTAGAGTTTGACCTAAACCGAGTTTCTTAATTTCTGTGGGCCTTAACTGCAGAATGAAGGTTTTGAACTACATGACCTTTTAGATCTTTTCTAACTCTAGAGAGAAAATTATGATAAACTATAGGAAAGGAGATAATGTGGGAATGTCAGTGATGGTGGCAGGGAAATGCATTATGAATTATTATTGATAATAACAAAAGATCCCATGTGCTTGTAATTGACAGATTCTTCATTCCTGACCTCCTGGTAGCGTTAGGTTAAGCAAATCTGAAGAATTAGGAAAATGAGTTTTGGACAGATGAAGTGACTTCCCATGGTCATAGAACTAGTAAGTTGTCCTTAGAACCAGGACCTCAGACTCCCCAAATGACCTTTCCACTAGATGACATTGCTGTTTCCATTTTATTGTTTGTTTCACTTCTACACAAAGTTATTTTAATTTAGACACTGAGATATAAATTATGTGGAGAGAGAAAATTTTAAGTTTAGGGGCTAAATATTTTAAGCAATAAATGGAAATGTGGCTAGTTAGTCTTATAACATAGTCAGTGGTACAAATAATGTGCTGAAGCTTTAAATTTATTTCTAGGCATTATATGATTTAGAGTTGGAGGGGATTGGAAAGTTACCGAGTCTAAATCTCCTCATTTTGCAGATAGGCCCAGAGAGGTTAAAGCACTCACAAGCCTCATTTTGGTAGTAAAAGCCAATATTTGAATCCAGATCCTCCGACTCCAAATCCCACACACCACAACTAGCTTTAGAAAAGGACTTCCTTTAAAGCCTTCCTTAGGATTTCAACACAAGCTAAAGCCTAGTGAGAAATTGTTAGCCCTTTCCAAAGCTGTCAGTGATTTCAAATTTCAGAAACAGAAAAAAGCATGGAAAGCATCCCATAAGAAAGCACACCCTTTTTCACTTAAATTCTTGTATTGCACAGATTTTCAGCCAAGTCATCAGAAAACCTGAGTAGAAGAACAGTGAAAAGCAAGTGGGGATTGGTGTTAGGGTGTGGAAAAGGAAACTTTTAGTCATTAGAGCCGAGGCTCCGTCTGTGCATGCCACAGCTAAGGCTAAGGCATCATTAAGGGATAGAACAAAAAAAGGAATAATAGATGGATAGAAAATGGTAGAGGAGTGATTAAAAAAAACAAACAAACCACCAACCAATATATGTAGTAGAAGTGGTAGGAAATAGCATTTTATAAATGTCTCCTTTGGTTCTCACAGCAATCCTGGGAGGTAGGTGGGGTAAACAGTATAATCCCTTTTCACAAGGGGGGAAGGTAATACTCTAGTTGGGAATTTGCTCAGAATTATGGTAACTCTTCTAGGAAAGCAGAGTTTGATTCTCCTGTGGTCAATTAGTGAAATCAATTACCTTCTAGGCCTACCTAATATTTAGTTCATCTTGTATCTTTCCACTTTTAGTAGATGCTCAAGAAGTTAGTCAGTAAATAATCTCTTATTAAGTGTCTATTTTGTGCCACAAAACTGTGTTAAGTACTGGAAGTTTGTGGATGAGATGAATAGTGGTCTGAGTCAAACAGGATTTAGTTCCAAAACCTATGTCATCATTGTTGTTGTTCAGTCATTTTCAGTTTTCTTGGCAAAGATACTGGAGTGGTTTGCCATTTCCTTCTCCAACTCATTTTCCAGATGAGTAAACTGAGGCAAACAAGGCTAAGTGACTTTCCCAGGGTCACACTGCTAGTAAGTGTCTAAGTCTTGATTTGAGCTCCAGAAGATGAGTCTTCCTAGCACTTTATCCTCTGTACCATCTAGCTGTCCCTATCACAGTGTTTCTCTGTTAAAGAAATAGCTTCAGATGAAGTAATGATTGAATTTATCCATTCATCTCTTAGCTCTTGAGCTAAAACCACTTATAACAGTAGTGACAATACTGTGGCGATGCTCTGTGAATGTTGATTTGCTTGATACTTTGCTGAGTCATCCGTTGTGACAGAATGTCTAATAATAACCCTATCTGGAGAAGATACTAGATTATTACAGACTTTAGTCAGTACTTAAGCTGAGAAGGAAATAATTTTCTATCCTGTTATCAATATCTGCTAATAAAATTTCAGCCATAACAGTGATGGTAATAATTGTACATTGTGACCAGGGTGATGAATATTTAGTGTAGCATGAATACTTGTTGATACACCCTAGTAAGCTTATGATAAATAATGCCTTTCAAAAAAGTCAGAATGTCCTTAAAAGTGTGTGTATTACTAATTTTTAGAAGCTTCCAAATTAGGGATCTTTTTTAGTAGAGAAATGAAAAATTATGAAAGACAGATGGGATCTTATATTTAGAATTTGTATTGTAGAACTATGGATTTGAGTTATTTATATTTTGCAATTAGCTTCTATTTTCATTGTTATTTTTATTTCTATTTTATTTATAATGATAACATATAAAGTAGTTTAGGACTGTTTTTCTTTTTTCCTATAGTTGATCAGACTGCCTTTTCCCTAACTTTTAATTAAATGGAAGTGAGTATGCTTTCACTGAACAGATTCTTGAAAAGTTTAATTCCTAATTATTATTATTTAGACTTGCTTTCCTTCAAACATAACCAGCAGTTGAATTCGTATTCTCCTGCTGTGATCTGTTGCTGATCACTAGGTGTAGCTGCATCTCCAAATCCACTGCTCTGAGCCAAGAAACACACAGTATTATATGCATATGGAGCTTACTGGGCTAGGTTCACTTGCAGTCCAAGGAATGTAAAGTATTTAGCATTTTCTTAACCATATAATATCTTGATGGGCTTACCTGAGTTTCTTTGAGGGCGTATAAATGTTAACTCTTTATTGTCCAGTAATAGTGTTTTTTTTTTTTTCCTGGAACAGATTGTGGTGAAGTTCAGATTTGGCCTAATGACAACTTTAGAACAGAGCATTAGAGTGTCTGTGGTAATGGACTACTAGAAATTTTTTTTTTGACATTTGATATGTTGCTGCTGGTTTATATATAGCAGTTGTAAGTAGGAGGGGTAATACAGGTTTGCCAACTAAATGAGGTTACACGTTAACCTCATTGGTCGGGTCTGTCGTGTGCCTGAACAAGATTCAAGTAATGCCTGGCTATTTTAAAACACATTCGTTTTACTTGGATTCATTGAAATTTAGACTCATTTGATCATTATTTAAGGTCTACACTATGTTGAACACTCTGTGTGTGTGTGTGTGTGTGTGTGTGTTGGGGGTAGTGAACAGTTATGAATAAGACATAATTGTTATTGTTTGGTCGTTTCACTTGTGTCTGATTCTTTGTGGCCTCATTTGTGGTTGGCAGATACTGGAGTCGTTTGCTATTTTCTTCTCCAGCTCATTTTCCAGATGAGGAGACTGAGGCAAAGGCTGAAGTGACTTATCCAGGATCACACAACTAGTAAGAGTCTGAGGTCAGAGGTCAGATTTTTAACTTAGAGAGATGAGTCTTCCTGACTACAGGCTCTTGCACTCCATCTACTACACCCCCTCACTTCCCCATTGACACTCCAGTAGGGGAGATTAGAGCAGTATATGCTTCCATACTTAGATGCTTCTGTGATCTCACAAAGGTGAACCCTGTAGCAGTGAAAATCATAATCTTTCTCAGCTTTTTTGTAGTCTGATGCTCCTGACCATTTCCTCCCATAAGTCCCCATCAATGTGTTTAGAACATTCCAGTTCAAGTAAAGGCATTTAATGATATAACATATATATATATATATGTATATATATATACATAAGAATAGAACATTTTTTTCTAACTTGAGCCCACTCATAACAAATACAGAGGCTTTCAGTGGGAAATGATCAATCAAAACATTTATTAATTGTCTGCTATATGCTATGCTATGTGCTGGTGATAAGGTGACTAGACATGAAACAGTTCCTGTTTCCAAAGAGCTAACATTCAGTTGGAAGAACAGTATGTACAATAAGTATCAAATATGTGTACACACACACGTATATACATATTCACATGCAGGGTAAAATGTTTTGGGATGAAAGAGGGCACTAGCATCTGGGGGATCAGGAAAGATTAAGATTTTGGATAGAAAGTTTCAGTTGAATAGGATTTTGAAAGTAATGATGGTAGAAGAGATGGAAAGGGACATAGGACTGAATTCCACAGTGGATTACAGTTAGTGCAGAAGTGTAATGGGTCAGAGATGCAGTGTTATGTATGAGGTTCATCAAGGAGGCTGGTCTGGTCAGACTGGGAAGAGGAGTAAAGGTAAGAGGGGACACACACGGGAGTTAGACATGGGAATAAGTGTTTGGTAAATATATGTGGCCGGGATACCCTCATAAAGGGCCATGTCTATACCTGGGGGGACGTATGACCAGGGCACAGAGAGGGGTGATCCAGAGCTACCATTGTCTTCTAGTGAAATTATTGTACTACTCTTTTCTGGGTCTGCTCTGTGCAGACAGAATAGATGCATCATATCCTTGATCCAGCTGGTCTTCTATCTTCAATGGCCCCTAATACCCTGCCCGACAATCACAAGACAATCTGGTTAGTAAGCCTCCCCCCTGGAGGAGAAGGCTACAGCTTTACCCATCAGGTCCTTCTTTCCCCTCCACTTGTGTGGTTGAATAAGTTTCTCCTAGGCATGAAGAGCTATGGCTCTCTTGAGCTAACTGTTTCAGCTCTTGGCTATGAAACCATCAGCCACCGACTGTGTAATTCCCCTCTTCTTGCAGTCTCCTCACAATGGTAAAGGAAGATCAGGCTAAGATTGATCACTTTTGCTCTTTGAAGCTCTATCTTCTGACTCAATACAACTCATATGACTTATGGTCAAAACCCCATTTTACTTCTTAGTTCTAACTGTGCCCACAGTGACTGGGGCAAATGTTCCCAGGGCTCTACTTCCAGTGGAAATTGGACCAATCGAAACTGTAATGAAAGTTGCTGCATCCACTTTCCCTTGTCATGTTCCCCTTCCTTATGCAAATCAGAAGGTCTGGTGACTTTTGCCTTCCTTCCTAAAGCAGCTAGTAACAGTCTGACCTGGCTCTGGTTTTTCCATATGTATTTATATTAAAATCAGTCAATATTCCTTGACATATAAACCAATAAATCGACAATCATTAATTAAACACTTTATGTCTAGTACTATGCTAAACATGCTTGTAAACACAAAGCATGAAAAACAATCTCTGTTCTCAAGGAATTTTCATTCTGGCAAAGATAATTTGGTTTGACCGTCTCAATGATATCATGTAAAGTGGCATGTAACAGGGAGACATAGACTAGCTAGAGATGGCAGGGGTGTGCTGGCAAATATTTAAGAGGAGACTCTTGATTTTAAAAATGTATGCATAACACAGTCTTGATTTAATATGCATTATTAACATTTTCTCAATCACTTTCTTAGGACTAGAAAATCAACAGAACAATAAGCCAAATTCTAACTTGTAGTGTTTGCTTAGGTTTGAAGTGTAAATGCTCGTGCAGAAAATTTAACACTTAGCTTCTTGAGCCGGTTGGAACTGGCCCCAGGACACCCCAGGATGTGTATCATAGTCATAGAGGGAGTTCAGCAAAGAGGCCAGTGGGAGAGGGATTGTGTAGACAGGTGAAATTTCCCAGATGCCCAGGTTAACGGGAGAGTGTACTTGGATTGTGTCAAGTGCCTCCAGAATGAGGTCCATAATAATTTGAAAAATATGCACATTAAGTAGTAATAATAATAATAAATAATTAATATTGTAATAATTAAGTATAATATAAGGCAGAATGTGAAAGTGCAAAAAGATGTTACAGATAAACTAAGAGAATTCAAAGGATGGATAACTGCTTTGGGCGTTAGGTAAGGCTTTATGGAAAAAGCCTTGAAAAATGAATAAGATTAGGGCAACCATATAAAGGTAGCATGAACAAGGGTATAATGAGAGCAAAACACAGGACATGTTTGGACAATGGGAAGAACTGTATTTTGATTATTACATGATACGCTTGAAGAGCAATAATTAGAGATCAGACTGGAAAGGTAAGTGTGGGCTAGATTGTAAGGTGGAGGGCCTTGAATGCCAGATTAAGGACTTTGGACATAATTCCATAGACTGTGGAAGACTGGCTCTGGAAGAGAGAGTGAGGCTGACAACTTTGTGCAACTCTGCTCATTTAAATCCACTTCATGTGGGAGTCAAGACATCACTCCATGATGTCATTGGTCCTCTTCAGAAATGAAGGATGAAAAACAATAGGCTGTGAAAAATAGAATCATAGAGTGCTGAGGAAACTGAGGTCCAGAGAGGTGAAGTTATTTGTCTAAATCTAGCATCCTTTCTATAGGGAAATTGCTGAAGATTTCTGAACAAGAGAATGCCATGAGAGCTGTGTTTTAGGATGAGCACAGTGTCTGATACGCTTGATAATTGGCACTTAGTAAATGTTTGCTATTTGATTACCATCCTATGTGGGAGGAAGCAGATATGAGAGGCATGCACACTGGTTAGGAGAGCATTGCAATAGCTTAGTTGTTTATTATCAGGGCTTGAACTAGGGTGAGGGTAGTGGAAGAGAGTAAAAAATGGACATAATTTTGAGAATAGATGCAAGGGGCAAGGAACAGAAGAATTAACACTGAGGGTTTGAGCCTGGATGACAGGGTGAATGTCAGTACTATAAAATGGAAATAAAGGAGTCAGAAGGAGGAATAGGTTTTGGGGTAAAGGTGTTTGATTTGGAGTATGTTGATTTTGAGGCATCGGTGAGACACCCAGGTGAAGATGTAATAGACCACTGACAGCTGCCCTCTGGAGTAGGAGTGCAGCTATCCCTTCCACTTTGTGGGGGTTAGGGGCATGGCACTCCTGTGATCTGGAAAATTTGTGTAAAAATTTTTGACCCTCCCTTCATACCAGAGAAAGAGGCTGAATTTTTTTTTCTTTTTCTTTTATGGTGTATTTACAATACCCTATTGTAAAATCTGGGTTAAGTATTTGGTCATAAGTCATGTTATGTAATAATATACATATATTTTATGTATTTCTGAGTTTCTAAAGTTTTTCTGGGTCCTCTGCTGGCCTTCACATGTTGTCTGTGGCTTCCACAAAACTCCCCCCAAATTCCAAAAAAATATTTTCTTATGCTGACCCAAGATATATGAAAACCAAGGTGGGGGAAATCATGATGTGGAAGGGATGACGGGTAGTATGTTAGCATTCTTTAAGGGTATGCTTGTGCCAGTAAAAGGAACTTTATAGCCCCAAGGGCACCTCTAGGCAGTTCTGCCTTCTTGGGGGTGCCTGCAGAGTGTAGAACTGGTTCCTGCTGGCTTCTGGTGAGAAAATCTAATTCTTTATTATTCTGCAGTACAAGAGTATGGATTTGAGTAGTTTGAGAATGAGAAAAAGAGGAGTGAATGCAATGGATAGATACTCTTGGGGTCTGAGGAGGTCCCAAGTTTCTCCATCCTCTTATGAATGTTGGATTTTCCTGAAAGGTTTGGGTCTCCCTGGTGGGGTGTCTGTCTGAGTTTGCTGTAGAAAAGAACACACTGGTTATGTCTGTCCACACCTGCCAGAGTGGTTGGCACAAGGATGCAGGGCACCAGTATTTACCATGGAGAGTTCACGGTTGGCCTAAGCAAGACTGGGTGCCCTTCCCACCCATAATTCTTTGTGAGCACATCCTTTAGCCATGCTAGAACAGAAGATACAGACAAGTAAATATGCAGCCCTGAACGTTGGAAGAGGTAAATTTGGGGTTTATTAGGATAAGGGCACATGAATAGATGAAGTGGTGGAAATAGATAGATTCAATAAGGGTTAGAGTGGGGAATCGGAACACAAGGAAGGCTGAGGACAGGAACCTTGGGGAAAAGCAGCATGTAGAGGGTGATGAAGGAATAAGAACGACTGGAGAAAATGGTGGAGGGGAGGAGACTGCTTTAGGAGGGAAGTAATGGTGATCAGCAGTGTCAGAAGCGAAGAGAAGTCAAAGAGGCTAAGAACTCAGAAGAAGCAAGTGAATTTGTTGTTTGTCCTTGGTGACTTTGAAGTAAACAATAGAGTGGTGGTGGTAAATTGGGAAGTGGAGGTGGTGAGTGTAAGCCACTGTTTTGAGGGGTATGGCTATATATAGGTAGGGGAGGAGAGACAGA
>NW_027186304.1:25736657-25756566 GCF_028583685.1 Petaurus breviceps papuanus | reverse complement strand
AGAGAGAGACAGAGAGAGAGAGTGTGTTTTTGGAGGAGGGGTAGCCCTCGAAAGGAAGAGGGAGGAGATTAGTAAAAATACAGAGAAACTTGGAGGAGAAAGTTACAGTAGTGTTCCCAGGTAAAAGCATGCATGGATGAATGTGCTGTATAACTAGTTTTGTGACCTTGGGTCACTAGAGGAAACTGAAGATCAGTCTCCTCTTTTGTTAAATGAGAATAATAATACCTGCACTGTTTATCTCACAGGATACTTGTGAGAATGAAATGAGATAATGGATATACAGTATTTTCTAAAGTGTTGTATAAAATGGGGGTGTTTTTGTAGAATTGGGCACTTGACAGACAAAAAAAAAGGCTTAGGTAGGAGACCTTTTCCTCCTCTGAAAGAAGACAAAAGCCTTTTTTTCTTTCCCAAGGATAAGGCAGTTAGAGTTATTTTGTTTTTTAAAAATCTTAAGTGGTAAAACTAGAACTAAGCTGAGAGGATGAGTTGATAAGGGACCAGAGGAAGGTCTCATCACTTTATAATGACCTATTGCTAATTAATGACCTTCTTTTAGTTAAGGAGACAGACTGATGACCTCTAAGGTTAAAAAAGGTTGGGGGGGGTGGGAGTGGGGGAGAAATCCTATTCGAGATATTTAGAATCTCTAGGGAGATGCAGTGAGAGACCTGTCAAAATTGATATACGGTTTTTCAGTCTCCCTGGGAAGAGAAGACTACTGTTTAACAAAATAATTTAATTCAAAATGCAACGATCCAAGTGGAGGCAAGGCATTTACTATTTATGGACCACAAAGTATAAAAGCTTATAAAGCATCAGTTTGTTTTCAGATGAGTGAATATTCATTTTAATCTTATTTTCCTGTTCAGTATGTAGAAAGTAGATTTATTATGTACACTGCAAAGCATATGTATTTAGTTGCGTTTACTATTAGCTGAAGTTAGAAATGCTTTAACTTGAGACTTCACTTCCCAGGCTAGTAAGGAGCTGGGGAGTGAAACAGCCTTTATTTACTCACAGGTGTACTGCTGTTAACAGTAATGGCATGTAGAAAGTAGACTGGATCCCATTCTTTTTAAAGCTTTTTTTTGTTGATTACATTAGACCTCTTTTTAGAGACTGGGTTTAGAACATTTTTCCATTTAAAAGAAATGGTTAGATTTGGCTAAAAATACAAATAAATGCTTTGAATACCCTGCATTTAAAATAAATACTGATATGAATCAAATAGTTGATGCCTATTTCTGCTTCCTTTCTCTCCCATTATTTTCTCTCTTTTCTAAATACAGTCCCTCAAGGACAAAGTTTGTGGATTTCATTCCTTCAACATTTAGGCATGGCAGCTATACTAGGGCTTGAAGGAGATGCATAAATAAATAAAACATAGGACTTGCCCTCAAAGAATTTCTATGGTAGTGTGGACAGGTTGTACTTTTAACCTCTTATAAGCATTTATACATACATGATACATACATATATGTGTGTATATATATATATATATATATATATTTAGAGGCTATGTCTCCAGGTGTTCATGACTAGAAATAATTTAAAAATGGGAAATAACAATTTTATTTGTATTAAGTATAACTGTTAGTTATCTTGATACCCAACAATCTTATAATACCATTCAAGAAGTCAGATTTGCCACAGATTCTATTCTAGGGGGCTTTAGCTACTGTAGCAATAATAAAAAATATATAATAGTAATTATAATGATAATTGCTAACACTCATAGAGAGCTTTTTAAGGCTTGCAAAAAGTAAGATATCTTTAATTATATATATGTATATATATGTGTGTGTGTGTGTGTATATATATATATATGTATATATCTCCTGATTCTTGTCTTTTTCATTTCTGGTGTGAAGTAAAATCCATTTTGTGACATTACACTTGTCTTTACAGTGGTTCTCAGTTATGTTCAGTAACGCCTCATTTATCCAGTCTGGGAATAAAGTGTTCCACACAAATAAACTTTCCTCATAACAGACTATAAGTACCAAAATTTGGGGAAAAAATTGCCAATTTTTGATGGAAATCATTTTAAATGTAGAATATACGTCCCTTCCTACTGGATAGAGATTACCATGTACTTATGAGTCAGGGTCTTCACTCTAACTCTCCATTTATGTGATAATATAGTCATGGAGTTTTTTCCCCTAGTTTTACTGTTTTTCTCTTGGTGTGAGACTCAGTTGCTGTTTCATCTAATCCCAGCATGCCTGACTCTGACAACCTCCTAACCCTTATCCTTCCTAGTCTGCTGCTTTTAATTTGTGGGCAGAGAAACTATAAAACCAAGCTTGTTTAGAGATGTATGTTAAATCATTAAGACTGTTGTTGAAGAACTGAGGGCATGAGGAGTAGAATGTGTGCTTAGTATAGGATTTTTTGATAGCTATTTCAGCTATTCTAGAGCCTTTTTTACTTCTGAGTGACTGCAGTTTTAGGCCTCCTCAATTTGGCTTCAATCCATTTTTTTTAAACTTCATTTCATATTACTTCCCTTTATGTACGCTCTGTTCCAGCCAGAGTGAACCACAAAGTGTTCTCTGAACTCAGTCCTGCATTTCCCTGCCTTTACCCAGTTCTGCAAACCAAACCTTATGCCTAGAACAGGTTCCCCCTGCATGTGTTCCTCTTCATAGGAGCACAGATTTGGAACTGGAAGAGACCTCAGAAGCCATCTAGTCCATCCCCTTGATTTTACAGATGAGGAAACTGAGGTAGAAACAGTTTTCTTCTTTCAAAGCCCTATGGAATCTTTAATCCTTTTCAAAATTGAAAATGATTATTTTTCTTTCTGTCAAATTTCCCTGTGGATTTGATGTGAATCTTTCCTTTTCTCCTGTCACATTCTTGAATATATTCTGTATCCCCTATTATTAGTTGAGACAAGAGGTGGCTGAAAGTAGCTGGTGGCTGTAAGAATGGAGAGATAGTATGGAAATAGAAACAAGAAGATTTGGGAAATAAATGTTAATTAATATAATATTAATTAAATATGATTAAATATTCTAGGTGAGATAGAGCGACGATGAATCTGGGTGACTGACTGGAAGCATGGTGGTGTCCTTGGCAGAGAGAGAAAAGTTTTGGAAGGGTTTTGGGGAAAAGATAACAGGGCTTTGTCTGAGCATGTTGAGTTGTATGCGTCTGAGTGACTTCACTCCGACATGAGAAAACTAAATGTATCAAAATGCAGAATGCTGTAGTTTCAGAGTCCTCTCTCTGCACAGCATCATATCTTTGTCATTTCCTGTATTTAGCATCTGAATATCTGACTATACTGATAGGTGTAAAGCCTCATGTAAATCCATCGCCTGTGCATGTTAGTGGTCTCCTGGGCAAACACTGGTGCTGCTCCTAAGGTCAATGGTAATTTATTTGAAAATTCCCAGCTCCAGGTAGGAGTGTGTAGGCCTTTATGGTTTGATATTAATTACCCTCAGTAGAACAAACTGCATTCGCCTTGAGGTTCTACCAAGACATGTAACTCAGAGCACGTGTGTCTACACTCTTGGGGGCAGAACAAAATAAAACAAACATCCAATGCTTGACTGTCTTTATGTAATTATATCATGGGAAGGAGACCAGGCTGGTATGTAAGTCTATAAGAGGTGTGTGAATTGATTATTCATGTAACAAACCCTCAGGGTTGGTGTGGGAGAATTAGATGTAGGTTGTATGTCAGCCAAAAGCAAATTCTTCATGGAGTGGATTATTGGGATTTTTTTTAAGCAACTGGGGTTAAGTAACTTGCTCAAGGTTACACAGCCAGTTATTTCTGGGTGTGGTGCTAAGTACCAGAGCCCGGATTCGATCCCAGATCATCCCGACTCTGGGGCCGGTGCTCTTACTCGCTGAGCCACCTGGCCGCCCCTATTTTTGGGATTTTTATATGTTATTTTTTTATTATGAGTCTGGAGCCTATTTTTGTGTCAGACCATGTCTCTGCAATTGTAATGGAAGTCAAAGGAAAGGTGTTAGGAGGTATCCTGTGTTTATATACAATTGGTCAGAAACTTGTATAAAAATCAACCTGTCTTCAGAGCTGGGATAGCCAACTTGTAAACTTGTTAAGTACAGAGAAAAAGCATTGGATTGGAAATCAATAGACCTGCATTCTAGTTCCAGCCTGGACACAGTAACCTTGGGCAAGTCACTTTACTTCTGCACTTAATTTTCAGTATCTGTAAAAAAAAAAAAAGAATAGGTGTGTTTGAAGGTCTTTTCTGGCTTAAATATTCAATCATTCTGTGGAACTGAGAGAAGATTTATGCCTTTCTGTGGGGTTCAGTAGTATGGCAGTCACTTTAGGACTTTGCTACTCATTTCCTTACTATTTCATTTTGCAAGGCTATTTGCTAGCTAGAGAAAACATTTATTAAGGCTTTACTGCTTGTTGGGAGAGGTCGTTTGGGGACATGCCGAGGAAGATGAGTCTGCTGGGACAAGATAAGGTGAAAGTTCACTTATCTAAGCCAAGGGAGCCAAGGACAGGACCAGGGGTGGAATCCAAGGTTCTGTTCATATAGGGCAGATATAGTCACTTTTATAACAATAATAATATATATTCATAGAATACTTTATTATATTCAAAATACCTCAAATATATTTTGATCTTATTGCATCTGATCCCCACCAAAACCCTGTCCTGTATGCATAAGGCAAATAGTGCTATCAACATTTTATAGGGAAGGAAAATTGAGCCTGGGAGAGGTTAGGTGAAGTGATTTGTCCAAAATCATACTAATAAGTGGAAGAGTTTGGACTGAAACTCAGATCTTCTGACTCTGAAGTCCAGTAGTTTCCAATTTTTAATCATCTCCCCATAGGAATAGGCACTGTGGTGCAGGGGATCTCAGTGCTGAATCCCAGCTCTGCTGCCACTTAGGCACATCTCTTTGAATTCTCCAGACTTGGGCTTGCTCATTTGCAAAATGAGGAGGTTGGAATTAGATGTCTTCTAATGGCCCTTTTCTCTCTCTCCCTCTAATCCTGTGACCTCCATCTTTTGTATTAATACCTTAGTCTCTTTAGAATCTTCTTTAGAACATACAATTGTCATGTGGCTCTTCTGGTAAATGTTGATTGCATATGGTGGCTAGAATATCATCCCAGTGAGTACCAGTGTTGCAGAGAATGATTATTCAGGGTGTCTCTAATAGTGTCCCAATAGTCCTTTATTAAAGCTTTAAATAGTTTTAAATGGCACTAAGATTTTTGGGGCATACTGCATGTTAGTAGTACCTTGTATGAGTTGTGTACTTTTGGATGATTGAGCACAGAAAGAAGGCATTTCCACCAATGATGATTCTTCTATTTTAAAAATCATGCTTCATTAATAGTTTTGCAACATTTCTTAAGTCATAAAGTATAATGAGGCAAAATACTGTTAGATTTATGTAGATGAGAAAGTGCGTTTGCTCTTTTAGATGCTAGTTGGTGTGGTTAAGACAATGGTCATAATGTGAAGCCATCTTTGTGTTGCAGTCTAAGGCCTAACTATTAACAAATGAGTTGACTATATTTTAGAAAAGTGAAAAATAAGTCTTATTTAGGTAGTGTTAGGTGAGTGCACCATGAAGGATGAAGTGGTAAAAAGAGAGAGTTATCTGTATCCAAATAAATTTTGTCTTGGAAAAAGTAATGAATAAATTAGAGCAAAGTTTATGAAAATACAACTAAGTACATATTGGTCTCATTGTCACTAAACTCAAAAGCTATCCATCACTGATTCTTTCTTGTCATTCTCCTAGACTTTCCCAGAACTAAGCAGAAACAACTTTTGTTGCAGGTACATATGTGTAGAGCTTTATAGTATAATGTGAATTACCTTCAGTAGATTAAGCTGCCTTCTCTTTAAGGTTCTATAAAGACATTTAATTCAAAGCATGTGGATCTGCACTCATGAGATAAATCAAAACAAAATCAAAGAAAAAAATAATTGATTGGATTTCAGGCCTTAGTTCTGGCTCAGTCACTAATACTTTGGTATCAAAGCTTATCCAAATCTCTTAGTTACCATGTTACTCGAATTACTTTAGTTCAGATATCTTTTCAACCTACATACTGTTGATCTCAGAGACCTAAATTCTTTGACCGTTTTTTTGGCAGAGAAATAATTTTCCCCCCATATAGTTTCTCTTTGCTTCCAGTTGTTTTGCTCTCTCTTACGTTCAGTTGGAGAAGACTCCAAAACCCTGAATTACACACACAATGTGACTCCTTTTTGGTGATTTTGCTGAAATTGGGAAGAGGTTCATCTACCAAGTATCCCTTCTGTCTCCCCATTCCAGTTGGTATCCTCTTCCCAATTAAATCCCTTGATTTTGATGGCATTCATTTTGCGTAGAGTGTCTAAAGATTTTTAATTAAATCACTATGGGATGCTAGGAGTTTTTCAGTCTGGCTTCTTGAAGCCACAAACATACCTTCATTTCCTACCCTCATTTCCAAAATTGTAAGTAGATTTGAGCTAAGCAGAACTGTTTAAGGCAGCTGGGTGATACAGTGGATAGAACTCCAGGCCTGAAGTCAAGAAGACTTGAGTTCAAATCCAGCCTCAACCACTGACTGACTGTGTGACCCTGGGCAAGTCACTTAACTGTGTTTTGTTTGCCTTAGTTTCCTCATCTGTAAAACAAGCTGGAGAAGGAAATGGCAAACAACTCCTGTATCTTTGCTGAAAAAAAATACCAAATGGCCACAAAAAGTTGGACATGACTGAAACAGCTAAATAACAACATGTAACCTAAGGCAAGTCACTTCTCTGTCTGCCTCAGTTTTCTCAATTGTAAAATGAGGATCATAATAGCACCTACCTCCCAAGATTGTTGTGAATATTACATGAGATAATATTTGTAAAGCACTTAGCTAATACCTGACATATAGTAGGTTATATAAATGCTTTCATCATCACCATTATCATCATCTGGAGATGGAGGAATGAATAAAGAAAAGAACCGTGGACTGGGAGTCAACAGAACCAGGTTTTCGTTTTGGCTCTTCTACTAACTAGCTCTGAGATTGTGGGCAAGTAACTCTCTGGACTTTGGTGCTCTCCACTGTGAAACGAAGGGGTTGGATTAAATGATTTCAGCTCTAAAATGCTTTGTATGAGGAACATATTTTTTAGTTATTCAACTTTTTGTATATTAATTAAATCTGGTTGCTTTCATCTTAACAATTTTTAAAAAATTTATTTATTTTTAGTTTTCAACATTCACTTGCATAAGATTTTGAGTACTAAATTTTCTCCCCTTTCCTCCTCTTTCCCCATCCCAAGTTAGGGTGCAATCTGATACAGGCTCTACATATGCATACATATCAAACATATCTTCATATTAGTCAGATTGTAAAAAGGAATTAGAACCAAGGAGAGGAACCATGAGAAAGAAGATGAGAAACATATTCAAACAAAGTTATATTGCTGTGGTTTCCCCCCACATAATCCAATAATAGGAACTATCTTGAATTTTAAAAAATCTTTAGAACAGATCCCATGACCTTCTTTGCAGGTATGTGCCAGTATCTTTTTTTTTAAACTCTGAATCAGAAGGGGTTTTATTTTATTGAGCATGTTTAACTTAAATCTAAGTCAACTACTCTTTGTCCTGTATTCAGTGGAAATAGAAAAGTAGCCTACTATGTCTTAATTCACCATTTTTCAAAAAATGTAATGTTTTCCCTCATACCTCTTCTCCCTGTCAAGGACTCCTTTAAGTCAAATTCCTTGAACTTCATCCTCACAAGTGCTCTTTCTCAAATGTTTAGTTATTTTTTATCCTTTCTAGTCTTGATCTTTTTCTAACCCCTTTATATGTGAATCTGTTGATAAGAACAAAATGTAGTACTACTGTGTAAGTGAAGCCACCCCCACCTCTAATACTTTTTAAAGCTGGTATAAAGACCAGAAAAAAAAAATCTCAAGGGTTATTTGTAAGGTCTATTCATTCTCTAAATATAAATATGTAGATTAAAATGGACTGAGAATAAAGTGAATAATCCTTGCCTGAAATTCAGGAAGGCCCTCTAAGGGAAGAAAAATGCCATATCTCAGAGATATAGTAGTCTTCACCTGAAGAAGGGAATTTAAGCAGGGATTGAGGCCCCTGGAGGAAGAACCCAGCACTGATCTGAGGAAGAAGGGAAAGTGAATTTTCACTTGACTGACTTGAAAGAGTCCCCAGCCTAAGTAAGAATTTGCTCCCATAGAGAAACTTTGAAGATCACTACACATTCTGGTGGAAGGAACGGTTGGATCTGGAACCAGGCGATACCTAGCTTCAAAATAACAAGTCTGATACCTGCTGGAAGAGCTTCAGAGATCATGGACAGGTCTTGTCATTCCCGAACCTCAGTTTCTTTGCTGTATTGTTAAGTCATTTCAGTTGTGTCTGACTCTTTGTGACCCCATTTGGGGTTTTCCTGGTAGAGATACTGGAGTGGTTTGCCATTCTTTTTCTAGCTCATTTTACAGTTGAGGAAAGTGGTGAGACAAACAGGGTTAAGTGACTAGACCAGGGTCACACAGCTAGTAAGTATCTGAGAACATATTTGAACTCAGGTCTTCCTGACTCCAGGCCCTGTGCTCTACCCACTGATCCACTTACTTATCCCTAGTTTCTTTTATAAAATGTACATTTTTTTCTTATAAAATGGCAAATCTTGGTTAGTATGGTTAATAATACTTGTTACATCTACCTAAAAGGGCTGTTGTCAGGACTGAACGATTATATAATAGCCAATGTTTATATAATACTATATTATCACTTTTTTGGTCTTTATATCCTTAGTACTTAGCAGGGCATTTGACACATAGCAGGCACTTAAAAAGTGTTAGTTAATGGAACTGATATTCTTATATAAATAGCAATTATTATATATGTTGTATATAATGTTATCGTTCGTTCCGGACAGCAGTTGCTATAAGTATTACTAATCACCATTTGCCATTTTAGGGATAAGGAAACTGAGGCTTATGTATTAAGAGACTTGCCTGTATATATGTTATATAGAATACATATAATTATATACACACACACCATATATGTGTTACATAATATCAGTATAACATGCTGTATTTTATTTATATACCATACACACACACACACATATATATATATATATACACCATATATAATACATATTATATTATCACTCTACAAATCTGAGAGTGCTATTCTGGAAGGGCCCTCTAATCTGCAACTCAAACCCTGAAAAAGTAGGAAGTGTTTTACCCAAGAAGAAAGATGGACCTGAGGGCAGCCAAAAGAGAAGCTTAAGAATTGGGACTTAAGAACTGTAAGGAAAGGAAATGTATGCATCCTGCTCAGGGATATTGTGGTTGTTGACATCAGGAAGGTGATGCCATGACGTGCTGGTGAATTGGGTTTAAGTGAGGGAGGACTGTGCAAGGTCACCAGCCCACTTTCTTCTCGGGAGCCATCTGGGTCCAGTGGCAAGGTATGGATCAGGATGACTGGAGATGCCTCCCCCCCCCCTCTCCCCTGGGGGCAGGGGGGGAATGGAAGAGAGACCAACAATCTCTAAATAAGAGACCATTTTTCCTCCTCCGAAGCACAGAGCTTGTTCTGATTAACTACAAGGGCCAGAGTATTCTGATTATAGTAGGGAAAAGACTTTAGAAATTCAGAGGAAAAGCCTCAGCTAAATTTTTGGCTAGAGGTTCGTGCTGTCTGCTTGGCAAGTTTTCCTTCTGTTTCTGGGCAATCTATCACTTTTAGAGTTCAGTTCTGGCCAGCGCTTTCTTGCGTGGGGGCACTGGTGAAGGTTCAGAAACCCCAAACTTGGCGTTTCTTTCTTTCCCATGGCTGGTTTCAAGGTCTTGGCAGTTTTTATTTGTATAGATAGGCCCTTTCGAAAATTAGTCAGCAGGTTAAAAAATAACAGGATAAAAAACACTGTGAAACTTTCCTATTGTCTGCTGGTTGTGACCCATTGCTAGAAATCATACAGCTAGCTTGAGAGAAGAGCTTGTGCCTGCCTTGCCGTAGAGAACTGCCAATTAAACAGTAATTGGAGTCCACTATAAGAAAGAGAGAGCAGCTACAGATTTTTATGTTTTACTTGGGTGGGTGGTTTGGCATTGTTTCCTGCCCCATTCCCCCCAACTTCCCCCCTCCCAGCTGCCAGTGGGGATATTTGAAATGCAAAAGGTAAGCACAACTGATGGGGACTTTCTTTTTGGTGGGAAGATCAAAGACCAAAATGAACTCAGCTATGACTCAACTTAGGTCCTCTTGTACCTCTCGCTGACAGTTGGGCACTGTTGTCACAGTGGGAGAGGGAGTTGGGGAATAAAAGAACCCGTAAGTACCAGCCAGCACAGACACTGTGTTTAGAATTTTACAAATCTCATTTACTCATATAAGCAAGTTAATTTAATATCCATGAAAGAAAACTAGAGAGACTTTTTTTCTTTTGGTGTGGCTTTCAACAAGTATTTATTAAATGCTTCCTAGAATCCAGTATTTTCTGGGAGGCTTAGCTCAAGAGTCATCAGGTACTTAAGTAAAGCCTTTCCTGATCCCCTCAGTTGCTAGTGCCTTCCCTCCCAAATGTTTATTTTATTTATTTTGTACACGCTTATCTGTGTATTTGTTGTCCACCTTAAAAGAATATAAACTCCTTGAAGGCAGGGACCCTTTTACTTTTGCCTCTGTATCTCTGTCTCCTAGTTCATTGCCTTATGCATGTAGCAGGAGCTTAGCAAGGCTACCAATATGATAAAATAGTAACAACAGTATAGCCCCCAAAGACCAGAAAGGTGGTCCGGTTTCCTTCCTCCCCTGTGTATTCCAGGGAACTTTCAGGCCAGGGGGTAAGTCAGAGCTATTCAGCAGTAGGAAGATGGGGACCCAGAAAAGAAGCCTGACATCCAGAGGAGCCTTGGGGGACGAAATTTGAACCAAACCATCAGTCTTATTTCCTTTCAATCAAGTATTTTGGAAGGTGTGGGGATGGAGGATATAAATATTTGCTCCTTTATCATGCCTTGATTTTGTGCCCCTCTAAAAAACAGAATGTTAGCTCTTAGTGTTAACGAAGCTAAAATATACAATGACTCACTTTACAAGTGAGGGAGACACTGTTAGGGTTGTGTTGGGTCATTCATACATACAACATCTTTTGACTCAATAATCCAATTATTACAATTATATACCTTCTATGGCCTATGCCCTCACTACAGAGTTTCCTATACCAATTTCCAGTTTTATTCTGCCCCCAATTAGTATACGTATGTGTGTGTGTGTGTGTGTGTGTGTGTGTGTGTGTGTGTGTGTGTGTGTCCTGGTTCTTTTTAAAAATTTTTTTGGAAGCAAGATTAAGGGACTTGTCCAGGATCACACTGCTAAGAAGTGTTGAGTGACCGAGGCTGAATTTGAACTCAGGTCTTCCTGACTCTAGGCCCAGTGCTGCATCTGCTATGTCAACTGTCTGCCCCACTAGCTCTTTTCTTACTTTGCATCACTTCATATATGCTCTTTAAAATTTATTGGCATTCCTCATTTATTTATAAAATTCGCTTATGATAAGCTATTACTTTGATATATCATAGTATAACCATTCAGTAGCTATTATATCTTTAGGCTAGGCATTCTGAACAGGGAGGCCAAAGTCAGCCTCTGCCCCCTACCCTGCACTGAATTGATAGTTAGATTTCAGAGGAGGTTTATGAACTTGAAGAAGAAAAAAAATTACATTGTTATTTTAATTAATCTAACTGAAATCTAGCTTTTCCTTCAAATATGAATTTTTAAAAAAATATTTTGAAAAGGGGATAGGTTTCATCAGACTGCCAAAGGGATTCAGTACCACAAACAAGCTTAGGAGGCCCATCTTGAAGCAG
This sequence comes from Petaurus breviceps papuanus, assembly GCF_028583685.1. NCBI lineage: Eukaryota > Metazoa > Chordata > Mammalia > Diprotodontia > Petauridae > Petaurus > Petaurus breviceps. Next base: position 25,744,679 of record NW_027186304.1, on the reverse strand, counting down.
ATTTTCTCATTCTTTGAAACTACAAATAACGTTGCTATGTATATTGGTTTTTCTTTGTCCTACTCAGCCTATATTTGAAATAATACTCTAATTGCATAAGAAGGTATTACTATTTTTGTTAATCTTGTTGTTTATTGCCAAATTACCCTTCAAAAAGATCTGACTTTCATTTTCACCAGCAATGTAGCACTGTAGCTGTTTCTCTATGGTCTTGTCAACATTGAATTTTAGAGCAGATAACTCATTTTGACCTGCTTCTGAGGACTATTGTAATGATTAAGAATAATGTTCACCTTAGATAGAATGGCTATACACATGAGAAAATGATGGAGTAAAGTAGATTTCTCATCTGGAAGATTTTTGTCAACAAATACTCTTCCTTGTTATAAGTGGGTCTTGACAGTTAACCACTGAATTCTCAGCCTGTTCCAGGAAGAAGGCTTCCTAGAGACTAAAAAGAATATAAATAGAATTGTACAGGTACCAAAGACTGTTTGCAAGTCCACCTGCAACTTTGTATTTTGGCCTTTGGCCCTTCCTACTTGTAAGGCCTTTATAATTGTTTATGAAGTTGAGGTAGTTGGGAAATGTTACCTCCTTTCATTGTACAGATGAAAAAACTCAGAGAGGTTAAGGTTAAGTGGTTTGTCAGGCAAACACGGAAAGGGCTGGGTGTTTCACAGTGGGAAGACTTGATTTCTAATTAATATTAGGGAGAAGCTACAGGCCTTTAGCCGTGTACCACTTAGGAAAGATGATGGAGCAGAAGTTAATGGGAGGATTGACAGTTCTTACAAAGATAGAATTCGCTGTCATTCTCAAATGCCTTTCATAAAATGAAAATATTAGGGTAAGCACATTTTGTCGGCCATATTTTAATGATTTCTAATGAGATTCAGATCCTTCTTTGCTTCCTTAAAATATGAGCAATATCCTAAACTTTTGATAATACTCCAGACATCAGGACACTTTAGGAGTCAGTTTTCAAATTTAGAAGCCTGTGCTGATAGGGCCTGTAGTCCAGAAGTTAGGGGCAGGGTTGTCAGTTAGTCTTAAGCACTTAGCACTACTGAACATGGGCCATCAGTTGATAATTTTGTTGCCACCAGGCTTTCCTAACCTGTTTTTTTTTTCCTTGATCTTCTGTTTGTGGAGTTGGCTTCTTTGTCTTGGAAATCAGTGTAGACAACTTGAGTAGTTTCTCTAAAAGCTGTTTTAGTGGGGGATTTTACGCTAGTTAATTTAATGAAATATCCAGGGTACCCTGGAAAGTGTTTTTGCAGTCAGAGGACCTGGGTTCAAATGATGTTTAAGTGCCTGTGTGATCTGAAGTCAAGTCAACCTCAGTTTCCTTCTCTGTAAAACTGGGTGGTTGGACTAGATGATGTCTAGCTGCAGACTTGTGATCCTGTATATTTAAACAAAAGGGAAACGTTGAAAGTCCTAAAAATTAAGCCTAGTACATAAGTGTGAGGAACCAGCCAGTTAGTCAACATTTATTAAGTACCTGATATAGTATCAAACTCCCAATCAGATGCATGGATTTCCTTTATAATGTTCTAAGAAAATTATTATCTCATACCTTTTCTGTACAAGAATTGAAATTCATTCTTTTTTTAAAACCTTTTTGGGAGGCAGTTGGGGTTAAGTGACTTGCCCAGGGTCTCACAGTTATTAAGTGTCTGAGGACAGATTTGAACTTCAGGCCCTCCTGACTCTGGGGCCAGTTGAATTATCCACAGTGCCACCTAATTGCCCTTTTCATTAATTCTTTTCAAACCTGTAATCCAATAGGATTACCTACTAACTTTCTTGTTTCTAGGGTGCCTGTGCCCCAGGCTTTCAACTTTTTGGCAATTCTCATTTCTTGGCTATCTTTCAGTGTCTAAAAGTATGGTCACAGCATTTCAGAGTCAGATGAATTTTCCAATTTTCATATCTTAATTATGGTTAAAACGTTTTTTCATGCCACCAATGAATACCACATATTTGATTTTATGTATGAATAATTATGGAAAAGAACTTTAAATCTGCATGAGTTTTTTTTTTAAGCTTGTTAGGGTTTTTTATACCCACTTTTAACTGAAAGTTAGCATGGGACAATGGAAAGAACCATGGATTTAGAATCAGAATACCCAAGTTTGTATCCTGGCTTTGACACTGGCTATAACATTGGAGAAGTCATTTAACCTCGGAGGGCCACAGATCTGTAGTTTTGTTTTTTTTTTTGCAAGAGCAATTGGGGTTAAGTGACTTGCCCAAGGTCACATGACTAGTAAATGTTAAGTGTCTGAGGCTGGATTTGAACTCAGGTCCTCTGAGTCCAGGGCCATTGCTCTACTCACTGTACCACCTAGCCACCCCATGTAGACTCTTGATCTATAAAATGAGGAGGTTGGAACACACGGCCTCCCAGGTCTCTTCTTGGGCTTTAATTATGACCCTATGATGACTGTCTATCTTCCTTCAGTTTTTTTTTTTTAAATTGTGAGATCAGGATTTCTGAAAGAGAGAATAAATTCAGTTTCCTATTTATCATCCCTTCCTTTCCCTGCCTCCTTTTATTTTTTGAAATAGGCAGGTGATCTGGAGGTATAACCCAACCCTGCCCAGGCTGGTGACCGAGGCTACCTTGCAAGAATCATAGAGAAGGGGTCTCTAGTTCAACTGGGACTGGGATAGGAATCCCCAGTACAAAAATCCCCACAAGTGGTCATTTACCTTTCTCTTCCCTTAGAAGGAATTGGTTGTTTTATGAACTACCTCCCTAGACATCCTTTACACCTTCGGGAAAGTTCTAATTGTTAGGAAATGTCAAGTGTGAGTTGAAATCAACTTTCTTTGCATCATGTACCTGTTGCTTCTAGTCTGACCCGAACTTGAGCAGAAATCCCTCTTCCTCAGATGGCTCTTCATATGCTTAAAGGCAAATGTCCTATTTTCTCTCAGTCTTTTTCTTCTCCAGGAGGCACATCTCCAGTTCCTTAAGCCAGTCTTCTTAGGTACACTTTCCCCCTCTCTCTATTTATTCTTTTGCAGAATACAGCCTTCCCCCCAGCCCTACCCCTGCTTCTGTGGAATTCTCTGGGAAGGATAAAAAACTCATTTGCCCTTAACCATTTAACCCATCCCAAATACTGTAGCCACAATAAATTACTATTGGCAGAGTGACCCGGAGCCCAGAATTTGTCCTGGTTTTTTATATCATGACATTTGGTATATACGGTCTGTTTCCTTAGAACACAGTCAGTTCGAGAAGATTAATTGCTTGAGAAACCAGAAGGATTTTATTTAATCTCATTGATACAATCTTGTAGCATGGACCCTGAATTCTGAGGATTAACAAGGTCCTTTATAAAGTGCTTTGAGTTAAGCAGAAGATTGTTATGTAATACAGAGTAATATTCTAATTTGCTAAGATGGGTTGATCAGTATTCTGTTTCCAGAAAAAGGCACCACCTGAAGTACTGTTAGCTGTAAAGCTGGTCTATGGGAAGAAATATATCCTAAGAGCAAGATGTTGGTCTTCAGATCTATCAGAATGGAACATTATTGAGAGTTTTAAATTCCCACCTAAGGAAACTGTGAGTGGTTGTGTACTTTACTGTAGAGAGAAAAAAAAAGTAAGTGTAAACTGGGAAAGAGCAGTAACTATGTCTTTCTTCTGGACAGGTGACAGCAGAGAGGAAAATTTTCGAGTAGTAAAATACAACTCAATGTTTTTATGTTCTGATACCTGCAAAGGATGAAAAAAAAAAGATTGGAAAGATACTCCTATCAGTAAAAGAATGCAGAACTGTATTACAATGCGATATTTAAGCATATTGTGCTGGCAGCTGATGCTTTCCCTAATCCTCATTTGGCTGGCTTTTCCCCCAGAATTGTTTCTATGCTAGAGTGTTAATGGATTGGTTAATTTGTGAGCAACACTGCTAATTGTATTAAGCCTCTAAAACCTTATTAAGCTTTTGTGTAGAATTAGATCACAGAGTTTAGGGAGGTTGCATACCAGGAGACGGAGGGAAGGAGGGAAAATAAGTGCTTAGACCTGGGGAAAAGATCAGAAGAAAGTTTTGCAAAACAGACTGCATAGCCTCTTTGGTATATAGAAAAGGACTTGTTTCTTTATGCCGTTAGCATTTTCTTTTACTAATGTTAATTTTTCCTTTCATTTGTTGTTTTTCTAATGTTTCAGTTGTGTCTGACATTTGAGGTTTTCCTGGCAAAGATACTGGAGTGGTTTGCCATTTTCTTCTCCAGATAATTTTACAGATGAGGAAACTAAGGCAAATAGTATTTTACTTGCCCAAGGTCACACAGCTAATAAGTGGCGGAGGCTGGATTTGAACTCAAGAAGAAGAGCCTTCCTGACTGTAGGCCAGGCAGTCTATCCACTGAGCCACCTAGCTGCCCTTTCCTTTCATTTAGGGCATGAGAAACGAACAAGAATTTTGCATTGTCAGGAAAGCCTGGAGCTTTGAACTCTGACATTTTGTGCTTCTCTTTTGACATTATATATTCTGAGCATTCCATACCTTAGTGGAATGAATTCACGGACTGAAAAATGTCTTAGAAGCTGCAGTGTAAGTGACCATAACTATTTTAAAATCCACTTAGCTGACTGATTGAAATGAGGAAGGGGGCTTTTAAAATCATGGTTGTTCACAAGTGTTTACTTATCATTTATAGAAGTTTTCATTGTCTAAGGGTTTCATATGTAGGGGCAGACAAATTTACTAACTGAAAATGTTCTGTTTTCACTGTGGAAAAGAAGAGTTAATATGCCATGAAATATCCCATTGACCCCATGATAGGTAATACCTAATACCTCTGAACTTATTCAGTTATCTTGGCACAAATGAACTCCCTTGCAATTCAGCTAGAATTTCAGTGTTGAATGCCTTATTGGGGTCTAGCTTTGGGCATTTGTAGTTACTTGAACATCAGAAATGCTGACTCAGAATTAAGTCCCAGGGTTGAATCAGTCAGGGCCAATGCAGTCAGAATGTTGCTACTTTCTTGTATGATTGCTTTGTCCATCACTTCTCCCTTTAGTATTTTTTTTAAAGGTTGACCAGCGTGAACTTTGATTGTTCATCCCAGAGTTAAAGAATAGGATAATATTCATATTTGAATCTTTAATCAGGTCATACATTTTCATTTGCTATATGTAAAAAGATGGTGGAGGTGAGGGAAATATTCAAGGAAGAGATATTTCCAAAGGTTGATAGAATCTAGAAGTGAATGCTTGCCATGAATGTCAGAACTTACAGATCTGAAGTGGATGTTTGATGGATCACAGTACTGAAATATCATTAGATTTCTGACTACATATTTTTACTGAGGTTTAAAAAAATGCTCAGCATGGGCTTTAAATGTTCTAGAGCAGTATTTCTCAAACTAATTTGACCAAGGAATGCTTTTGGGCCTGACAATTCTTGATAGAGCCCATAAGTACCAGCTTTGTATCAATGAGGCACAGGAGGAATTTTAAAACAGAGTAGAGGAAATTAAGCCTCTTTTCATAATGAAAAAATACTGCTTACAAATTTTATGTTTTATATACATGTATAGAATACATTGCATTGATGTTATATAAATAAAATATTTATCATATTAATTATATTTTATATTATGATCACAAATCAATTACATATTAGTTTTCTATATTATGTCATTTATACACATATATCCGACCTTGGAATTAGGAAGACCTAAGTCCAGTCAATTAATTCACAAGTATTTAAGGGTCTACTTTGTGCCAAGAACTGTAGGCATTGGGCATATAAAAATGGGCATTGAAGGGAATAAGCATTTCTTAGTGCTTACAATGTACCAAGCACTATGTTAAACACTTTAACAAATGTTATCTCATTCTATTTATTATTCACTTAAAAGTACAATATATAAAAAAGCAATGTTTGAAAAGGAAACTTCAGCCCTATTCAGACATAGATGAGCTTTGTTGCCATGGGCATGGCACTAATTACAGTATCCTAGGTTAAACTGTCCGTTATAAATAAGCTTCTGATTTGTGTTGATAGAGGAAATTTCCACATCCAGAATTCCCCATATTCGTGAAATTATAGATCTGGAACCCCCAGATGCATCATTAAAAAAAATGAAAGAAAGAAAAGACAAGCTGCTCAAGGAAGGAAAGGCTAGTTATCAAATCAGAAAGCTTTGAGTTTCTATCCTGCCTTTTATATATACTAGATGTGTGATCATGGACATGTCACTAATCAAGAAGTATGATAATAATTTAGAAGAGTTATTAGTCTGTATTGGTAGATAGAGATTCCACACAGGGACACTTAAGAAATAAATGTCTGGGGTCCAAATAACCACCACTACTACAATTACTCAAAACATTTCCCCCCATCAAATCCACAATTTCGCTTTTTTTTTTTCGAGGGCAGTTGGGGTTAAGTAACTTGCCCAAGGTTACACAGCTAGTTTGTGTGTGTGTGTGTGGGGGGGTGTGTGTGTGGGTGTGGGTGTTAAGTGTCTGAGGCCAGAAGCGAACTCCAGTCCTTCTGACTCCAGCACTGGTGCTTTACTCACTGTGCCCCTCACTTTTTCATATTTTTAAGGAGAAAATTTTGAGTATCAGCATTTTTTTTTTCTGACTCTACTATTCACATAACTGGAATGCCAAGATTTTGTGGAGTAACTGTGGTTGGGGAATGTTTCTCTATGATGTGTGTGATAGCTGCTTCCGAATTTCTAGGCCCTTATGATAATCAGCTTGCTGCTGTTTGTTTTTAGTCAGTATCTATTGGAAAAAAAAAATAAGTATTCTCTGAATTAATGGAAATAAAATTGTGGCAAACTTAAGAAGTGTACAAATTGACTGCTTAGTTAATCATTACTCTCAGGTGAGTTGGGTTATTTACCCTCCCTCTTCTTTAATTGGTTGAGTCTTAATAAACTGCAGTTTATTTCAAGGACACAACCAGTTTTTAATGGTTTTACAGAAATTTTGGGGGAAAAAAATCCAAAGAATTAACATAATAAATAATGATTGCTTCCAGCGTTTTTGTTAAGATAATAAAATGTTAAAAAGCTAGCTACTCAAGTAGAAAGTAATTGCCCTGACAGGCACCACACAGCCAGCATCCACCATAAAGCAAACCTTCCCTCTAATGTCAACCTGATTTGCTACCCACATAAATGTTTCCTCACATTATGGAAATGTGCTTTTCCTATCAACAGAATAGAATGAAACTCCAGGCCTCTAATTAATCTCAGCTGACATTTGATTTCATACCCAGGTTAAAGGCAAGAGGCAGGCAGAGCTCCCTGCTTTCCCTACTCCCTTCTCCCCTTCTCCATGTGCATGACCACAGGCAAATCTCTCCATTAATGTCAAATTGCATCTGTTTGTCTCGTTCTGGATGCCACGTGTCAGTCATCAGTACATCAGTTTGACTGATGCTTACTGCCTCCCAATCAGCTTCCTTGGCAAGGAGACTGCTGGGGTTTTACATTACAGGCCTTTTCCTTTGAACCAATGTCCTTGTCTCTTTTTATAACTGAAGGGAGATAGAAGTGGTAACAGGGTGAAATAAAATTACAAATTCACAAGAGTAGAGGGAAGGGCAAAGCGAGTTTATATGTTTAATACTGTATTTATCTTTTAGTACTGTGAGCCATTAAGTAAAAGTTTTGGTGTTCTGGCTACTGGAAAACAGAAAAAAATTAGGTAAGCAACAAGACAATAAGTAGTTTTTACATTAAAAAAAAGTCTCATAGGGGATTGAAACCTGGCCTTAGAGCCAGGAGAAAATCTGGGCTCAAGGCCTGACTCTGAAACACATGTTGGCAGTGTGAGACTAGGCAAGTTACTTTAAAGGCTCAGTGTTCTAGGCCACTCTAGAAGAAATTTCAGAGAAGATGTAGACCTGCATTGGTAGAAGGAATTTCCTTACCTGGGAGTTCCTTGTATAGAGGATAGAGGAAATAAGAGATCCAACCTTTATCCATCTCTCTCTCTCTCTCTCTCTCTCTCTCTCTCTCTCT
>NW_027186304.1:25714055-25736557 GCF_028583685.1 Petaurus breviceps papuanus | reverse complement strand
CTCTCTCTCTCTCTCTCTCTCTCTTTCTCTCTCTCTCTCTGTCTCTCTCTTCCTCTTGCTACTTTTAGAAACTAGTGGTAATCAAAGCCTTCAGAATGAGATTTAGATTAGTGGTGTAAAAATTTGCTCATTTGAATAAAGCAAGCAAGCATTTCCAGTAATCCCTCCAGAGAATGGTTTAAGAGGGCAGGAATCCTTGGGACTTCCGTCCTAAAGTCACACGTGCCCGGTTTCAGCCTGTGGAGGGGAGTTTCAGGCCTCTTTCTTTTCCTTCTTAAAGACGTCTCGCAATAGTTAGAGAAGTGCCTCAGCCAATCTGGAATATCCCTCTGGTGGATGAGTCGGTGTATTACAGAGGGGTCATAAGAGACCCATTGTCCAGGGGAAGAGAAGAGTGAATGATACAGGGACACAAGTAGTATGGTATTGAAGACAAGAGAGAAGAGGGCTTAGAGTAGAGATAAGACAGGGGAGCCAGAATGCAAAAGGCTGAGGTGGGGCTAGCATAGCAACAAGAACATCTTCCTTTTGCATAGTAGTTTATGAATTTAAAAACTTATCTAGTATTTTATTTCCCCCCGGTTATATGTAAAAACAATTTTAACATTCATTTTTAGAACTTTGAGTTCCAAGTTCTCTCCCTTCCCCCCCCCTCCCCAATGAGAAGGCAAGCAATTCTATATAGATCATACACGTATAGTCATGCAAGACATTTTCATAATAGTCATATTGTGAAAGAAAACACAGGCAAAAAAATCTCAAGAAAAATTAAGGAAGTAAAAAAAAAGTCTGCTTCAATTTGTATTCAGACACCATCAGTTCTTTCTCTGGGAATGGATGGCATTTTTCATCTGAAGTCCTTCAGAGATGTATTGCTGAGAATAGCTAAGTCATTCACAGCTGATCATCTTACAATTTTGCTGTTACTTTGTACAGTACGTTTCACTTTGCATCAGTCTATGCAAGTCTTTTCAGGTTTTTCTGAGAGCATCCTGCTCAACATTTCTTATAGTACAATAGTATTCCATCATAATCATATACCACAGCTTGTTCAGCCATTCCCCAATTGATGGGCATTCCCTCAATTTCTAATTCTTTGCCACCACAAAAAGAGCTGTTATAAATATTTTTGTACATATATGTCCTTTTCCTTTTTTGTTATTTATCTCCTTTGGGCTAGACACCTAGTAGTGGTATTGCTAAGTCAAAGAGTATGCAAGGTTTTGTAGCCCTTTGGGCATAGTTCCAAATTGTTCTGCAGAATGATTGGATTAGCTCACAACTCCACAAAAGTGCATTAATGTCTCATTTTTCCCACAGTGCCTCCAACATTTGTCATTTACCTTTTCTGCCCTGTTAGCCAATGTAGTATGTGTGAGGTAGTACCTAGAATTGTTTTAATTTGTATTTATCTTATCAATAGTGAGTTATAGGTATTTTAAGGTACTTTGACATGTATTATCTGATTTTATAATTCATTCAGCTTTCATTTAGTAAGCCCTTACGTATTAAGCAATATGCTAGGGATGGGGAGAAAATACACAATGGTCAAGATGGAATATTTAGACTTTGAAGGACCCGAGAGATCATCTTTCAATTTACAGATGAGTCGGTGTATTACAGAGGGGTCATAAGAGACCCATTGTCTCTAAGGAAAAGAAAGGGAAATAACTTTTTCCATTCTTGAATATAGGAGGTGGCAGAGCCAGAATTGAGACTCAGGGCTTCTGATTTCAAATTTTGGTAATCAGCTGACCTCATACCTTCCTTCACAGAGCAGAGTCACAACAAGCCTGTGAAGTATGCAAAACACACATCTTTTTAAAGTCCTTCTTAATCTGACCCCTTCCTGCCTTTCCAGTCTTTCCACAGCTTCCCTGTTCTTCTACCCCCCTTACTCCTCTCTCCCAGCCTATTCTGTGATAAGATGATACTGGATGCTTACTGTTTTTCACATAAGACACTCCATCTCCATACCCCCAAATGTTTTTACTGGCTGTCAATCATGCTTGGAACTCTCTCTGTCCTCATCCCTGCCTCTTGGCTTCCTTCAAATCTCAGATGAAGTCTCACTTCCTTCAAAAGCCTTATTATTTTTAGTGCCTTCCTTCTGAAATGACTCCTAATTTATGCTGTATGTGACTTGTTTGTATATAGTTTTCATGTTGTTTCTCCCAGTAGACTGTGATCTCCTTGAAAGTAGAGACACTTTTTTCCCTTTCTTTGTTTACCTAGCACTTAAAATGGTTCGTTGCATATAGTATGTGCTGAATACTGCTTGTTGTTTTGATATTATTACCAGATTATGAAACCCAGTCTGTGTAAATGATGATGTCTTTAATAAGATCAGACTCAAATGAGCTAATTGCACTAAACCCTAAAATATTACAAAGCATCCTTAGTGAGATTCATGACCATTTAAGAGATTGGCCATTTAATAATCCACGCAGGAAAAAAAATGTAGATGGCAAAATACTGCCATCTAGACAATGACATGCAGTTAGACAGAAAGGCCATTGACCATCAGTACATGTATCTTGAACAGACCCTGAAGATAAATTTTGAAATTTGAAAAGAAGAGGGTAAATTGGATTGTATTTGGGAAAATGTGCAGTGTTCTCCATGGTTCCAAGTATATATGACTGTAAATCATGAAAGATCACATTCTCTGGAGAATCAAATTTGTAGATGACCCAAACAGCAGTAGAGAAATAGATGGTAGTTATAAGTAGGCTGTAGTAATAATGATTTGTGCCCAAGAAGTGCCATAATAGATCCAGGTAAAAGTATGATTGGAAATGACCATGGACAGGTCATGTAATGAGAGTAAAGGATAACTGATTTGACAGCCTGAATGCTTCACTACTACCCATAATCTGTTTTTTTTTTCATTAAAAAAATCTTAACAAATACCAGATAAGATGCTTATTTAATATAGCGTACTGAAAAAATTATGAAATTGTGAATCCAGCTTACTTTTCCCTTTAAACATGCAATACATTTAACATGTTATCTCCAAAACTGTTTTGATTCTATGTGTTTCCCTTTGTTCTGTTCATGTCTGTGTATTTTTCAATGATCCTCTTTTCTTTTCCTCTTTTTTAAAAATTTTACTTATGCCATGGCTAATTCACTTCCCAGCTCCCCTTCTCCAAATTGAATGAAAGATAAAACCCTTGTTTATCAGATATGTAAAGCTAAGCAAAGTATACTGGCCACATAGAAAAACTCATGTCTTATTCTGTGTCTTGAGTTCATTGCCTCTTTGTTAGTAGAAAGAATCTAGGTTGGTCATTGCAGTAAGAGAACTTCCTATGTTTTGTAAAGTTATTTTAGTTTGCAACGTCATCGTTATTATACAAATTGTTTCCTGGATTCTGCCTACTTTCCTCTGTATCTGTTAATACAAATCATCCCAGGTTTGCTGAAATGATCTATTTTGTTATTTTTAGATACAATGATATGCTAAAATTACTTATATGATATATCTTCTGCATGATCCTTCCTGATTTCCCTAACTCAAGCATGGGGAACCTGTGGCCTCAAATGCAGCTCTTTGATTGACTCTAAACGTCACAGGACAAATCCCCTTTATAAAAGGATTTGTTCTGTAAACTTGTGCTCAGTCAAAAGGCCTGATCCAAGGACCTCGAAGGCCACATGTGACCTCAAGGCCTGCAGGTTCCTCATTCCTGCTGGTTTTCTTCTTCCTAAACTCTCTTAATTTATCTGCTCTGCATATATTTGTATCACTTGACACTGCTTGCATTTATGTATGTCCTTGTCTCCCCCATGAGAACATAAGATCCTTGCTTTAGGAAATATATCATTAATTTTTTTTTTTGCTTTTGTTTTTTGGAGCGGCAAAGGTAGGGCAATTGGGGTTAAGTGACTTGCCCATGGTCACACGGTTAGTTTTTTGTGTTAAGTGTCTGAGTCCAGATTTGAATTCAGGTCCTCCTGACTCCAGGGCCCGTGCTCTATTCACTGCGCCACCTAGCTGCCGCCATATCATTAATTTTTGTATACCCCCTTACACAATGTCTGACACAGTAATTTAATAGATGGTTGGTGATTGGTATTTCCTTGTCAGCTCCTTTAGGTATGCCAATGAAAGTGAGTTTAAATGGAATGTACCAGACATCTGCCAAAGCAGTTAGAATATTGTGGGGGACATGGAGCCCTGGATTGGAAATGAGGAGAATAAAACTTATTTGGGACTCCTTAAGGATAAGCATCTAAAAGGGGGGAGCAGGTGACCCAAGAGTCATTTTGGAGAAACCAACCTGGTGTGAGATTAGAAGTTTACAACAGAATACAGAGTTTAATAATGGGCCTTGTGAGGCACTCCCCCTTCAGGATAGTTTGAGCCATAGGGTGGGAGTTCTAGAGATGAAAGGAATAGGTTCCCCAGGGCATCGGCTTTTTTCTGGAGCATGCCTTGGCCATGGGAGCAGGCAGGAAAGAAGACATCCAAGATGCAAAATCAGGAGTGGGCTAAGGCTAGCTTGAAGTAATGGACCACGGCAAAGCATTAAAAAAAAGCGTGGGTCCTAGGGTACAAGTTCCATAGCTGAAAGCGTTATCATAATGTACTTTGCATTTTTGAGGGGAGAGATACATCCTCTGAATGTATTGATATTCCTACTCCTTTGAAAACAGAAGGATTGATCTAGAAACTTAAATTACTCTACCTCTAGCCCCCTACTCTTCTGAAGAGAGGAGATGGGAAAAGGGATGGTGGAAGAGAATGGATTCATTTACCCAAGAAACATCCCTAAAAATTTGTGACTCAGTCTTATTTGGGATTCTAGTAAGAAATCCATAATGATATTTAAATGGAGTTAGGATCTTTCAATGCCTTTATAATTTAAACCGCCTTATTTTAAAATGTTATTTAATTTTTTATTGAACCAGAATTGATTTTCCCTTTTTCCTATCCCTCTCTCTGCCCCATTAGACTTCTCACACTTATAACAAATATTCATAATCGAATCAAAAAGCAAAACAAATCCTTGAATTACTGTCCAAGAAATACGTCTTATTCTCCACAGTGAGTTCATCACCTCTCAGACAGGAGGTGAGTAGATTGCTTCATCATCCATCTTCTGGAGTTATAGTTGATAACTGGGCTCATCAGCGTTCTTAAGTCTTTCAGAGTTGTTTGTTACTGTCTTACTTTTTCTGCACAAGTTGTTACCTTTGTGCTATTAAGTTCATCTAAGTCTTCTCTGACATTGTCCCTTTCATTATTTTTTATGGTATTTTGTTACATTCAAAACCATAATTCATTTAACCATTCGGCAATTGACGGGGACCTCCAGAGTTGCTAGCTCTTTGCTAGCTATATTTGCTATCTATATTTTTGTAAATAGATATCCCTTTCCTTTTTTCTTAAATCTCATTGGGATAGGGCCCTCATACTGGTATTACTGGATCAGAAAACATGCACAGTTGAATAACATTTTGGGGCTTACTTTGGGGCTCTACCAATTTACAGCTCTACCAACAGTCAGTGAATGTTCCTGTTTTCCTGTAGTTCCTTAAAGTTAACGTTTAAAACAGTACTTCTCAAAATCAGCCCAACTGGTTGGTATACATAGTGCTTTCTGCTGCTTCTGAGAGCAGCCCCCCACCTGAAAGAATGTCCTTTCCGTTGCTGTGTGAATGAAAAGAGGCAATGGCAATAAGGGAATGAAATGAATACGTGAGAAAATAGGGCTTTTACCATTGAGTGACCTCATTCCTTTCCTGTGACAGCTCTAGGCACTTCTGCTCCAAGGTGACAGAAAGTAATATGCCCCTGAAATAGGACTAGATTTAGCCACTAAAGCAATTGGGAACAAGAAAATTTGATTTTGATGTTAAGCAAAAAAAAAAAAAATCACATTAGAAACTCAGTCCAGAATTCTGTAGTCACAAAAACAAAAGAAGAAAACAAACACCCAAAGCAGTCCAGTTTGAACATCTTTGAGAATGAAATGCATTTGTACTGAAACCTGCTCACTTTCCTGTAATATTTTGTGATCATCCAAGCCATTCTGTGCCCTGTATGAAAGAAGTTCCTTTGCAGCAATTGTGTTAAAACATGGTGCTAATGAGGTCAGGGTCACAAGTTCTTTCATGAGTCAATGGGCTTCACAGAGGGAAAAGAAAACTTTACGTGGAGGAAAAGTCTCACTCTCTTGCCTCAGATCTTGCCCAATGTGTCCATGGCCACAAAGACAATTGGTAAATATGGGAAGGGTTCCATGTAATAAAGTCATCTTGACGATTCAAAGGAGTAACTTATCTCCCCCCAAATGTCTTAATGAGATGGGGGCAGTTGTATCATCTCTGTACGTTAAGGATACCACACAGTATATACCACATTCTCTTTGAAACAGGCGTTATCTATCAATAAAAATGTGAACCTTTATATGCTGTTTTAGTACTTACTGATGCTTAAGGAAAAAAAAATGGAAATTGAAAACTACCCTGCCAAGTTCTAGCATTTAGAAACCCTGAGGGTCAGCATATACATAGCAGAAAAAATGTGTTGTACTATGTGTAAGTGGACATTTTTGTAGGCTCAGGTGCAAAAGAATATTTCAATAACTCAATATCAGAAAAAGAATTTGACAAAGCCCTAAATGATCTTCCACAGGGAAAGAAGAAAAACAAAATGAAATTCCAGGACCAGATTGTTTCATTTACATATTCATTTTATCAAAAATTCCAAGATCAATAAAGTCCAATATAAATATGTCCTACATATAAACTGTCTGCAATAATAAAATGCAACCTTTGAATTTCTTTCTATGATATAAATAGGATACTTAAACTAGGGAGAGGGAAAAAAACAGGTTTATTTTGTAGTTAGTTTAATACGAACATGTTAAACTTAATTTATAACTTGGGAATTGAGACTGGATCTGTGATATCATTGGTATGAGGAAACTCCCTTTTCCTATGCAGGTCCACACTTTTCTAGCTACTTAAGAATCAGAAATGCCAGGGGCCTTTGAGTGACTCGTTCAGGGTCACAAAACCAGTTATGTGTCAGAGATGAGACAACCTAAGTCTTTTTGGCTTTGTGATAAACTCTCTATCTACTGCTGAATCATATTGTCTCTGGTGATAAAGGGAGAGAAGATTATACTGATAATTTAGCTTCTACTAATAGGCATGACTTTTTAACTTCACTGTCCCCTTTCCTCAAGGCTAACACACAAAAGGAAACACATTGAGGCTTTTCACTGGCTGGGCTCATAACATTAATGATTCAGTGATTTAAGGTCTTATAACTGTAAACTCTTAAATGCATTAAAACAATGTAGTATTTATTACCCTTAATTTTATATAAGAAACACATAGTTTGTAGCTCACCTGCTAAATATATATATATATATTTTGCTTTCTCTTTCCTTCCCCACCAACAATGAACATGCATAAAACATTTTAATATAGAAAATCATACTTAACAATATTATATAGATACCTTATTTTACTTCATGCTTTTTATGTATACATACACTGAAACATATGCAATGTTAATTAAATTTTAATTAAAAATTTATGAAAAATTAATAAATATACAATATATAAATATTGTAGTGGAAACATTTTGATTTTAGGATTGTAAACTGGAAAGAAACTCAGAAATTAAGGGGTTCTTAACCTGGGGTCCATGGATCTCAAGGGGCTAGTGTGTATGTTTCAAGGGGTCTGTGTACTTATATGAAAAAATTACATCTTTATTTTCACTAAACTCTAACTGAAATTTTGCTTGTCTTTCCATTGTCATTTAGGCAATAAAACATTATTCTCAGAAGGGTCCATAGGCATTACTAGCCGGTCAAAGGGATCCATGGCACAAAAAAAGCTAAGAACCCCTCATTTTGAAAAAAAGCCAACTACCCCATATTGAAAATGAAGAAACAGGCACAGAATGGTTTAAGTAGTTTGCCTACCCAGAGTCACATAGGTAGTGAATAAGAGCCTGAAATGAGTCCTCTAGAGTACCAAGTTCAGTGCTCTTTCCATTACCCCTCACTGTATTATTATTATTATTAATTGGCTAACCATTAATCAGCTTATTGACTTATTTTAATTGTGGTTTTCTATAAGAAAATCCCCCCACCCCTGCATGGCCTTTCACTGCACCTGTCTCTTTATAAAATAATGAAAAACCTTCAAATGAACCCCAAATGATCCATAAAATATGCAAATCAGAAATCAATTAATAGCCTTCATAATTTCTATGCAATAGTCAGTTCATATATACAGTTTGGAAATCCCGAAATCAGAGACTAGCTTGGAAACAGTTTGGTAAGTACATTTTGATTGAAAACACTGCATTTGCTACTTAGATTATAACTGATTGATGATGATGAAACAGCTGTTTTCTCCAAGTCCAGAAAAATTCATCAGACAGTTTCATTTGGAGACAGGGCATGTGCCACACCAGAAATGAATGCATTTCAGTTTTATCTCCTCTGCCCTCTTTTCTGGGCTCACTTGGAAGAGTGGCCCTTAGGATCGTGGTTTAGGGCCGATGGCTGCTTTATTCTAACAATAGAATCCTGTGATTCTGTGACACTCCAAAGCAGCATTTAAATGACCAAAAGCCTGGAAAGGCTGAAAGACCTGGATCATTCATAACAAGACCTAGAAAAATCAGCTGCAAAATAATTCCATGCAGCTCCCTCCCCCCTGGCAAAATACATTTGAGGTTTCTTTTGTGGTTGCTCAGTTCAGAATTGTTTGACTCTTTGTGACCCATGAGCCATAGTATACCAGGCCCTTCTATCCTCCACTATCTCTCGAAATTTGTCCAACTTCGCATTCATTGTTTCCATGACATCATCCATCCCCTCTTCTGCTAACCACCTTTCCCAATTTTGTCTTCAGTTTTTCCCAGCATCAGGATCTTTTCCCATGAGTTCGGTCTTCTTATTATGTGACCAAAATATTTAAGCGTCAGCTTCAGTATTTGACCTTCCAGTGAATAGCCTGAATTAATTTCTGAGTTTGTAGGCAAAGTGTTGGAGGTGATTACTAAATGCGATTTAAGGGTGACTTGTTTGCCCTGACTTAATTTTTGGGCAGGTAGGTGGTGCAGAAGACAGGGTTCCCTGGCCTGAAGTTAGGAAGATCATCTTCCTGAGGTGAAATCTGGCCTCAGTCACTTATTAGCTGTGTGGCTCTGGGCAAGTCACTTAACCCTGTTTGCCTCAGTCTCCTCATTCAGGAGAAGGAAATGGCAAACCACTCCATTGTCTTCGCCAAGAAAACCCCAAATGGGGTCACAGAGAATCAGACAATACTGAACAATTTTCATTAAAAACAAACTAACAACAAGGAAGGGGAAGAAAATAAGCTCTTACGTAGTATCTACTGTGGGCCAGACACTGTGCTAAGTGCTTTTTACAAACAAGTGTTTTTTTACAAACTTGGGAGATAGGTACTATTATTATACTGATTTTACTGTTGAATAACCTGTGGCAAACAGTTTAAGTGGCTTGGCCAGGGTCACACAGCTATTCTGTGTCTGAGGCCACATTTCTTTTTTTTTTTTTCTTTTTGGAGGGCAATTGGGGTTGAGTGACTTGTCCAAGGTCACATGGCTAGTTTTTGTGTTAAGTGTCTGAGGCAAGATTTGAACTCAGATCCTCCTGACTCCAGGGCCAGTGCTCTATTCACTGAGCCACCTAGCCACCCCTGAGGCCACACTTCAATTCCTGTCTCCTTGACTACAAGCTCAGCTATCAGTTTCTAATCACATTGCATAAGTATATTGGCTTTTCCCTCTTGTTTCTCAGAAGTACAGAAAAAATCTTTATCTACATTTGGTTTGGTATAACTCATAACTTTTTTTGGGGGGGCAAGGTAGGGTGATTGGGGTTAAGTGACTTGCCCAAGGTCACAAGGCTAGTTTTGTGTTAAGTGTCTATGGTCGGATTTGAACTCAGGTCCTCCTGATTCCAGGGCCGGAGCTTCACTGCGCCACCTAGCCGCCCCTTATATGCATAACTTTTTAATCCAGCCAATATATCCTAGTGCATGTTTATTGGTAAGCCCTGAGACTGTTTTAACTTACTATATTTTAACTGATGGACACATTTGGGCAATTCAGAAATTAAAATAAATGCATATGGTTTTTTAAAAAAGTTCTGGACTGTTTCCTGTCCATTTAAATTGAATTAGTTATTTATTAACCATCAAGTATGTGTTCAGTATTGGGCCAAGTTTGGAGGGTATTAATGATGCTTAATGATAATTACTGTGGTCATTGAAATAAATCTAATTCATGGTTATTCCAGTTTTATTTTTCATAAATGTTTGGGCAAAGTCACTTAATTGAAGTGAAGTCAGGTTTTGTTGATGTCAGAAAGGTAAAGGGACTGTTCCATTTAAGGACTGATGATTGAGTGTTTTGTTTTCTTTGTTCTGTGTTGATGCATTTCTGTCTCGTCTATTCAATGTGATTTTTGACAGAAACTTCAGTTCAACAAATAAACTCAATTCAACAAAAAATTGTTAAGTGCAGGGAAAATCTTTTAGAGCTTTTGGTCTCTGAATTTAGTATTTTGTAGTAAGCCAAACAATTCTATCATCCTCAGTCCAGTAACTGATTTAAGGTGAGTGGTGATCTATGTGTTTGTTCAGCAATATGCCCCATTCCAAAAAAAGGATATAAAAATACATTCCCTAGAGAGACTCTTACATTGTTGGCACTCTATAAACATTTAGGCATTACTGTCAGAATTTGGACTAAGTGGTGAAGTCATTTATAGCTCCCCCTTGCCATTCTAAAATATACTCTAGTCTTTCTATTGCATAAAAGTTGAATCAAAGATAGTATGTTAGGATTAATTTAGAATATCCTAACTTCAGTCAGATATAAAAGAATATAACACTGCTTTTGTTTGGAGGGCATTTCTTTTCTTAATAAAAGATTTGCAAGAATTGTATTTGTTAAGGGTTGTGAAAGGGGAAATTTGCTTGTAAAGTCAATCATAATTTTTAATCATAGAATTTGAAGTAGCCTTAGAGGCCATCAAAGCCTACCCTTATGGTAACAATAATCTCCTTCTGCAGCACTGCCAACAAGTGGTCATCTAGCATAGCCTTGTAGGCCTGTTTGCCGCCCAAGGCAAGTGCCTATTCCATTTTTGGATAACTTGTTGTTAGGAAGTTTTCTCTTACATAAACCCTAAATTGGCCTCCTGGAAGACTGTAGCCATTGCCCCTATTTCTGCCCTGTAGTGTCAAGCAGGGGTATAATCCCTCTTCCACCTGACTGACTTGCCTACAGATTCTTGGGGACAGCTGCCGTGTAACAACATTTGATCAATGACATTCGCTCTGAATGTTATCATAGCCCAATTTAGTCTTGGTGCTACTGACTTTTGTGACCATAGGATTCTCCAAAGCACAGTGGGGCCACCTGTGCCTAGTAACATCATATGGCTTCTAGTTCTGAGATAATACTCAGTCTCTCCTTATCTCCAATGTACCCCATTTTGTTGTCTACCACTTTGCCTTTATCACTCACCTAAACTTGTGAGAGAACGAAGTAGATAGAAAGTATTTTTAGTGATGTCTAGCCACAGTGCGTATGAGATTTGTGATCCAGTCACTATTTACACTGGACTGCATCTGGATCAGGTAACAACATTGCTTCCACTTATTCACCACTTTTGAATAAACTTTTTTTTTTGCTAGTGAAAGAATCCCATATTATGGGATAATACTTTAGCCATCTATTATTAGGGTTAATTGAAAATCACCACCAGTATTATAGAGGCAGCTAGGTGTCCACAGTGGATAGAGCCCTGGGCCTGGAGTCAGGAAGACCTGATTTCAAATTTGCTCTCATACAGTTACTAGCTATGTGACTGGGCAAGTTGCCTCAATTTTCTTGACTGTAAAATGGAGGTAATAATAACTACTACTCCCAGGGTTGTGAGGATATTTATTAAGGTGCTTAATAAATGCTTATTTCCTTCCTTCCTTCCTTCCTTCCTTCCTTCCTTCCTTCCTTCCTTCCTTCCTTCCTTCCTTCCTTCCTTCCTTGCTTGCTTTCCCATGGCAGTTAGATGGCTTATTGGATAGCATGCTAAATTCAGAGCTAGGAAGATCTAAGTTTTAATTCTCCGTTAGATACTTGTTAGCTGATATTTAACTTCTCTCAGCCACAGTGTCCTCATCTGTAAAATGGGAATATTTTTTAGCATCAAATAAGATAATGTACAAAGCAATTTACAAACTTTATGCTGTTAACTAAATGGTAACTATTATTATTATTACTTCACAATGGAAAATGCATATCTGACCATTTAAGAAACATGGAAATCTTACCAGTTCTTTGATATTCCCCACCCCCCTTTGAAAGATAATATGATAGAACATTTCTCTCTTTAATTCTAATTCTTCTTTGTTTTTTTTTTAACATATGAAATAGAAAATGGATAGGAAAAAATACATTACGATGAAAAAGAGTAGAATTCTTCAAAATTGTTTTTGTAATATTTTCTTTCGGCATATGTAGCTAGAGAGTCAACCTCAGAGCCTAGAGGATCCCTTTTAAGTCTTAATTCTGACAGCTAATGGCTGTATGTCTCTAGGGCAAAGCATTTAATCTCTCCGTTCTAGGCAGCTCTCTAAGACTTGAAATCCCTTTTTTACTTTCAGTGCTCTTGTTTTGATCTCTGCTGATTTACCTTTCCCACTCACCTATGCTTTTGAGAGACCATAGCAGATAGAGAGAGTTTTTTAGTATTATTTGAATATTGTACAATTGTGATTTGTGATCTAGTCACTGTCTTGTTACTGGATTGAATCTGGATCAGTAATAATTTTGCCCTTATTCTATTTGCTATTTTTTAATAAACTTTTTTTTCTATTTGCTATCTGTAATGATATCTATATGCCTCTACTTAAGGCTTTCTTAACCTGAGGTCTATGGATAGATTTTAGTGGAACTGCAATCTGGGATGAGAAAAATAAAATTCTCATTAAAAAATATTAACTTTTAACTTAATTTTAGCATTTCCTTAAAATTATTTAAAAAAAATATTTTGAGAATGGATCCATAGGCTTCACCAGACTGCCAGAGGGGTCCATGATCCTTCTCCCTTTTAAAATTTTCATATTATGCAAATTATCTTGTTCATTTATTTTCATGTTTAATTGCAAATTACTAACACTGTTACAGAGGTAGCTAGGTGTCATAGTGCCTAGAGAGCATGGCCTGTATTGGCAGAGGGAGCTTTCTTATCCAAGGAACTCCCTATACCAATGAAATCACAGGTTCAGTTCCTTTCCTTTCTCTTTATGGAAAAGGAGAAATTGTCATCTATCTTCCCTACTGCATTAAAGGATCCATGATCTCTCCCTTTAACTGTGCTAGATGTTGAGGTAACATCTTTAGTCCTATTCTTGCCCATGTTTTCCATAAATCTGTCATGAAGGATGTATCTAATACATACATGAAGGATTTGTCCAATACTCTAATTGTTTTTCTCTTATTCTACCAGTATTTCAGATCTTCCATTGTATTATTTGGGCTACCCACTTGTAATTCTCAATAAATGGCCACCCCCCCATTCTAGTCTGGTCTTTGAGATTTTCTTTGGTAGAGGTGCCAGACTAGTAGGGTTCTTGAAATTTATATTCCCCAGAGACTCAAGAGTGTATGTGTGTATCTATATCTATATCTGTCATCTCGATAATCTTTCTAGGGGGCACGATTCATTTTGCATTTTAGCTCCTTATTCTCTCCCTCCCTCCCTCCCTCCCTCCCTCCCTCTCTCTGTCTCTCTGTCTGTCTCTCTCTCTGTCTCTCTGTTTCTCTCTCTCTCTTCTCTCTCTGTCTCTCTCTCTCTCCTCTCTCTGTCTTTTAACCTCAGGATACAGGTTTCCAGGGCACTCATGTTTCTGGCTCTGTTAGACCCTTCATTGCTTATGGTGAATCAGTAGCTTCCATATAGGTCTAAGGGATAGGCAAAGCAAAGTATAAGACTGATGTATGAATGAAAACCAAGGACAGAGGTTCAGAATTAGGCAAGGGAAGTGGAGAGGACTCTTTTCTTCTTTGGGCCTTCCCACTGTGCTTTGAACAGCAAGGATTTGTTTCTCTGAAGCCTAGTAACCAGTGAAGTTTCTTCCCCACTTACCTCCCTCAGTTCATCAACCTCTCTTCATTCTTTTCTGTTGCTGATAGCTCCCTACTTAGAACAGACAAACCCCATCGCCTCTGATGGTTTGGACTTAGTGGTTTCTGCAATTTCAAGGCTCTTCCTGCAAAACACACACTGACTTGTTGAAACTCTCTTAAGCCTGCATCTGGACAATGGTGCATTCACTCTCATCCTATCCAGGATTCTGGCTGCAGCAGCATAACAGATGCTGTGTTCTGAGCAGCCTTTTCATGGGTCTTTAGATCACGTTCTTTGGCTTTCATTTGTAAAATTTAATTTTGTGCTCTCTTCCTCCCAAACAGTCTTTCTCTATGCTCTAACTAGTCAATGCTTCTATTAGGCACTTTATTTCTGTATATCTCTTTCTATATATAGCATACAGAAATTAAGGAGCCTTTACAGATGAAATTATAGCACCTTAAAGCAATGAAGTAATATCCCCAAGAAAATAAGTAAATGAGTAGATAAATACACACATGTGAATGTATAATGCACAGTCACATATATATGTATATACAGAAATATATGACAGATAGATATGCCCTAACCAGTGCTTTTTATTGACTTTTAATTTTTGTACATCTCACCTATATATGCATTAATATTTCTATTCCTCTATAATAAACAGTTCTTAACCTGAGGCCCTTTGAGATCCATGGATAGATTTGCGTGGGTCTGAGATTGTGGATAAGAAAAATAAATTTACATCTTTGTTTTTTTAAATTAACTTTTAACTTAATTTTAGCATTTCGTTAAATTGTTTAAAAATATTTTGAGAAGGATCCATAGGCTTCACCAGACAGCTAAAGATTATCCCTCCTCCTCCCAATTACAAACCTCAGCTGTATACAAGTATCTCTCTGTCTCTGTCTCCCTGTCTCTCTCTTCATCCTTAACTTTTTTCTTCTTCCTCTGTCTCTCTCTCTTTGTCTCTGTCTCTCTGTCTCTCTGTCTCCTCTCTCCCTCCCTCCCTCCCTCTCCATCTCCCACCTTCCACCTAACTTCCCTTTACTCACAAAGACACACATGTATAGATACAGACATTAGAAGTCTGAGGAACATTAGTTAGATGGTCTTGCTCTACCTTTATACATACATGTACTACTTATGTGTGGGTATACATATATAATACACATATGCATATACTAATGTTTATGCACTATACAGTACTTTAAAACCTTAGTATTTCGTCTGTGAACATAGTGATCACTTTTTCTGTGCCTCAGTAAGGAGTCTTCATGAAATACTGTGGCAGAAAAAAATAGTCATCACTTGGTGGCCAACCTTCTGATGCTGTCTGTTGGCATTTAGTTAGGCTGTCTCTCAGATGACAGTCACACAGTGCATTTCTGGACCATATTCAAAGCCTTTCCTGCTTGTAAGACCTGCCAGGGCATGTGTTTCACTGGAATGGATCCTTCAAAGTCTAGGCATTGGAGAAAGATTTTAAGGGAAGGATGCATATGTGTGCATATATATACATATGATGTGTGTGTGTATATATATGTATATACTATATATGCATATATATTTGTATATAAATATATATATGTTTGCATATGTTCGATATTTTTCATCAAAGCTGCTAGCTTTGTTTTAAAACAGGACATATTGATCATAATGAGCACTCAACTATAGGGACCAGAGACAACAGTAGGAATTGAGCCTGGATCTGTTTGCTCTTTCATAGGGGAAAAAGGAGTAACTATAATTGTCTTTAACTTAGGGAGATGGAAAAATGATTCCTAGGAATGCCAGGTTACAAATGAGCTTGGCTAACAATTCTTTTCATGCCGTGTAAAGCTTTAGGCTAAATTTGGCATCTGTGGAGACTGATTTAAAGTCTGGAGAGTTAAATGTGAGACACACTGACTGGTGGGCTTCATGCCAGATGCCAAGAGGTGTATATGGCTTAGGATTCATAGTTTTGTTTTGTATATCATTGGTCTTTTGTAAACAAATACAGTGGAGTTGTGTTCTGTATGAAGCATGGAAAGTTGAGGTGAGAGAAGTCCTTTGGAGACATATGAATATCCTTAATTACACCTAAAATACTCTAGTGGAGAAGTGTTTGACACCACAAAACTATCTCAGCTACTGAAGCCATGGAATTCATAGATACTAAATTTAAACTGGAATAGACCTTAGACATTTTCTAGTTCAGCTCCCTTAATATACGAATGAGGAAACTGAGGTCTAGAGAGGTGAAATAATTTTTTAAAGGTCATTCATTATAGCTTGTTTAGACTATAGCTTTGTCCAAATTATCCACATTATAGAGACTGCATAAAAGATGATACCAAATTTCTGAATATTTGCAAGCTTAGGAAAAAGTACATAAGGTTTTATAATTCAAGAATTCTATATAATGCGGTGTGTGTATCACTCACATATATACACATATGCATATGTAAGGACATATATAGCTATAAGTGAAAAGGGAAAGCCAGAGGATTTGATCCTTAAAAGATGTCCCCAAAATGTTCATTCATGGAAATGAATGCTAGTTCATCATTCATTTCCATGGCGACAGAGGAGAATAACAGATAGCCAAGTTGTCGATGACTCTCACTCAACTTTAGCTGTGGCTGGATGTTGGATTTTTTTTCCTAATTCAATTTCAGATGTAACAAATGGATGATATTTCTAAGTCTCTTCTTTCAGCAACAATATACTCTTAAATCACCTGGATTTTTCATTATGTTAAAGTAGAAGCAGATTAGAAAAAAATGCAGACCTTTTCCTCCCTTTCTTTGGATTGATAATGTAATAAAATTTGGCAATTTTAATGAAAACTTCAGCACTTCTACAGATGTGTTTTATATGATTAGCTGTCTGTTTTATTCTATGGAATATTAATAAATAATGTGGTGGTTATAATTATGTTACTCTAGAAGACTGTAATGATTTTTAAAGTCTCAAAGAATGGTTGGCAACTTGGTTTCGTGTTGCAAGTTATTGGCTGTGTTAGTGACACCATTAGTTTGGGGAAAACAAAAATGCTATTATGTCGTTGTAGGCTTTTTAGCATGTATCCTACAAAAAATGTTGGAAAATAAGAGGCATTTCATTCCATTCTTAACAGTACTAACCTCCACATTTTTCTGCATTTGTGTTCTCGTTTCTGTACATGCTCCCTCCCGTAGTATAGAGTGAATGCCATCCATTTCTTAGTCTATGTCTCTCTTGTGCCCGGATTCTACTTCTTAACCTGGCATCTGTGAACTTTAAATAAAGTTTTGATAGTTGTACTTCAGTATTTTGGTTTCCTTTATTGTCTATGTGTTTTAGACATTTAAAATCATTAATCTGAAAGGGGGTATGTACACTTTCCTAGCCTACCAAGGAATTATGACACACAAAAAGGTTAAGATCCCTTGTTTTAGATCTCTTATCTTTGTATGGATAGCTGCAGCATGCTGGCCTTATGTAGATCATCCACTATAACCTTCCCCCCTCCGTGGCTATACACCACTTTGGTAATCTATTTCATGCCTCTTCTGTGCACTTATTTGTTAATGTACCATGCTTATACACACCATGAGGCTCTCCATTGCCATTTGGGTGACTTGGAGTTTTAATTCTTTGGACAGCGTTGTATTCCATGCATTGTAACCATGAAGCATCACTAGAAGAGGAGCATTAGTGTAAAAAAAAAGAGTCTTTGTTTTGAGAAGAAGGTTGGGTTCATTAAAAGCACTGCTGAATTCCTCAAATGCACTTCAGTGCTCACTTCCTCCTTCTCACTCAGGCAGTGCCCATCCTGAGCATTATCTACCTGAGATATCTGAATTGAAAGAACAGCTCAACGGATTGTCCATCCCATTGTAAACCATCCAGGGTTGGGAAACCAGTGTCCTCAAGGCCACATATGACCTAGATGGTCCTTGGGTGTGGTCTTTTGACTGAGTCCAAGTTTTACCAAAAAAAACATCGTTTATTAAGGGGATTTGTTCTGTGGAGTTTGGATTCAGTCAGAGCTCCACTTGAGGACCTAGAGGGCCTTGAGGCCACAGGTTTCCCACTCCTGATAGGCATCCTATATCCCTTTGTAAATAGGCTGAAATGACTTGAGTGGCTATAGTTCTCATGTCAGAGGCATGCATTTTAGGGGGCCAGGGCTAGAGAAATCAGTACTGTGCCATTTATGAGGAGGAGCATTTTGAGGACCTCACTAGAAATCCATCTTTTATTTGAATTGATGTGGGGTTGACAGAGTACAGTGTGTTTGGTCTAGGGTGCTGGACCTGGAGCCCAGAAGACCTGAGTTCAAATACTGCCACATGCACTGAGTAATTGAGTGACTCTGGGCCAGTCACTTAATCTTTGCCTCAGTTCCTTCATCAGTTAAGATGGAGACAGTAACAGTACCTATATCCTGTGGAAGTTGTGAGGATAAAGTGAGATATTATTTGCAAAGCCCTTTGTAAGTTTTAAAGCACTATATAAATGTTAGCTATCATTATTATTTTTAAACCTGTGCACTCTGTTGTGTGCCTAGCTTGATATTTATAATCAGAGGTCTTTGAGCATAGTTATTTCTATAACATCTTTTGAGTACTCTTGCATGATTTGACATGTGCACGGAAGACAGCTGGTTGGAAGGGATCCTTGAAGGCAGTATTTTGCTCTACCAAATCAAATGCTATTTATAGTCATTGAACAATACTAAGCGCAGTGGGATTTCCTCGTTTGCAAAATGAAGGAGCCAGGGCTCAAGGGTCTCTGTGGGGGAAGGGTGGTCCCTTCCAGACCTAGAGCTATTCCTCCTTGGGGCTCCTGGTTCATCGCATGTTCCTAGTTAGGTGTGTGTTTGAGAAGATGTATTCTGCTGTTCTCCAATTGAAAAAGAAAAGTTTATTTTTTCCCTTCTCATACCTTTGTCAAGTATAACTTCATTAACCCATGTAGATGTAGTAGACAAGGCAAAGTTGGTATATGGGTCAATAGTAATTGATATTTTTCCAGTGCCTTTTTTTGATAATAATACAATCCATCCTAGTTTTTTTCTTCCAAATCATTTGATATTCCCTTTCATTATCTTGACAATTGATCCATAAATGTCCTCAAGATTGTATTGCCTTCAGGGTAGATCTCTTTTGTTCATACTTGGTCAAATCTAGCTGTTGGTCTTGTCTTTTTCTTTAATACCAATTTTGCTTTTTCACACAGTACATTGGAGACCATGATATGGAATTCATTCATTCATTATTGCTCCATCATCACTGGTGGCGATGTTTGTTACAGTAAATTGTACTTGCTTTTCCCATTTTTTTTTGTCTTTTGTCCTCAGTAACACAGTATAGATATTGCCTGGTAGTGTATAGAATATTTTGGTTCAGGGTATATTAATATCCATTTGTGTAAGAAACAACTGCATTACCAATAACTTCACATCTCCATTAATGAATTCAAGGGAAAAAACAAGATTTTTATTTTAGGTTCTTGAGAATGGGTAACCCCACTGGCACTCCCTTGTGGTAAAAGGGTAGCCTGACAAGCACACTTGTTTTAGAGGGATACACAGCTTTTATCCTTATCCCAATTCGCATTTTCTCCCTGTTCCCCATTGGCTGGGTATTTAAGGATTCACTGCCAGTCAGAAAACACCTAAATTCCCCCCATGAGGGTCTCCACCCCTGCTTATATCTTCCATTCCCACATTTAAATACCCTTCCTTCATCCTTATTATACTTTATTTAGTAAAAGAATTGACAAGCCAGAAATACTTTTAATCTCAACTCAGGATGTCTGTATCACTCAGATTTTATAATCTCCATAGCATGAGAAAGGAACTTTCTCAATTGCTAGGAGAGTTGAACCCTGTGTTTTCCCTACCACTAACATGAGAAAAGTCCTACTGTTCAAGATAATGTTTTGGCTCAAGGTGTCCCCATTCCCAATGAAGCCTCATCTGGCCTTTGCATTTGTTGACATAGGAAAAGGTGTTCACTAGGTTCACTCAGAGGCAAAGAAATGTGCTGATAAGTAGGTGCCCACATAAGTAACATATCCCAACTACATTCACTTCATAAATCATGTATTACGTAATTTCTGTGGAAGCAAAAGTTCAGTCATCTCTTACAATCTGGGAGATCACTTCTCTTCTTAATAAATTGTATGTTGATGAAATAAGTAAAAATAATATGCCTTTTGAAGAGAATTAACTGAGTCAAGCTCACTCTTCTTTTATTCAGAGTTGGTTCCTATTATGTTTCTAGTTTAAGTTCTGCTAGATGACTCAAGGTTAACCAATAAATTACTCTTTTATTAATGATTCCTTGCTACCTTGCATTGAAGTTGTGAGCTGATAAACATGCTACAGGAAATATAAGCTATGCCACAATAATGGTTATGATTTCTCATCTTATAATAGCTCATTTTATATATTTTTTCCTCTTTCAATGCTCTTGAATTGTGTATTATCACTGTGTTGGTGACCTATCACCCAGCTAGAGTGTGATGTTAAGGTACTAGTAAGTGTAGGTGACATCTCCTCACTTAGCATGTGTACCACAAGCCTATAAGCAAATGTAGAAGGTGGTCATTAAAATGATCTCCCTAGTAGCAAATAACATACCTACCAGCTGCAAAGGGCAAATGAACGAAGATTATTCCTTAGGTATTGGCTTGAATAGATACAGGGTAAAGGACTATGTTAAGCCCTAGGCTTGTTACCTTGCAAGTGATTAGTGATTAATTGCAAGTTGCTGCATGCCTGCTGAGTGCTAAGATATCTCTTCGTCTCAAATAAAAGCCACAGATGCCACAAGTAAGCCGCTCATTCCATTGCCCTGGCTCCTTCAAAACATTTCTCATCTTTTTGACCATAGATAAAAGGCATTGAGAGTGCATTGAGCAAAACTCACTTGGCGTATGTTTTTCTTTCTACTGACTTCTCCTGAGCAGGGTAAGTATAAGAGACAGAAAGGGAGCCATTCTGTAGACTTCCTTCCAGACCTGTCCTTACTGTGGCTTACCAGGGCAAAGGATACCCCCCCCAAAAAAAAACAAACCAAAAAATACAGAACAGAGGATACCTTCCACACCTGTTCCCTAAATCAGG
The DNA here is from genome assembly GCF_028583685.1 of Petaurus breviceps papuanus. NCBI lineage: Eukaryota > Metazoa > Chordata > Mammalia > Diprotodontia > Petauridae > Petaurus > Petaurus breviceps. The sequence continues at coordinate 25,715,305 of NW_027186304.1, read as the reverse complement.
AAATTCTTCAACTGGGGATAAAGACTTTCCTGGTACTTAAAACACAGATATTGTTGGGTAGAAGCAACTATTTAATTAAAGATATAAAACCTTGTAATAAGATCCTTTCGCCTGAATTAATACGTATCACTTTGGATAGGCCAGTGAACATAATAAATAGGTCACTAAATGAGTCAGTATGATGGAAATGTGGTAAAGTTTCCCTTATATTTCCCATTAGTCATTAGAGCCGTGGGATACATGTATTAAAGCTTTATATTGTGTCTGTTTATGTTCTCCAAACTCAGTAGCCTCCAAATCTTTTTGATAAAGCACACCATCTGTAAAAACAACACAACTTTTTGATATGCACACCACTTTTATTGGTATATTGATTTAATTAAATTATATATGTACAGCATTACGTTATCAATGTTATGTATTGTACCGTACTTTATAATTATTATCTCATTTGATCCTCATAACAATCCTAGGCAATAGGTGATATTATTATCCCCATTTTATAGATCATGAAACTGAGGCAAACAGAGATGAAGTGACGTTTCCCTAGTAATAACAATAATTATAATAGCAACTGATAAATCCTTTAATATCATTTGAGCCTCAATAAGGATCTGAGTCTGAACTAAATCGACCAGAAGAAGCCCCTTAGTCTAACAGATAATCAGTCCCTTCTTTGTTTTCTGAGTAAACCCAAAATGCCCCTTTTTGTGTTTATACTATAAGGTCAGGTGAAGCTGACCAGAGCATTCTTCCTCTGTTAATTACTACCAAGGACAAGGTGTCTTAATGCTACCTTGAATAATGGGACTTTTCTTATCTTAATATTTTATGAACACATACTATGTTATGGTATGTTAATGGTAAAGAAAATGCAGATATCCTGGGTCTTAATTTCAGTTGACACTTTGTCAACTCTCTTATCTTATTGTATTTACCACCTGTTCATTTAAGAAAATTCCTTTCTCATACTATGGTTAAACATATTATATGGTGATCATAAATTTGAGTGACATAGAAATCCTGAGTTGGGATTGTTCTAAAATGTATTCAAGCTTTCTCATTCCTTTTATCAGACAGATTTTATCTGGCTCCATGCATGGAATAAAACTCTGTCTGTCTGTCTGTCTGTCTGTCTATCTATCTATCTGTCTATCTGTCTATCTGTCTATCTATCTATCTGTCTGTCTGTCTGTCTGTCTGTCTATCTATCTATCTATCTATCTATCTATCTATCTATCTATCTATCT
>NW_027186304.1:25628373-25714045 GCF_028583685.1 Petaurus breviceps papuanus | reverse complement strand
TCTATCTATCTATCTATCTATCTATCTATCTATCTATCTATCTATCTATCTATCTATCTATCTATCTATCTAATCACCTAGCCTGTTTGTCTCTTTCAACCAAATTTTCAGGTCCACATAGCAAATATTTATATTGTACTAAATCTTCACAACAATCCTAGGAGGTAGGCACTGTTATTATTCTCATTCTATAAGTGAAGAAACTAAGGCAAACAGAAATTAAGTGACTTGCCCAAGGTCACATGGCTGTAAGTATCTGTAGCCAGATTTGAACTCAGGTCTTCCTGACTCCAGATCCAGTGCTCTGTCCACTGCCTCATAAATATTTTAAAATATCTTAAGTTTTATTTAGTAAAGGGTTCAAACCTTTTTTGTTTTAACTAAAATATTAATATTAACAATATATTTTAGTGAGAACAATATGATTTGAATGTGTTTCATTATAGTTGGAAAATTCCTGTGTCTTGAGGGATAGGGTGGACTTGTTAATAATAACTTTTGTTAGTAATTAGTGATTAATTTTATTAATGTAGTTAGCCAAGCAGATGAATTTCTTTTCTTTTTTTAAAGGAAGCATTTTGTGGGCAGATACCCAGCACAATAATTAAATAATAGGTCATAAGAGTCAATGAACAGAATAGATTTTCAGCAAGTCATGTTTCTTTGTGTCATCCTCCCCATTGGCAAAGCAGAAACAATAATGGAAAATGAGACTATTTGATTTCACCTCAACAGAAGGTTTTCTATATAAATCCATTCTTTATGTGATTCTGCTTAAAGGATGGCAAAGGATATGGGGAGATAGTAAGTGACTGGACCTGTGATGTCATTGGTATAAAGGACTTCAGGGATGAAGAAACTCTAACAGGGCAGGTACCAATACCCTTTTCTGCTACTTCATTTTCAGGAGGTGCTTAGACTTACACAGACAGGTGTGACTTGCAGATAGTCCCAGAGCCCATATGTGTCAGAGACAAGACTTGTGCCCAGGCCTTCCTGACTTCTAACCCAGATTTCTATTTACCACCTCACCTGCCTCTTCAATAGATGGCATTTTATCTTAATTTCCTATTCAAAGTTGGATATTTCTGTGTAAGTGTGAGCAACAGCAGGAAAGCTAAGTTTGCCTGGATGCTGGATGTCGAGTACTTTATACTAAGTCAGGAAAACTAAGTTGTGAAGGGTTTTATGCCAAACAGAGTAAATATTTGCTCCTACACTCATTAGGAAGTCATTGTAGTTTATTGAGTTAGGAAGTGATGTGATCAGTCCTGCTTCAGGACAGTCACTTTGTCCTTGTAGACGTTGTAGTGTGTAGAAGTTGAATTGGAATGTTAAGAGCCTTGAGGTAGGGAGACCAGTTCTTGGTACATAGTGGGCGCTTAATAAATGTTTCTGGATTAATTGAGGATTGATCTCTGAGGTGAAAACTTTTGCTAGTGGTACTTGCACAGTGGATGCTGTAACTGTCATGATTAATTGTAACTACTCAGTGTCAGCATGGAGGGTGGATTTGACAGATATGGGAGTGGGTGGAATGGAGGAATACTGGGGAGGTAATGGAGTAAAGGTAGGTGGGGCTGCATTAGAGGCAAACCTTAGGGCGACCTGTGTAGCCAGAGGGTGGGTAGTAACCCATTTCCTGCTCTCTTATTGGCTGTTCACATATCCCTAGGGGGACATGCCTAGCCCCTGCTTTAGCACATGATTGCTTTAGCCACCAGACTATCACACTCTGAATGTACAATACATTGGGAATATTGGAACCACCCTATACCCTTATCATTAACTGTATACATTTCTCCCTCCTGGGTTTATATATTTTCCCTTTGTATTTAATTGATTCCTTATTCTTTTGTGTTTAGTTGGTTTTACAATAAAAAAGCGAATGAAGGTGATATTGGTAATATCAAATCTCACTTTATAACCCCTTTCTACAATTTCAATTTTAGATTTATAAATGGGTGTTAGTATTTTTGCATGAAAGTAGTCACAATACATCTCTCTAGTCTTCCAGATTTTCCTTTTTCTCCTGCTTTGTTTTGTATAAACTAGTCCACGTTTCTTTGTATTCTTTTTTCATTTTTATGGCGATATGGGCATCTTTTACACTGATAAATCCCCACTTCATTCACTGTTACTGAACCTTGGTCATTTTTTCCCTTATGTTTTGCTTTTACAAGTAGCATAACAATCCTTAACTTTTTAAAATAGCTTTTGGTTCTTTTTGGTTATTTGCTTTTAGATGTAGGCCCAGTAGTGAGATTACAGGATCAAAAGCATAAGAAGGGGAAGCAACACTTTTTCTTGGGGTTGGAAGATTTGGGATTCAAGTCCTGATGCTGCTATTCAATAGAGGCTGTGACTTTTAACAAGTCTCTTAGCCTCTGTGAGATCCTGTTTTCTCATCAATCGGTTAACCAATCAGCAAGAATTTATTAAGGCTCACTATGTGCTAGGCATTGTGCTAAACACTGGGGATGTAAAAGAAAGGGAAGAAAATCTACCAAATGGAGATAACACTTGTTCTCCTTAGCTAGTAGAATTATATGAGAAAAATGCTTTGTAATGCTGAAAGTGACATATAACAGTACGTTATTGTTATTGTTTTATGTGTTGCCCAGAATCACCCAAAGTGCAGTGGATACCTAATGGGTGTGAGTAGGCAGCAGTTGGTTCCCAATGGGCAATTATAGAGAAGTGACTGAGAGGATTTGGGTAGTTAGAGAAATGTGTTATCAGACATAGAGTAAGAGTAAGGGATAACCAATGAACAACCTATGTGCTCCACTGACATCATTGCAATGCCAGGAGAAGCTCTTAGCTTGCTGGGTGAACTGCTTCTGGCAGATTTACAGGAAGACGTGGATATAAGAATTGTACTTGATGGGAAGTGTGGATGGGCTGAAGTATATTTATTGTTAGAGCAAATAGCCACATCAAAGAAACCATAGTTCCATGGAAGTATTGGTGAAGCTATATTATTGAATATAATTATTATTACTCATTGCTTGTTTCTAGATTTCTTTCTAAGAAGGGTGAACCAGTTTGCTTTGACACCAGCAATGTATAAATGTGCTTATTGACTCACAGCCCTAACAGCTTTGAGGTTTTTTTTTTAAATTAATTTTTGGCATCAAATTTCCTGTAAGAGTTTCATAGTTATTTTAGTTTGTTTTTAAGGAGTTAATACCAGTGTTATATCTTTTGTGAACTGTGTGTTAATAGCCTTTGACCATTTGTTTACTGGCTATATAGATTTGTATTAGTTCTGTGTAAATTCTGGAAGTCAACATTATATCTGACATGTTGGTAGCGAATATTTTTCTGTCACTTTTTAGCCTAGTTTTATTTTTCATTATGTACTATTTTTAAATTTTTTTGGTACTCAAACTTGACAGTCTCATCCCAATAAATTCTTCCATCAATTTGACACATTAAAGGATTTATTTCCCTTCCACATTTTAGATAATTAGACTATCCTATTTTTAACATTCTAATGTATTTTTTCAATATTTAGATCATCCCAAATTTGTTTTACTTTATTGTCTGAGGTGTAAGTTTAAATTTAATTTTCCATGTTGTCTAGTGTGGCCAATATCATTTATTTAATTATACTTCATTTCCCACGTTGTTTTCATCAACTCAGTTTTTGGAGTTTAGAAATAGAGACATGACTGTCTACGCCTCTAAAAGTGCCAAGAGAACTTTTTGAAGCACACACTGGGGAAAATGATCTGACTGACGAGTAGTTTAGCCTACTTACAGAACAGCTGTAGCAAGTAAAGAGTGAACACCAATTCCTGAGAACATCTGGGAAAACTCTTAAAAGTTTAGACCAGTCACTGTGTGATCCAAGAAGACAAGGGGATCAGAGAAGACCCAAGGCAGATGTCATGGTTAGTTATCCGGCCTATCCTGGATAATTCCTTAGTTTTGTTTTGTTTTTCCCCAGGGTGTGCTTTGCTATTATTATTATATGATTACAAATACCAATTCCTTCCTTCCCGATGTATATTCATAGCACTAAAAATAATATTCTGGCTTTAACTAGGAACTTAATGTTTCTGCTGATCCCTCTCAGAATCTTGTTTTTTTAACTTGTGCGTCTTTCTGTGATGAATATTAACCTTTTTTCTTGCCTGTGGATGATATAAAACTCTTAATGGTCAAGAAAAATGTTCTGAAATTTACAGAAAGCATAGCATATACCTACTTAGAGATGATGTAATATAGTAGGGAAAAACAGCATTTGATTTGGATGAAGACTAAAGACCAGGCTTCCAGTTCTGATACTACCATTTTGTTAGCTATATGATGTTTTACAAGTTGCCTGAACTCTCTGAGACTGTTTCTTCATCTATAAAGTGGGGATGATAATCCTTACCTCTTTTAAAAGGTTCTCAAAAGGATAAAATGAATTAACAGTGTGAAAAACATCCGTATACATTTAAAAGTTCTGTACAAACACTGAATGTTTGTTGTTGATAGTGTAGTGAGATACAATCAGTGGTCCAGGAAATCCTTAGCTTTGATGTTAGCTGGGTGAGAGGACATGTGAAAATTATGCCACTGTAGGTTGTTAGGTTTTTAGTAGGTACTGCTTGTCAGATATGGCAGATTGTTTTGATTCCTACTGGAATCTAGAGAAAAACCTTTGGCCTCTGCTAGATTATAAACTCTTTGAAGCCAGGGACTGGGTATCTTTGGTTATCTTTGCATCTTTGGTAGTGCCTAGAGTGGTATATTGTTGAATATGCAAGGAGTCCCAAAAGTCTTAGTGCAATTTTAAGATATTAAAGTTTAGTAGTGAAAAGTGAAGGAATGAACGTGTTATATGGCTTTGAGTAGTATCGGTTTTATTCACTCCTTGGACATTGATCTTAAGTGACCTAAAAAAGTAGTACTCAGACTGTTTTAAATATAAAACATTTTCGTTTGTCTGTCACCATGGAGGGGGGAATCTGGAAAATACCCCTATGAAAGAAAATAAAACTTTCCTTTCCATGGTTTCTTAATGTATATAATACATCAAATTAAAGTTGTTTCACCTGTCAGAGAACAATTTGCTAAAGGACAGAAAGGGAGAAGTTAAAGACCAAAACAAAAAAAGCCTCCACTGGGAAATTTGAGACCAAAAAATAGTTAGTACTTTTCACTGAAGGTGAACATATTAGTCAATCAATCCAAAGACTTTCTATGACAAAGAATCTTGTCTCTGGTTCCCTAACAATAAAGTTTACAGAGAAATAATAAGCAGCTTTGTATTTTGGGGATTGCTGTGGGTTTGTACAGTAGGTCTCCATAGTGAGTTAGGAAAGTGATGAGGGGCCAGCTAGGGGTGGTAATAGATATAGTGCTGGACCTGGAGTCAGGAAGACTTATCTTCCTTAGTTCAAATCTGACTGTAGACATTTATTAGCTGTGTGATCCTGTACAAGTCACTTAACTGTGTTTGCATCATTTTCCTTATTTGTAAAATAAATTGAAGAAGGAAATGGCAAACAACCCCAGTATCTTTGCCAAGAAAACCCTGCATGGGTTCATGAAGAATTGGACACGACTGAACAACAAACAAAAAAGTAAAGAGGACCACAGAACACATGTTCCCCCTTTAAGACTGTTTTTCCACATCACAGTCTGGACTTATGCTTTGCCTTGACTGACTGATCCTCTCTCTCTGTGTGTGTCTCTCTCAATCTCTCTGTCTCTGTCTGTCTTTGTTTTTCATTGTCATCATCATTACTGCCACCACCACCACCATCATCATCATCATCAACAAAAACAACCAATTTTGGACAAAATCAGGAGAACTTAATAGAGAAAATAGCCTACTATCTTAACTGATTTCTTTAGTCATGTTGGATTATACTTATCTATGTACATGTTGTATTTCCCCCTAACTGAATATCACCTCTTTGAGATCATAGATTATATCTTTCTGTGTTTGTATCCTCAGAGCTCATGCATTGTCTAATCATGATAGGTGCTCAATAAACACCCATCAATTCAGAGGAAAAAAAAAGAAGAAAAAAGTACTTCCTACCACTTAAATTCCAGGTCATGTTTGAGTGTATTTGGAGTCTGAGACATTTTCCTACGCAAAAGTATTCTTTCACTTCCCATTTGCAGCTGCATCACTCATTGGATTTAGAGATGAAAGACATAGAATATCTGGTTCAACCCCTTAATTTTAAAGGGTGAGAAAATGGAAGGCCGGAGAAGTTAATGGCTTTCCCAAGGACCCACAGGTAGTAAATAGCAGAGCCAGATTTGGAATTCAGATGCTTTGGCTCCAAATGCAGTATTCTTTCCATTCAGTCATACTGCCTCAATGTCTGATTGTTATTATTGTTATTATTATTCATAGCAATAATAATCATTTTATTATTAATAATAGCTATCGTTTGGTTGGCATTTTCCATTTCATTTGGTCCCCACAACATTCTTGTGAGGGAGATGTTTTTTACAGATAGGGAAACAAACCTAGATGGGTTAAATGACTTGCACAGGGAGACATACTGCCAAGTGTCTGATGTAGGATATGAATTCAGACCTTTGTGTCTCTAAGCCCCGCTGTCTATTGGGCCGCCTATCAAGGTCAAGGATAGTTTAGCTTCACCCTACCTTTCTTGGTGACCTCCAACTTTATTCTCACCCTTTGTTTCATGCAGGCCAGTCTTGTTACTGTCCCACTAACATGTTACCCTCCTGTTTCTCTGCTCATGATACTCCCCTTGCCTGGAATGCTGTCTCTTCTGTCTTTTCCAACCTCTATCAGTTCTTCAAGGCTCAGTTCTACTTTTTCTTTTTTTTAAATGAATAAAGCTCTCCCTGACACCTCCATCTCTCATTTGCCTTTCCTTTCTGTGAACTCCTCTAGTACATACGGGTAAGTCATATCAAATATTTCCTTGGATCATAGATCTGGTGCTGGGAGTGATCTCCTGAAGTTCAAGAGGTTTTAAGTGAGTTACCTGAGATCACACAGGTAGTTAGCCTTAGAGGCCAAAGTTGAACCAGTCAGAATCGATGCATTTTCCTCTCTGTGACACAGACTCTTGCTCAAAACTGTTTCACACAGTAAATGTTTGCTGTGTTACTCTTGTCTCCTTAACATTATAAGTTCCTCGAGGGCAGGAATTGTGTCTAATGCTTTTTCTGTAGTCTTTGTAGTATCTAACATAATGTTTAACACCTAGGTAGTTCTTTGTAAGTACCTAACTTTATTTCAGAGCAACCAGATGTTAGCCAAAGGATCATAGATTTGGAACTGGAAGGAATCTTAGAAATTATCCAGTTCCCATCTCCTGTTTTGCAGATTAGGAAACCAAGGGTAAGTGACTTGCTCACAGCAGGAACAAGTGCCAGAGTAGAGATTTGAACCCCAGGTCCTCTGACTCCAATCTAATGCTATTCTCACCATACCATGCTGGCTAAGAAAAAAGGAACAGGAGTAGACATTGTGTGATGGACACTCAGTGTCAAACACACCGTACCTGGTGTACACTTTTTTCATTGAAGCATCCCAGTTGCTTCCACTGTAATGGTGCTTAGATATGGAAAAACACAGTAAGGTACAAATCTGTTATTTTCCCTACTAGCCATTATATATTGTTTCAAGCAGCCAGGCAGTTAATGGAAAAGGAAGAAAATGTGCACCCGTGATTTAAGGAGGAGTCCAGATTTAGCTCATTTAGGCGATTGGGTCAGCAGATGGCAAATGTAGCTTTGTGTAGCAAAAACCACCATTTTTTCCCCACTCCTCAAAAATTATTTAAAGTAAGTAGCCAAACTAGAGAACATGTGTTAAATGGAAGCCAAATCAAATGTACTAATTGTGTAGATGATTTAACGGTTATTGTAGAAATCCACTGAAACTGTCAACTCAATGTATAATGGCAAAAGCCCATGTTGCTATGGTAACAAAGCACAAACACCTAAGCTTTCTGTGGCAGAAGGCAGTGGTTAGCCTTCATCTGGAAAATCTAGCCCTTGGAGAGAAAAGGAGATTTCTGCCCCCGAGAGGTTTTTATGGTGGTCCATCAAAGAGGATTCAGAACCTGAAACACTAAAGGCTTATTAAAAAGTTTGGGTTCACTCAGAGGAGTTTTAAAAGGAGGAAAATAGCTCAGTACAACCTCAGGTAACATGTTTCCTTTAGTGGAAGTTAGATGGCATGTAGGCAACTTTTCTAATTAGTAGTATGGATTTTAACAGCCTGGTTCAGATTGTCTGGCTGAAGGGCCTTCCCTTACACGGCTAAGATGAAAAACCAGACCAAACCACTACCCTTTCCTCATTAACAAACTGTTGACAAACAGGTAATGAGCTTGACATAGGGATCGATATGCCATCAGTAGCTAAAATAGACAATAGTTTATACCATTTTTTGGCTTCCTAAAGTGGTGGCTTAGTTTAAAGATTTGTTTTCCACTTGAGGGAGCATATGAATAAACAAACTACTTATTTGGGTGGGGATTTTTAGAGTTTAATCATAATTACAAGGGATGATCATTTAAAATAAAGTTTCAGTGTTCAAAGAGAGGGTGGGGAAGAGGTAAGTGCCTTTATGCCTCTTGTCACCTATTTTCTTAGTCTCTTTCCTAGTTCCATTTAAAACCCTTTCCATATTTAAATATATATGCATATATAAATATATTTCTATGTATATGCATACATATACATACACATACAATATGAGTGTGTATACACACATATACATGTATATTGTGTATGTTTGTATAGATGCATACATATATAGAGAGTTTTTAATAGTATTTTCCCCAATTACATGTCAAGACAATTTTTAACATTCATTTTTACAAGATTTTGATTTTCAAATTTTCTCCTTCCCTCCCCTCCCCTCATCCAAAAAGGGTAGGCAGTTTGACATATATATATATGTTATGATATATCATATATAGATATCACATATTATCTATAGACACAGATATGTTTGCCATATATGTTATCATGTAAAATCAGGTTATACATATGTTATTATGTAAATATAATTATGTATTAGTCACAGTAGTGAAAGAAACAGACCAGAAGGGGAAAAAATATGAAAAAAAATATAAGTGGAAAAAATGCTTTTTTTCCATCAGTTCTTTACTGGATAGGGATAGCATTTTCCTTTGTGAATCCTTTGTGCTGGACTTGGGTCACTGTGTTGCTGAGAAGAGTGGAGTCACTGAGAATTGATCATCCCACAATATTGCTGATACTGTGCCCAATGTTTTCCTGTTTCTGCTCATTTCACTTTGCATCAGTTCATCCAAGTCTTTCTAGGTTTTGTTTCCTCATTGCCTATTCTAATTCCTTCAATTTCTTTTTCTTCTCTTGTTGCTATAGCTAACATTTCTAGTAGTATATTGAATAATAGTGGTGATAATGGGCATCCTTGCTTCACCCCAATCATATTGGAAAGGCTTTTAGCCTATCCCCATTACAGATAATGCTTGCTGATGGTTAGATAGATACTGTTTATCATTTTATAGAACACTCCCTTTATTTCTGTACTCTCTATTGTTTTTAATAGAAATGGGTACTGTATTTTGTCAAAAGCTTTTTCAGCATCTATTGAGATAATCTTATGATTTTTATTTGTTTTGTTATTGATATGGTCAGTTATGTTGATAGGTTTCCTAATATTGAACCAACCCTGCATTCCTGGTATAAATCCCACCTGGCTATCATGTATAATCCTTGTGATATATTGCTGTAATACCCTTGCTAGTATTTTGTTATAATTTTTTTTTGCATTGATATTCATTAGGGAAATTGGTCTATAATTTTCCTTTTATGTTTTAGCTTTTCCTAGTTTAGGTATCAGTACCATATTTAGGTCATAAAAGGCATTTGGTAGGACTCCTTTTCCTATTTTCCCAAAGAGTTTATACAGTATTAGAATTAATTGTTCTTTGAATATTTGGTAGAATTCACTTGTGAACCCATTTAGCCTTGGGGATTTTTTTTTCTTAGGGAGTTCGTTAATGGCTTGTTCAATTTCTTTTTCTTAAGATGGAGTTATTTAGGCATTCTTTTTCCTGATCTGGCTAATTTATATTTTCATAAATATTCACTGATTTTCACTCAGATTGTCAAATTTTTTGGCATATAATTGGGCAAAATATTTCCTAATGATTGCTTTAAGTTCTTCACTGGTGGTGATTTCACCCTTTTCATGTTTGATACTGGGTATTTGGTTTTCTTTTTTTTTTTTAATCAAGTTAACCAATGACTTACCTATCTTATTGTATTTTTTTAAATAAAACCAGCTCCTAGATTTATTTATTAGTTCAGTAGGTTTTTTTTTTAGCTTTCAATTTTATTAATCTCACCTTTGATTTTCAGGATTTCCAATTTGGCCCTCATCTTTTTTGGCCTTTTTCCTTTCTTTTCAATTTGGGTTCTGCTCCCAGGTTGGAAGGGGCACAGTCTCAGGTTTCTTGTACTGCAGGCCCTGATTGTATGCCTGGTGTTGTGCTGATGTTGCCCTGATGCCCATGGAGGGGCCTTAATGTCTGGTTCTGTGCTGAAGGGGTGACTGGCATCACCAGGGGCTGTCGGGGTCTGGCAGCTTATGTGGCACTGAATTGGGGTCCTAATGCTGGTGTCTGGTGGTGAGACCAGTGGGGTGTTTCTTTGTTTACCCTGGACTACACTTAAGCATGTGGCAGTCTGGCTTCTGGTGGCTAGCTGTTTGCTTAGATTTGAGTAGAGTTGGGTACCTATTTGCCCAGAGCTACAGGAAGTCTGGCTGCTGGAGGTTGCTCGTTTGCCTGGGACTACACTGAAGCACGTGGTGGTTGTCTGAGCTGGACTCTGTCTGTTCCCCTGGCTATGCTAAGGTGTGTGGGGGTCCTCATGTTGGGGTCCCCCTGTTCCACTGCACTGGGGCTCAGGATCTACTGCTGGTTTGCTGAGAGGTGACTTGCTGCTGGTTTGCTGGGATATTTCCTGTAGTGCTCCCCTTTTGCCCAAGTAAGACAGACCTTTCCTCCTGATCTTCCAAGTTTCTTGGGCTCAAAGATTGTTGCATCCTGCCTTTTTGCTGCTTCTGCTATTCCAGGATTTTTGGGGGAACTATTTTGTTTGGTAAATATAGGGGAGTTACAGCAATTTATTGCTCACTGCCATCATGAGATAAAGTTTTAAAATTCTCTCATAAGAATTAAGTCTTATGTTTTACATTGTTTTTGAGCACTGGAAATTGGAGCACATTTATCTGGCACTATGTGCCAGGTGCTGTGCCAAACATTTTACAATTATTATCTCAGTTGATCCACTCAACAGCCCTGGAAGTTAAGTGCTATTATTATCCTGATTTTACAGATGAGGAAACTGAGGCAAACAGGTTCAGTAGCTTGTCCAGGGTCACACAGCCAGTAAGCATCTCAGGCTAGATTTGGACTCAGGTCTTCCAGACCTCAGGCCTGGCATTCTATTCACTGTACCACCTGGCTGCCTGCCCCTGCCCCTGCCCTAGTAAACTAGGGGCTACCTGTTGCCTCCAGGATCAAATATAAAATGCTCTTTTTGGCTTTTAAAAGTCCTTTATAACCTGGCTTTTTCTTACCTTTCCAGTCTTCTCATACTTAACTTTTCACAGCATTTCTGGTCTTCTTGCAATTAATTCCTCAAAGATAACAATCTGTTCCATCCTAGCATTTCTGGAACGTTTTTCCTGTTTACCTCTGTCTCATAACTTCCCTCAAGACTCAACTCATATCCAGCCTTCTACAGGGGAGCTTTCTGGGTTCTCCTCACTGCAAATACTTTGCTTTGGAGGAAGCATTCCATTTATGCTGACTATATCTTCTGTGTACATAGTTTTATGCCTGCTGTCTCCCCCATTAGAATGGGAGCCCTTTGAAAGCATAATGGGTTTTTTTTGTCTTTCTTTGTGTCCCCAGTGCTTAGTACAGAGCCTGTCAGAGAGTAAATGCTTAGTAGATGTTTGTTGACTTACTGTTGGAGGGTAGAACGGTTTGGCTGAAATGTAGAGCCTATGGAGATAAATATGTTATAAGGCTTAAAGAGTAAGATGTAGTCTAATCATGGAAGTCCCTGAATGCCAAGCCAAGGATTTATTTGCTTTAAGTGATAATGGGACACCCCTAAGGGCTTTTGAGGAGGAGGTTGATACAATCAGACCTGTGAATTTAGAAGACCTAGTATGGCAGAGTGGAGAGGAAAGACACTAGAGGTAGAGAACTGATTAGGAAGCTATTACCATATAGGGTCAAGGAAGATCTGAACCTGGATCATCGTGGTGTGAGTGGAATGAAGCTAGAATTGAGATGAGAGACATGTTGACTGTAGAATTTATAGAGCACTGGCCCTGGAGTCAGGAGGACCTGAGTTCAAATCTGGCCTCAGATACTTAACACACACAAGAAAACTAGCCATGTGACCTTGGGCAAGTCACTTAACCCCAATTGCCCTCCAAAAATCAAAACAAACAAAACAATAAGAATTGATAGGACATGCCAGTTAGTTATGCAAATGTGAAGGTGAAGAAGGGCAAGTGTAATTAGGAGATTTCAAGGCAGGATAATTAGGAGGGTGGTAGGGGAGGGAGTAAGAAAGGGAAGGATGGAGACAGAGGGGGGGAAGGGAAAGTGTTAAGAGGAAAAAGACTAGGATTGGAGGGTCATGAGTTCTGGTTTTGGCCTGTGTTGGCCATCTAGGTGGGGATATTCACCAAGAAGTTGGCAAAGGGCTAGTGGTAACAGTAGACCTGGCAGTCTTCTATGTAGGTGTGATGTATAAAGGCATAAGAATCAGGGAAATAAACAAGGGAGAGAATGTGATGAGAGATAAGCAGATAAGCAGACAAGACCAAAGAAGAGTGTTAAGGGTTAAGGGATGTTCACATTAAGGAGGGAAATAGAAAGGAAAAGGCACTTAGGAGAGAGACTGGGAAGGAGAAGAAGAAGGAGAATCAGGAAAAAATGACTTAATGGATGCATAAGGAAGCAAATATCAAGAAGGTGACCCAAGAATCAGAGGCTTCGGAAAGATGAGGGAGAGGGCGGAGAAGAAACGGGGAAACTATATCATTGTTATTGTTCAGTCGTTTCACTTATATCCGACTCTTGGTGACTCCGTTTGGAGTTTCCTCGGCAAAGGCACTGAAGTGTTTTGCCATTTCCTTCTTCAGCTTATTTTGTAGATGAGGCAAATAGAGTTAAGTTACTTGCACAGGGTCACACAGCTAGTAAGTGTATGAAGCTGAATTTGAACTCAAGTCGTCCTGACTCTAGGACCAGTGCTTCATCCACTTTGCCACCTTTATAAGAGCCGGGACAAAAAGTGGACTATCCATATGATTCAACCTATCCTCTGGTCCTTATATATCATCGATAAGTGCAATGATCACTCTAGTGCCCCTTTGCCTGCTGTTTCTCCTGCTTCAAATGCAACTTCTGTCTTGAGGACTTTTCTGATTCTTCCTCCACATCTGGATTTTTTTCCCTTCTACCCTTTGTTCTGGCACTTTATCTGATTCTTCCTTGTCTTACAGTAATTTGTGCACTCCTTTAGATTGTATGGGGGGACAGCTAGGTGCCACAGTGGATAAAACATTGGCCTTGGAGTCATGAGGACCTGAATTCAAATCAGACCTCAGACATTTACTAGCTGTGACCCTGGGCAAATCACAACCCTATTTGCCTCAGTTTCTCATCTGTAAAAGGAGCTAGAGAAACAAATGGTAAAACACTAGTATCTTTGCCAAGAAAATCTCATCATTATCTTTGCCAAGAAAACCTCAAATGGGGTTATAGAGTATTGGACAGGAGTGAAATGACTCAACAACAAACAAATTGAATTCTATGTGCCTTGAGGGTGAGGACTGTCTCTTGTTTAATCTTTATATTCCCTGGAATTTGCCTTTTATTTAGTAGGCTTTATAAAATATCTGTTTAAAGAAAATATATTTTTCTTACCTCTTCAACTCAATTACAAGCTCTTTGAGAGAAGAGAACTGTGTGGTCTGCATCCCTTCCATATTCAGCTGTTGCTTAACACAGTTTTAGATATATAGTAGGTACCCAACAATCCAAGTCCATTCATTAAACCTGTAAGTATTGTCTACATACGAGCCTGAAACCGTTGTTTGATGGTTGATTGAAAAGACCTTTGAAAGGAGTAGTGGGGCAAACTTTTGCCTGAGGAAAAGAATTCAGGCCCACAGTCTGATTTTCTGATGCTTCTACTGCTGCTGGCCTTCTCTCTTCCCAGGACAGCTAAATGATGGAAGCATTTTAAGGGGAATCTCTTAAGTATGTAGGACTCAATACAGCTCTGCTCTCACCGCTCCTGCCAAGTTGATCTCTGCTTCCCTTGCTCAAACTGTTGTCGTTCTGGATGTGACTGAAGACTATGTTTTTAACTGCTTCCATCTGTGAATTTGGGTTAGACTGGGTTCTTTGAAATAGCCTGTCTCAAATTCAGTTCATCCTGGATTTCTGCCATTGTAGAAAGGGAAAGCTTGTGTATACAGATGCCAAGTAGAATTAAGGAAAAAGTCTAAGCGGGTCAAACCCTGGAGGTTTCCAACCAGGAGACCCTAATTCTGAAGATTGTGTTGGGCTTGATGGCTGTAACACCATGGGATGACATACCATTCATCAAACCATGTGACTTATTGGGGTGGAATACTTAGAAAGATACTCAGGAATGCTCACTTGTTGGATAACTCTTGAACGTATCTGGTTTTGATTTGATTTACCTACTCTTGGTCCAGAAGATCTGGAAAGATGACCTTGACCACTTTGCTCTGTATGAATTGGCATCAAGAATAGAGAAGTAGCTTTTTTGGACAGTAAGTATACAGACAGTAGAATCATGAGAAATAGATTGTAGCACATTTCCTTGGTCTGTTGCCTCCGATCTCACTGGTTGCTGACAGCTCTGTGTTGGCAGCAGTATTCTTCTGCTGATAAAAAAAAAGCATTTTAATCTCACATACAACATGCTAACTCTACAGCCAAATATATCAACAACCCTAGCAGTTCTATGAATTATTTTATGTAATGTGTCTTTTGGCATACACAGAGGGTTGGGTGAAATAATGTTCTGAAATTTTTTATGAAGAAAAAAATTTGAGCTTCTTTTTCCAGCTGAGAGATGTAGTTAATTAATATATGGGGTTCTCTTGCTGCTTCTTCCGTTCTATTACTGCCATTAACACTGTGAGCTTATTGTCTTGGCAGATGAATTCCAAATTGTATGTTGAGGGTTTTATTATAAGAACTTTTTCCATCTTTTAAACTTAGGATTTCTTAAAGAAATTTAAATCTTTTGCTTCATAAATTCAAGGTTAGTCGGTTTATTGAGTGCTGCCTAGTTTTCCTTGATCTAGAACAGTGCTTCTTTTTTAAAAATTAAAAAAAAAGGTTTTTTTTAAAAAATTTTGAATTATTTATTTACTCTTAGTTTGCAACAATAAGTTCCATAATCCCTTGAGATCCAGATTTTCTCCACCTCCTTCTTCCCCACCATGGCAGTATGCAGTCTGATATAGGTTCTACAAATATATTCACATTAAACATTAGCCAAGAAGAGGTATAACTAATGGAGTGAACAACAAGAACGAAGGAACGAAACAAAATAAAACAAAACAAAAAAGAGAGCAAGGAGTTTGCTTCAATCTGCATTCAGTCTCCCTAATTCTTTCTTTGGGTGTGGATGGACTTTCTGCTGTGAGTCTTTTGGAGTTGTCTTGTAAGTGTTGCATTGCTAAGAGGAGCCCAGTCTATCAAAGTTAGTCATCACAGATACGATGTGTCTGTAATTGTGTACAATGTTCTCCTGGTTCTGCTCTCCTCACTCAGCATCAGTTTGTATAAGTCTCTCTAGGTTATTATGAAGTCCGTCTACTCCTCATTTCTTAAATTTTTTTTTAAGTAATTGGGGTTAAGTAACTTGCTCAAGGTTATACAGACAGTTATTTCTGGGTGTGGTGCTGAATATCTGAGCCCAGATTCAATCTCTAGGTCATCCCGACACTGGAACCAGTGCTCTTACTCACTGAGCCACCTGGCCGCCCCTAAGCAATCGGGGTTAAGTAACTTGCTCAAGGCTACACGGCCAGGTGTTTCTGGGTGGGTGCTAAGTGTCTGAGCCGGGATTTGATCCCCAGGTCAGTCCGACACTGGAGCTGGTACTCTTACTTGCTGAGCCACCTGGCCACCCCCTCCTCATTTCTTATAGCACAATCGTATTCCATTATATTCATATACCACAACTTGTTTAGCCATTCCCCAATTGATGGGCCTCCCATTGATTTCCAGTTCTTTGCCACCACAAGAAGAGCTGCTATAAATATTTTTGTACATGTGGGTCCTTTTCCCATTGGTATGATCTCTGTGGGGTATAGCCCTAGAAGTGGTATTGCTGGGTCAAAGGGTATGCACATTTTATAGCCCTTTGGGTGTATAGGACAGTACTTCTTAAACTGTGGGTCATGATCCCATAGTAATAGTAAAAAGTTTCTGAATGGGCAACCACCAAAAATTAATTAAAAATCAAATGCATAATGAATCTGAGATGTTTCTGGCAGTGCTTACCCATGTTGCATCATGCTACTTCACTTCAGCCTTGGTTCTGAACATAAAACATGCCCACTTAGCACTGCCCATTCCCTCAGGCCATGAAATGCTAATGTGTGCTGCAAAACCGAAAAGGGGTCAGGAGTGGAAAAAATTTAGGAAGCCCTGGTCTGGAAGATACTCTGCCTGGATACTTTTTAGGAGAGATGACTCTGGAAAGCTTTTTGGAGGAGGCAGTATGTCAGTTGGATGGTCAAGGGTGGGTAAAATCTCAGGTGTAGGGTATATAAGTGAAAAGGAGAGTTTCTGGGGGAGTCTCATGACACAAAGCTAGAAGTGTGAGGGTTGGAGCCTAATTATAAGTAAATGCTAGACTGAGGAGTTACTGGTAGAGAATGGGATGATAAATCATCTAATCTAGCCACTTCATTTTACAGATAAGGAAACCAAACCCTAGACAGGTCATTAGGTGATTTGTCTGCGATCATATGGAGAGGATTATGGCAGAGCCAGGATTTGATCTCAGCTGACTCCAAATCCAGTGCTTTCTACTCCCCTAATTCTGCTCCTCCACTGGAGAACCGCTGAAGCCATTTTTGAGTGGTACAGCAGCATTGTCAAGATTGTACATTAGGAAGATAAACTTTGTGTAAGATAGATCGGAGAAGTGGGGAGATTATTTAGAATCCCGTTGGAGTGACTCACTTGAGAAGTATTGATGGGCTAAACTAGGGTGGTGGCAACAGGAATAAGTTTCCTTAGGTTTAAATTAATTAAATTATATTATATTTCACTGCAAGTAACAATAATGTGTTATTAAAAATAACTTATTGTTACTTGTGTTTTTTCACAGTGGCTCTATAAGACAAAAAGTGTATTAGTACTTTTTTAAAGATGAAGCAATTAAGGCAAAGAGGGGCTGGCTACGTGATTTTGTCAATATATTGTTGTAAAGTTATTTTCGCTTGTGTCCAACTCTTTTTGACCTATTTTGGGGTTTTCTTGGCAGACCTACTGGAGTGGTTTGCCATTTCCTTCTCCATCTCATTTTGAAGATTATTATTATTGTTGTTGTTATTAGACATGGCTAGTCACTCACCTTTGAAATCACTGTGCTATCTTTGACTATCCTTTCTCTCCTCTCCTTTGTATTAAATTGGTTTCCAGGTCCTGCAGATTCAACATTTACAGCGTTTATTCCTGCCACCACCACCTTGGTACATGCTCTCATCTTCCTCCTACACTTTTGTAATTGCCTTTTCCTTCTCCAGTTCATCCTTATACTCTGGGTTTGAATCTGAAAAGTTTTGAAATCCGAAAATTTATTGATTTCTGTGGATCTCAACAAAATAAAAATTCAAAATTTTCTTTTCCTCAAAATGCTAGTTTCTTAGCTCTAGAATTAACTTGTCTATAAGCTGCTGAAAAGGGAAAAATCGAAGAAGTTTTGTGCCACTCTTACTTTTTAAAGTTTAGACTGCTTAAAATCATCAGTTTTGTTGTCTTCTCCATCTCCAAATCCTTTCCCTTTGTGATCTAGTTAACATCTTTGATTGGAGTTTTAAAATGAGTAGTTATTGTTTCTGAAAATCCAGGACCATTATTTTGCATCACCTTAACCAAAAAGGAGAGAGCATCCACATTATTAAGCTTTACTTAGGTGACATTTCAGATGTGCTTTATACAAAATACAGTTGCTGGCTAACCAGCTCCATAGCCCTTATTAAGCTTTTTTCCATTCTGCAAAGGCAATAGCTCTGAAAGTGATTGCATTAAATCCTTGGCTGGCAATTTTGTGTGGGATTGGGTATTGAAATGCAGCAAAGCAAATAATGAAGGCATATGTTTACCTATAATTCTTTTTACCTTGGGAGAAGGATTAAATAGGAACAGTTTGGTTGTTGTCAAATTCTTAACAGTTGCTTTCAAGCATGAAACAGTCCCCGGGCTCTCAGAGGATTTACTTAGCAGTTTGAATAGAGAGGTCTTTACTGCTAATGGAACTGAGATGGCAGACTTAAGCAATGGGGTGCTTTATAGCCTCTTTAGCCACTTGAGAAGATGTAACATCAAATAGCTGAAATCGTAGTCCTGGTCTCCATTGGTGTTTAGGAAGTTGTGCAAAGATTGGTGAATAAATAATTCAGAGTTGCAAGAATGTCTGGATGCCAAGAGTGTTGAGAGTATCTAAAAGCCTGATTCACAGAAGGTTTAGTACCAGGAGAGACTATAGTTCTTGCTTGAGCTTGGCCCCAGGGAACATTTACTGATGATGATTTTTTTTAAAGAAAGAAACTTCACTAGGGATTGACTGAGCTTTGTAAAGAAACATTTCACTAGGGACTCCAACACTGAAAAGTGTTATTCATAAAAAAAGATAAAAGAAAAGAATATTTTCTCTTTGGTGCAGATGGTTGGCAATTACTTTTTTTTAAGTGTTCAGGAAATAGAAAAGTGGTGATTACTTAGAGTATTAAGTAACTGTTTAGTTCCTGTACACTTAATGATCAGCTTGGTAAACAAATTTTATTGAGACTTGAAAATGTTGGGGGACATGTTATGAGAGGCAAATATATACATATATGTGTATATGTTTATAGTATATATATATGCACACATTGATTGATACATATTGATTGATTGATATACATCTTGATTGATTGAAAC
The DNA here is from genome assembly GCF_028583685.1 of Petaurus breviceps papuanus. Lineage (NCBI taxonomy): Eukaryota > Metazoa > Chordata > Mammalia > Diprotodontia > Petauridae > Petaurus > Petaurus breviceps. Next base: position 25,694,813 of record NW_027186304.1, on the reverse strand, counting down.
AATTTGGATCTGGAAAGACCTGGATTACATCCTCCCTTGGATACACACTGGTTATATGACACAGGGCAAGTCACTTAATCCCTCAGTGCCCTAGGCAACTCTCTAAGACTATGAGGTGCAGAGAATATGCTGAAACCTGTATTGGTGGAGGGTCTTTCCTTATCTGGGAGTTCCCTATAACAGTGAAATCACAATTCTAGATTTTCTTCCCCTCCTCCTACTCTTAATATATGCTCCACTCATCCCGTCCACCCCATTAACATGTCATATCAGGGATCTTCATTTCTCTAATTTTCTTAGGATATAAGAATTAGGAGGCAAGATTTATTTTAAAAGCTATATTTTAAAAGCACTTTCAAAATTGAAACTTATTTTAATTCACATTTTTCTCCTGGATTCAGCCAGTCCTGGTAGGAGACTTTAGTATTCCACAGTGCATCCTGTATTTCAATCTGACCCCAAGCCAAACCTTACAAAACACTGGTCTGGCTTCCTAAATAACTTCCTAGAAAAGGTTTTAAAAGTGGACCATTCTAGAGCTTTGAGGCAATTTGCTGATACAGGGGAAGCATTTTCATGTATTTCTTCTAAGACTTAAAATCTTCTTTAATAGTTATGGACAGAGGCGGGCAGCTCCCAGTTTCAGGTGGCTTTCTTTCACCGTCACAGTGAGTAGGAGAAGTCAGGGAAGAAGACATTTGGGAGTAGAGGAGAGAATACTAATTGCATCAGGTGTAAAAGGCTCTTTAACCTTCAACACACTGAGTCTTTGTTTACACTCATTTGTATAATGAAGGCATTGGATTAATTCTTTAATCATGTCTTCTAGCTCTTAATGTTGGGGATTTTTCTTCCTCTAATTTTTGCTCTTTGGACCAAAGGAGCTTTCCAGGGAATATTGAGTCCCTTAATCATTACTGGAGTTCATGGAAACTGGAGACCTTGAATATAGAGTTGGGGTTTAGATCCTACTGATCATGTCTACTTTTTGTACTACTTAATCTCCCTCATTTTTCTCATTTGTGCAATAAGAGAGTTTCATTAGACAACTTTTGCAGTTTCTCTTAACTTTAGACCTAAAATCTTACAATCCCGTAATTCCATGACTACTGGGGCCTTTTGGTCATGAGTCAAACCAACTGATGAAGTTGACCTATAAAATTTGTTAACTGGTTAAGATCTACATGCATTTCAGCAACCACGGTTGTAATCTCTCAAACTTTATGGCTAGATTCAAATTGAAAATATTATGGGGAATTTCTGGGGTTTATAATGTACTTTTTTTTTAAGCAATTGGGGTTAAGTAACTTGCTCAAGGTTACACGGCCAGTTATTATTTCTGGATGTGGTGCTGAGTATCTGAGCCCGGATTTGATCCAGGTCATCCCGACACTGGAGCCGGTGCTCTTATTCACTGAGCCACCTGGCTGCCCTATAATGTACTTGTGGGCACATGAAATTTTTGAATGCATCTAATAGCTGCGTGTAGTTGAAGTAGGAGGCAGCCTGTAAACCTCTGGAAGAACAATCTAAATAGATAGGAAGATAAATTAGCCAGGAGAGACAGGAGGGGCTGAAGAGAATTACAACTTAGCTGACGCTCTCTAGGTTCTCTTTTTATTTTTGTAAACTCATCTTACTTTAGCAGATGAACTCAATATTAACAACACCTCTCTCTGTTTCTCTGTCTGTCTCTCTCTCTCTGTCTCTTTGTTTGTCTCTCTGTCTCTCCCACATACACATAGTCACAGTGCCTCGTACATGGTAACAATGAACCGACAGAACATATAGCGCACTGTACTTTGACAGGGGGATTAGGTAGAATATGGGGCTATGTTGGATTTTCTCATGGACTTTTCTTCACTTTGAGAAAGTATTGTAATCACAGGGAAATGGATTTAGGGAAGTGAAGTCACTGTGAAGGGAAAGGTAGAATAGGATTTCATTCTGTCTGGTGAGATGTTTTGGACAATGCTGCCCTTGATTGGTGGAGCTGAAGAGGTACTAACAGGAGATCCTTCCTATAGTATTTTCTGGTAATATGGACCCTCTGTACTAGGTTAGAGCCAGATTCCAATGTGTTTTTTAATAGATGGTTAGGAAGAAACTAGATTCTTACTTGGAGAGTGGTTAATGATGTGATTGGAAAAAGAATGCTGTTTAGGTTTGTCTCAGAATTTTAAAGAATGACTGGGACAGTTTCTCAATAGACTGACATCACTCAGCAGGGATATAAAAGGAAGGAACTCAGTAGGAAATTTGGCTCTGTTCTCTTCTGGGAGAGTTGGCTGGATGAACTGTCCTGTTTTATTGGTTTATTTATTTTCAACAACAAAGCAAAAACCAAGCTTGGCTTTCAAAAGAAACCCAAATTTATGCATATTCAGGTTCAGGATATCTGAAGCAAAGGGAAAGTAATTTTTTTCATTTTCCCCTCATTCTAGGCTTTTCTACATTTCCTTAAAGATACTTGCATGAAAATTTAATCATATTTGTGAGTGCTCCAGGAGCTTGCTTTGCTTCTTTGAATTTTAGGAAGTTGTCTTATTTTCAATCTTCCTTTACTCATTTGCATTTTGTTCTTTGTGTTCAGATTATTGTGTTTACTTTTAAGCTATTTAGTATACCCATCACTTTCTGATTTTTTTTCTAGACAGTAATATAAAGTGACAGTAGATTACAATACATTTCAGTGGAGTTTTTCTTTCCTTCTTTCTTTTCCTTCCTTCCTTCCTTCCTTCCTTCCTTCCTTCCTTCCTTCCTTCCTTCCTTCCTTCCTTCTCTCTCTCTCTCTCTCTCTCTCTCTCTCTCTCTTTCTCTGTCTGTCTGTCTGTCTCTGTATCTCTGTTTCTTTCTTTCTTAAAACTACTATAGGATATATTTCTCACAGGAGCTCAAAATTCAGGAAATTGAGATAATCTTCATTTAAAATCCTAAGAAGGTATATTATATAGACCGTGGAAGAGGGAGGAAGAAATACACTGAAATGATTTTCAGGGTCAGTATGAAATTTTAATCATCTTCAATTTGTGTTAAAGTAAAAAAAGTTATTTTAAGACTTTTATTTGGAAACAAGAAATTAATTGCCACTGATTCAGTTTCAGATGTTTTAATATACCTCTTTCAGAATTCATTCTTCTCATAGCAATTGTGTGTAGAGTCTTCATTATTGATACTTAATTTCCTCAGCTGTTAGCACCTTCAATCTGATCTGGATCAGATGCCAGCCTAAGCTCCAGGTTCATAGACTGAGGTAGATTTGGCAAGGCACTTTGAGATCACTTAACAAATACTTCTTGTATGCTTTGCAAACCACTGGGAGAATTGCTGGAGATAGAAAGGCAGAAATGAAATGGCATTTGCCCACAATAATGATAAAGAAATTTAAAGTATTTTAGAGGGTAGGGGCATTAATAGTTAACCACACCTGGGGAGGTAACTTCTGAACACAACCTTAGAGGAAGATCAAGGATTCTTTGGCATCAGTGAAGAGTGCATTCTAGGCATGGGACAGAGTTCATAAACAAGTACAAGGGTGAATGCTAGTGTCATGTTTGGAAAGAGATCATAGATTAATTTGACTGGGATGTAGAGTTTGTGAGGGAGAACTAATATGATGTAAGACTAGGCAAGTAGATCATAACTAGACAATGGAGGACTTTAAATAGTAGACTGAGGAGATAATATTTTATCCTGTAGATTTTAGGGAATCAGTGGTATTTCCATATGAGTCAGCGGTGTTATTCTGAAACCAAAAAACAACCCCAAAACTAAACAACCTAATTCAGTCTTGAGCTACATTAAGAGACTCATAGTTTCCAGGAATGAGAAGATCAGAGTTATGCTCTGCCCTAGTCAGACCACTCCTGGAATCTTGTGTTCATTGGAAAGTATCCAGAGGAAAGTAATCGACATGGTAGAGAGCTTTGAATTCAGGCTGGAAGGAACTGGGAATATTTAGCCTGGAGAAGAGAAGACTTGGGGTAAGGAACTGCAATAGGGTTCCATAATAGCTAGTTTCAAGTATGTTGAAGAAAGGACTGTCATATTGAAGAGGGATTGGATTTGTTCTCTTTTGACCCCAGAGTTAGAACCAGTGATGATGGGTGACAGCATCAAAGAGGCAAGTTTAGGCTTGAAATAAGGAAGAACATAATAATTACAGCTGTCCAAAAGTGGAATGGGCTTCCTCAGGCAGTGACAAGCTTAACCTCATCAGAAGTCTCCTTATAAAATCTGGATCACTACTTCTCAGGAATGCTTTAATGGGGACTTATTTTAGGGGATGTGAATGTCCCAGATATTGTGGTTTTTGGTGACTCTGCCAGTTCTGAAAATTTTGTGATTCTTTGGAGATTTTTGACCAGAGGAGTAGTGATGACAACGAACTAGATTGGGTTTTGTAAACCAAGAACTCGCAGCCTTTTCCAGGGGGAGGGAGTCATAGGCACCTTGTCAGGTTAATGAAGTCTTTAGATCTCTTCTCAGAATAATGTTTGGTACCTGTATTCATAATTGAAGGAAATGGTAAATTTCAGTTAGAAGAGAAGTGAAAAATAAGAATGTGAGTATTTTCCTCCTTTTCAAATTTATGGACACTATGAGATTTCTTTGTGGAGCACTTGAGACCCATGGTCCCCAGGTTAAGAACTGCTCTAAAACCTTCTTCTGCATTTTATCTCTAGGTATGAGCTCTTAGATTTTGGAAGACAGTTATATAATTAGCCCCAAAGATTCCTCTTATTGGTTTCAAGTTGTCCTTCAAGGACTTTGAAAAAGCTACCTCCATGGAGTAGGCAGGGGGTACAGTGAGTAGAACACCAGCCCTGGAGTCAGGAGGACCTGAGTTCAAATGTGACCTCAGACATTAAACACTTACTAGCCGTGTGACCTTGGGCAAGTTACTTAACCCCAATTGCCCTGCCTCCCCCCCCCCTTCAAAAAGCAAAACAAACAAACAAACAAAAAGCTGCATCCTTCAAACCTACTGAAGTTTGTATGACTTTGTTTCCTTTTGAAGTCCTACACTTACCTGGAAGAACAGGAAGAAATTTCTAAATCCTTGTATCTTACATTGAGACAAAGAAAGAAAGAAAGCTTAGTGAACTGGCCACAGAGTCAATCTAATCTGGGTTCAAGTCTAGCCTCTGACACATATTAGCTGTGCAAACCTGGTCATATCACTCAATCTCTTGGTATCCCCCAAAACTCAGTAAAACTATAAATTGTGCCAAATGGGTAATGATCTGCATTGATAAGTGGGAATTTTTTCACTGGGGAACTCCCTATATTGATTAAAATCATAAAATTTGAAAGAAAGTTTTCATCAGTATGTGTATTTTTGTATTTTATAAATTAAATTTAAAACCAATAGTAATAATATATAACGAACTTTTGAATTCTTCAGTATTACAAGTTGGTCTCTGATATAACCCAGGGAGTCTTAGAGACATTATCATATCTAGAACACTTTCAGTTTTCTGTCTTGTAGAGTCAACTGTGGTATAGCTGAAATGGATCAAAATTTGCCTTCTGACTTTCAAAAGTAACCTCCTTAACAAGAAGGCTGATATTTGTGTTAGATGGAAGAAATCACTGGACTAAAAGCATAGAAAATAACTTTGGTCATTCTTTTTCTTTTGAAAAATGGAATTTTGTTTTATTTTCAGTTCAGAATTCTCTCCCTCTCATGTCCTGTCTCCTGCCTATCTTCAGTGCATCAGAGAGGCCACAAATCAGGATTCTACTCATAGATAGTTCTGCTTTCCCTACCTACCTCACAGGGTTTCTGTGTGAGAAGCAATTCAAATACAGGATGTAAAATTGCATCACATGCATCGGCTCCTGTTATTATTTTAACATTTCCTCATGCCTCCTAGAATACTCTAAACTCCTAGAGGGTGAGGTCTGTATTATTCATTGTTTTTGGCCCTCTTAAGTGTCTCATAATTTGCACAAAGTATATACTCAATAAGGACTTATTTATGGGATACTACTTTGCATTCGTTTTTCATGTGTTTGTCCTGATCATTTTCCCAATACATTTTAAATTCATTAAGATCTGCTGCCGTCAGTCTACATTTGTGGAAGGCATAGAACACCTACTACTGTACCTCTTATGCTGCGTTTGATAGGTTTCCATTAAACCTGCCCTTGGAGTTCTTATAGGTGAAAACTTTCTTATTTCTGGTCTCTTTTAGCACTTTAATAACTAAACACACATGGATGGGTTATAAAGCAGACCTAAATTGGTAGAGCTGGAAGGAACAAAAAAGAAATCACACGCAATTTATCTTCTTCCTTTATAGAGGAGGAAAATGAGACCAACAGAAGATCCAGCATTGGAAACATAGAATCTCAGGGCTAGAAGGAACCTTGTAGGTCACTTAATTCCACAACACCCCAGAGATCCATCCCCTAACTTCTTCATTCTTAGGTTGGAACTCCTGGAAGATAACTACTTCAGGTTCAAGGTTCTTTGTAGGTCTGCCTTCCCAAGTCATGAGCCCCCACTGGTATGTTTACCTTGTAAAGCTAGAGGATACAATTAGCTCGAATCAAAGACATTTACTGAAATCTAGAACATCTCTCTTATAAACTGGGGCAGACTTTCTCTCAAATACATCCAGCCCCAGCATGGCAAGTGGAATGACACACAGAGAGACATATATGGAGGGAATACGTGTGACTAAAGCACATGTGTGTATGAAAGGGTAATTTAGACCTCTGACAGTGCAGAGCTCTGGTTTCTTTTCCTAATATCTCTTCAGGGATACTTGCTAGATGAGCTGCCTAAGGACTATGGTTCAGTGGAAAGAGAGATGGCTTTGCAGTCAGAAAACTTTGGATTGAGCCCTAATTTGGCTACTTATTACTTAACATCTCTGGAGCTCTCTTTTCTCATCTTTAACACAAAGAGGGTTGGACTAATTGCCTCGAAGATCCTTTACAGCTTTGAATTATGATCCTGTAATTTCATTAATGACTGAGAGTTAGGTAACACTTTAAAGTTTGTGAAATATCTTATATAAAATGATAATATTAAATGATATTAAATATTTATATAAAATATTTTATGTAAAATCTCTTTATAGCCACCCTCCAAAACAACCGATATTTGAAAGGGAATCTTCTCTACATTGATAATGCTCATAGTGCCTACTTCAAATAAGTGTGAGGATCAACTGAAGTCAGTCATTCAACAGCCAGCTTTTAGTAAGCATCTACTGTGTACCAGATACCGTGCTAAATGTTGGAGATAGAAAGGCAAAAAACAAAAAACAACAACAAAAAAACTAACCCAGTTAATGCTTTAAAGAAACTCACAGTCTTAACACATGTAAAATGCTTTCTGGATGCTTATAAGTTGTCTGTCTTCCATTCCCAATTTTTTTTTCTACTTTTAGGTTTGGTAGTATTTTAAAAGACAATAAAAGGCTAGTTATTTGGATCATGTTTGAATAAAACATGTAAATCTCCCTCCTTTTAGTGGTGTATGATTTTGAAAACATTTATGCTTTGAAAGGCATAATTCTACTGTTACAGATAATTTACAGAAACTGAAAATGAATGGCAGTTTGTTCTGAACTTGTCAGTAGTAATATGTTTGCAAAAGAAAGCAGTCCTTTATACCAGTGCGTCATAAAGAAAGGTTTTATAATTTTTATTGTTTTTTAAATAATTATGTCTTAGCATTCAATAAAATGTCATCTTAAGTCTATTTCCTTTATTTCCTGGTCACAAAATTGTTTTGAAAAATCAAGGGATAATTGATAAGTGAGTGATTTCCTGACTTCCAGATGTAGTACACATTGTTATAACTTTCCATCTCTTATCATTATTGCATGAAAATCAAATGCTTTCCAAGGCCTACTTTCCCACTATTATTCAACTACTTGTGGTATTTTTAGCATAGAATGTAACACAATCTGTAACCACATTCAATGAAAAGACATGAAGTATAATTGTGGAACAAAGAGGTTGAAGAGTCAAGTCAACAAGTCAGCAAGCATTTGTTAATCCCCTATTATGTGCCAGGCATTATGCTAAACAGAGAATCGATCAATCATTAATTAGGCACCTACTATGTGCTATATCAGTGATAGAAAAAGGCAAAAGATAATCCCTGCCCTCAAGTAGTTTACAATCGAATGGTGAAGTCAATGTTAACACATATATACAAACAAGCTATATATCTAGATACTTAGGGGGAAAATGAACAGTAATGCACTATAATTAAGAGGGGGTTGGGGAAGACTTCCTTTAGAAGGTGGGATTTTAGTTGGAACTTAAAGGAAGTCAGGGAATTCAGTAGTCTGAGCAGAAGAGGGAGAGTGTTCTAGACATGGGGAACATGCAGAGGAAATGTCCCAAGCTGAGAGATGGGAAATAAATAAAAAAAGGCCCAAAAGTCCCCCAATTGTAAGATATTTTAATTTCCTTCATTCCTTGATTTTACCTCCTTGAATGAAATACTGAGTTTTAGGTTATCTAAGGACTAGAATCTACCTCCATCATTGGTTAATGTAATTTTATTGATGTCCTGAAAAGTATATGAATCTCCTTTATACCAAACTCCAAAGGAGAAGAGGTTCCTGGTGGAATCAATGGTCTAAACATGCACACCTTTTTATATGGTTTTAATAGATTATTTTCCCTACAACATTCTGCTTTGCAATGACATGAGAAATATTCAAGATGATTTGGTCCATTACCTCCATATTTATATCTCAACTAATGATTATAAGCAAGTAATTTTGACAATTTTATGCAGCAGATCCCTGACTTAAAATAATTTTTGTGAGAATTGGAAATTAATTTTCCATTAATTGGGGAATGGCTGAACAAGTTGTGTTATATGCATGTTATGGAATACTATTGTGTTATAAGAAACAAGGAGCAGATGGACTTCATATTTACCTGGAGAGGCTATACAAACTGATGCTGAGTGAGAAGAGTAGAGCCAGGAGAAATTTGTACACAATTACAGACACAACGTATGTGTGATGACCAACTTTGATGGACTGGACTTTTCACAGCAATGCAGTGATATAAGTCAATCCCAAAAGATGCATGATGGAGAGAAATGTGTACATCCAGAGAAAGAACTGAGTTTATATACAGATTGAAGCAGACTACCTGATCTTTTTCCTTTTCTTGTTTGGTTTTATGTCCTCTTTACCGTTTTTCATTCTATCTGATACAATCCATCTTTATAACCTGACTAATGTATAATGTGAAAGTATTTACAGACCCTGTACTTGACTGTATGCCGCCACGGTGGGGGGAGGGGCGGGAGGGAAACAAAATGTGAAACTCAAGGAATTGTGGAATTGAATCTTGTAAACTAAAAATAAACAAATTAATAAAAAAAATTAAAAAAATAATTTTTTTGTGGTTGATCTTTTGGGTATTTCTGTCCAACAAGGTCCTTACTATAATTGACAGCTATGGATTAAACCATATTAAACCAAATTTCATACTATAATAGTAAAGATTATGCTGTGCTGAAGCTCCAGATGTGGAGTCTTGGACATATTCACCTCTACCTCTTAGAATCTTTACTTTCTTATAAGGCCTAGCTCACGAGCTATCTTCTACATAGTCAGGCACTGCACATTTATTAAATACCTACTATGTGCTAGGTATTATACTAAGTACAGGCCTAATTGACAGGCCTTGAAAATATGGGGGATGGGATAGTGAAGAGTGGAGAATGATCTTCACCCACAAATTATCATTTTATCTGTTATACATACATACATGCATACATACATATACACATATATGTACAAAACTATGTGCGTGTGGTCTCTCTCAACTGGGTTGTAAGCTCCTTGAAGGCAGAGACCCTAGCTTTTTTCTTTGCATTCCCAGTCTTTGTAACATAGCCCTGACATATATTAGGTACTTAATAAATGGCTTATTGACTGATTGAATGATGTGATTAGATTTTTGAGGGAAGAGTATTGGTAGAAGTAATTAGTGATAAAATGTATACTGATGGAATTAAGAGGGGCTGAATTGTAAATTTTACCCCTTGCAGGGTATGGAAGTGCCATTAATGTAAATACTTCCCTATTTTTCGTTGGGAGGATGGAGATTGGAACTTGGATGTATCTATCTATTGTTTTCTGTTTTAAAGATGATACTGCTTCCTTTGCAAGAATTGAAGTTGATTATATAACAAAAATATAGCCACAAAAATGTTACTATGTCGATGTGTTCTGTGATGTAAAGAACCATAGTCAGCTTCCTAAGTGCAGGGTCTGTTGGATTCTCCAATAAGCCCAATACATTGAGTGGTTATTCTACTATAAACATAAGAGAAATGCTAAAAATTCAGATGTAAATACTAGGTAATATAATGATACTATTCAAAATTAATGAGTCTAATTTTATTTCTGTGACTTATTTGTAGCTCTAGGATTGTTGTAATATAGTTATCAGCCTTGAAATTAAAACTTAAAGAGTGTAATGCAATTTTTGAAAATCACATATAATTTATATTTGTTAAAATCTACTGAAGTACTAAATTCCCAGTATAATCTAGTCATCATCAATTGACATTTATACTATAGCTTTGTATATCCTCTCTTTTAAAATAAAGTAAGCTGTAGATGATGTCCTAATAATGTACCACCATCTTTCACAAAATTCATATTCTTTCATTCTGTTGGCTCTCTATTCCTTCTGGATAAAATATTAATTTTTTAATGACGTATAAAGCCTTTCAGAACTTGCCCCAATCTGCCTCGACAGCTTCATTATGCATTATTCCCCTTCTTAACCAGCCCAAATGGTCTGCTGGCTATTAAGACATGACGATGCATCTCCCATGTCCTCATATGCCTAGAATGAACTCCCGTTTTGACCTCTGCATCTTGGAATCCTTTTTTTCTTTCAAGACTTAGATCTGTCAACTTCTATGTGAAGCCTTTCCTGATATCCTTAGATGCTAGAATATTTCCTATCAAACTTAGGGTATATTTATTTTGTATATAGCAAGTATATACCTAAATATATAATATGTACAAGTCTGTCCCATAGAATGTAAACTTGAGGGCAGGAACTGTTTCATTTTTGTCTCTCAATCCTCAGTGTATAACATAGTACAAAGGTCATAATAAGTGGGAGCTTAATAACTGCTACTTATTTGATTGATATCATCATTTTTAAAAAGTTAAACATTCATTTCAAGTGCCAAACTCTCATACCACTAAAATAAATTCATTTTATTTTACAATATGTGTTAATAGTGTCATCTTTAACATTTCATTTTAAAATCTCAAAAATTTCTATTTCATTTCTAAGGTGTGATGGAGATGTCCTTGACTGCCTTTTCCTTTCTAATGTACCCCCCTGCTAAATGTATTTGAAGACAATTTTTTAGCATCTTATTTGAAAAAAATTTTTTTTAGCCAAGTAAAGCCTTGCTGGATTGTTGACTGTCTTTATTTCAGTTTAATTAATAAGTAACCTTTATTACATGCAATCTTTATTACATTGGGTTTGTAAGTGGGTGTTAATATACCTACATATATATCTGTGTGTAAATACACACATACATATGTGTATATTTACATATGCTACCTGTGATTTCTTTGATGTAGGAAATTCTCCCTACCAATGCAAATTGGCAACTATCCCACAGTTTCTGATTGAAACAGAATTGCCTGGGGCCCAGATGGGTTAAGCAGCTTGTCCAGAGTCATACAGCAAGTATGTAAAAGAGGCAGAAATTGAATTCAGGGCTTTCTGACTCCAAGACCAGCTCCCCAGCCAGTTTGCCTCTATTAATTATTTTCTCTATTATTTGTCATTTTAGAGTCCTGTTGTACCAAATTTATTTTTCTGTCTTGTAATAGTTCGTTCATTTACTTGTAAGGCATATGTTAAATACCTTTGTAGGCCAAGTGTTTGCGAAGATAGAGATGATTAAGACACTTCCCTTGTCCATAGGAGCTGGCCTTTACCTTTAAGCAAAGTTGGGCAGTATGTATTTTGCTTTTAAGTAGTCTGTGTGCTGGGTAAAGTAGATCCATTGTTTTATCTGCCACATACTATGTTAAGTGCTTTACAAATAATATCTCATTTGATCCTCACAACAATCTTGGGAGATAGATGTTATTATTATTCCCATTTTAAAATGAGGAACCTGAGGCAAACAGAGTGACTTGCCCAGGGTCACACAGCTAGTTAGTGTCTGGGACTTGGATTTGAACTCAGGTATTTTTTTTTTTTTGGCCTTTTTGGAGGAGGGAAGGCGGGGCAATTGGGGTCCATTGACTTGCCCAAGTCTTACAGCTAGTAAGTGTTAACTGTCTGGGATTTGAACTCACTGTGCCACCTAGCTGCCCCTGAACTCAGGTCTTACAGACTCCAGGTCTATCCATGGCACCATCTCACTACCATTTATATTTACATGATGTTATATTATGGAAATTAAGAGAAAAAAAACTATCATGAAGGAACACTTTTACAGATTCATCTTTAAATTATTATCTCCATAAATATTTTCTACACTGCCCTTTGTGAAGTTGATGGATCTATTTTGTTGTACTCATATAAGTGATATCTTCTGAAGCTACTTTTTTTTTAGGAAACAGCTTAGTTTTTTCTTCCTGAGATAAGATAAGCACTCTATCAATGCACACCTCTTAATACCAAAAGGAGGGAAAAAGAAAGAAAGAAAAAGAGAACCCACTGGTTTTTAGATGTGTTGTCTTTTTATGAACCCTTGATGCTATTCAGCAATCCACTTAGGTCAGCTCATTTTGTGAATACCTTATGAAAGTAGGAGGTACAGAACCGGTATTGGCTTTTCCCATTTAATCGAACTGTCACAAAAAATGAGGAATACCACCCAGACTTGCCTTCTTTTAAGTTTCTTCTGCTATTCCCTACTTTTAGATCATACCATTTAACAAAGATGCAGGTTTCTGAATTGACAGGTTTGTTTCACAACTTTTATAAAGTAATCTTGCCTACACTTCTGCTTTACAGTGGGATTTTTTTAACCCACTTACTTAACTTTTGATACTGATTTCCCCAAGTCCAAGATCTACATTTTTTTAGCTTTAAATTGAAATTGGTTCCTATTGAGAAAATATTAGTCAGCCCCCTCAAAACAAAACAAAACAAAACAAAAAAACAGCCCCTGTGTTTATTTTTCTCCTTTGGCTTTTTTTTTTTAATCCTTCTCTTCTTTAATAATTGGCAACGTTGAGCAGGCTAGCATGATGCTTCCTAGATCTTGATGGTGAATGGCACCAAATGTTCTGTCATTTCTATCCCACTTTCTTCCTGACGGTATCATAAGGCATATATTTTATACTTTAGGCCTGACTTGGGAAAGGCAGAATTGACGGCCAGTGACAGGTGGTTGACTTGAATTGGCTTACAAGATAAGAATAAAAAGAGAATTGTGGTTTGTTGTTTCAACAGTGTACGCCTCTTTGTGACCTCATTTCAGGGGTTGTCTTGGCAAGGTTATTGGAGTGGTTGTTTCCTTCTCCAAAAAAAGGAATTATAACTTGAGAAATACTAAAGATTTTTCGGTATGAGATGTAGGTGGATAGAATTCCTGGACATTGGCTATGAGATTTTGTTTCGTGTGATGAATCCATACTAGACCTACAGATATAGGAAAATTAAAATGACTTTTTAAAAAAAGGAATTTTAATTTGTTTGCTAAACATGTATGACTAGGCGACTTGGGAAAGGAAAGACCTGATAGAGGCTGCATTGATGAGCAATTGTATGATTTGGGAAATATGTCTCAAGAGTTTTTTGCTGCCTCTAAATAAAGTTGAATTGGGAATATGCAACAGATTACCTTTCCTAATTTATGTATTATTTTCCATCCTTTTTTTCTGTGGTCTGTTTCACTTAACAAAATGTAGGCCTAGTTTAAAAAAGTGACTTTTTGAAACTTGTAAAGCAATCTTAGATTCCCTTTATTGAATCTTTATACAGATGTGGTTTTAGTGAATAAGAAGGAAACTCATTTCTGCTATGTCAGGAAGACAAAAATAAATATAAGGGGCAATGCATTATCACTCTCTGCTGTACGTCCCTAATATAGATACTGAAGGAAGGAGATAAGCACTTATTAAATGTCTGCTGTGTGCTAAGGACTGTGCTTTGCAAATGCAGTAGGTGCTATTTTTATCCCCATTTTACAGTTGTGGAAACTGAGGCAGATAGTGGCTAAGCAACTTGCAAGTAAGCTTCTTGGGTGATAGTAGTCAGGGCAAAAGCAGAGATCTTGATCAGAGCTTATATTCAATTTATCTGAAGGCCTGAATTGAAAATCCTGACTTTGAGAATTGTATATTTTCTTATAGACAGACACTCAGAGTGCTCTTAGAGAAGATTATTGTTAATACATAGTCCATGTCTTATGAAGGCACCGAGGGCCTGTTTGAGGAACTGAGGAAGTCTCCTGGGGAAAAGCTGTTTTTATAGGAGAATAATTAGAATATAAGGTTAGTGTTCTTTCCCTTTCTCCCACTTCAACACCTTAAACAATAAGGACCTGAAACCTTTACCATGTGCCAAAGCTGCTTTGATTGCATTACTGAATCAATCAGTGAACTAGAAGAGAGGTTAAAGATGCTTCCTATACATGTATGAACGTATTCTTAATGAATTAAGGATTGATCAGTAGGACACTGGAAGAAGGCAGATAGCCATGCAGGGAATATTTTATGATTGGCTAAAAGAATTAGATAAAACTCCAAAGCCTATGTTTACAAAGAATGGTCAGTCCAGTGGTTCTTCCCTTCCTCCTTTTTTTTTAAGTGGGGAAGGCAGGGCAATTGGGGTTAAGTGACTTGACCAGGGTCACACAACTAGTAAATGTGTCAAGTGTCTGAGGCCAGATTCGAATGTAGGTCCTCCTGACTCCAGGGCTAGTGTACCACACCTTGCTGCCTCTCTTTCCTACTTTTTAAAGCCAAAGGTGCATCTCCTACCTGATAAATAGCAAAAATCACAACAACAATATTTAGCACTTATGTAGTGTCTACTGCATGCCAGGCATGAACTTTGTTTGCCTCAGTTTCCTTATCTGTAAAATGAGCTAGAGAAGGAAATGGCAAACTACTGTAGTATCTTTGTCAAGAAAACTCCAGGGGCAGCCAGGTAGCACAGCAAAGTAAGAACACCGGCCTCAGAGTTGGGATGACCTGGGATCGAATCCGGGCTCAGACACTTAGCACCCACCCAGAAACACCTGGCCGTGTAACCTTGAGCAAGTTACTTAATCCCAATTGCTTAAAAAAAAGAAAGAAAAGAAAAGAAAACTACAGATAGGGTCATTAAGAGGTAAACATGACTGAAATAACTAAACAACAATAGCAAATTGTATTTAGAGGGGTTAGGTTCACATTTTGACTCTATTTACCGTGAGATCACTTCGTGAATTGGAATAAATAATACTTGAACTACTTACTTTACTGAGTTATTATCAATATAAAATAGAGTAATGTGTATAAACCTGAAAGTGCTATATAAATTAAGCTATTATTATTATTACTAAGGGTTATGTTCTATGGGAGTTCTACATAGTAACGGACAGGGACGTAGGGAACATTCATCATACCTTTTTACATAAGACTCCCTCATTTTGGGAGTCCAGAGAGGAAAATGGGATGACCTTATACCCTCCTGCCCTCTTCTAGTCTAAGGCAATTGTTAATTGCTTCAGTGAATCCATGTTTTTATCAATGTGGGTGCTCTCTCTAGTGGTACAGATGGCAGCCCAAACACTCCTGTGGATTTCTTGCCAGTGGCCTCTCATAAATGTTCCATAGATGGAATATCTGAAGCTGAGGCTTATCTATGGACCGTTTAATGTTCTTTGGGTACAGGTGCGGTCCAAAGGTGTCCATCTGTTATCTCTTGCTAGATGCCTGCCCTACCTCCTTTTCTGAGCTGTGACTTAAAATTGGATTTGCTTTTTTGAAGAATTTTACAATACTCCCTGGAAATAGTAAAGCCTAAGTTAGTGATCACTGGCTGAAGCATTAAGAAACTGTCCTTTTTGGGCATCTGCTATTTTTGTGTTGTTCCCTTTTTCCTGATATTTCTTGATTATTCAGCTTGGCTACACTAGGCCAGGGATTCTTAACCTTTTTTGATGTCATGGACCCCTTTGACATCCTGGAGAATGCTATCGATGGATCTCTTCTCAGAATAATGCCTTTAATTCATAAAATATTGTTAAGTATTCATTAAAATCACAAAATAAAATTCATAAACTACATTAGATTACAGAGGAAATCAAATATGTTGGAATATAGTTATCATTCCCAGGCCTTAGGTTAAGATCCCTTGCTTTGGTCACTGTACTCAAGGAAAAAGTGTACAGCCTTGACTCCAGAAGCAACAAAATGGAAAGGAATATGATCGAAGGCAGGAATTTGTTCAGGACAATAGTAGCTGGGGATGGGTGCGGACAGGACAGGATGACTGGAGGTGGAATGAGACTGTCAGCTCTTTTATCAGTAGTAATAATGTCAGGGGATACAGGAAGAGTACTCATAAGATTGTAGAAGTGCGTAGATTTAGGATCATAATGAGTCTTAGACATCTAATCCAATCTTGTTATAGAGTTGTTACTACTACTACTACTACTACTACTACTATTACTATGTTACTACTACTACCATCTATATATGTGCCAGGGGGCAATGCTAAGTATTTTATAAATAATATAATATTTGATCCTTACAATAACCCTGGGAGGTAATTACATTTATTATTCCCATTTTATAGTTGAGGAAACTGAGGCAGACTGAGGTTATGTGGCTTGCCTAGAGTCATACAGGTAATAAATGTCTGAGGCTAGATTTGAACTCAGGTTTTTCTGACTCTAGGCCTAATACTTTGTACCACAAAAATGCCTAAGTGAGGAAAATGAGGCCTAGGGAGAGCACAAGATTTGTTCAAGATCATGTAAATAGTCAGTAAATATTCATTAATTGCCTACTATGTGCTAGACAGGCAGCTAGGTGGCACAGATAGGGGGATAGAGCACTGGGCTTGGAATCAGGAAGATTCATCTTCCTTAGTTCAAAATTAGTCTGATACACTTACTAGCAGTGTGACTCTGGGTAAGTCACTTAACCCTATTTGCCTCAGTTTCCTTATCTGTAAAATGAGCTAGAGAAGGAAATGGCAAACCTTTCCAGTATCTTTGCCAAGAAAACCCCAAAATGAAGCCATAAAGAGTTGGATACAATTGAAATGACTGAACAATAACAGCAAATGTTATTGTTCTCTATGCTAAGCCCTAGGAATACAGAGAAAGGTGAAAGCCAACCTTTGCCGTCAAGGAACTCCCCATCTAATAGCCCAGTGCAATATAATTACACACATAGTAAGTGAGAGAACTGGGAATTGACCCAAGTCCAGTCTTCTTTCTGCCCTGCTTCATGTGTTCTGACTCCCACCTTCCTCATGTCTCTTGTCATTCACCAATTAGGATCTACATCCTAGAGCTACTGCTATTCCTAGAATTAAGAAAGAGGTGGCTATGCAGTTATTTGCATGCTTTTGACACTTAAAGGACGTGATTGCTCTTTTTGGAGAGAGTTGCAATGGTCTAGCTCTGGATCTGAATAAAACACATTGATAATAAGGTTTGAAAAGCACCAGAAGAGAACAGTATGGATGGTGACGATTTGGGGAACCTGATACCCACCTCCATGTCGTGTTGAGGCATCCAAGGGAGGCAGGTGGAGTTCTATTGTACGCTTTATCTGTGCATCAATTCTGCTTGTGCCAGAAGCCTACATCTCAGAGCATATCTAATAAGCAGGTGTGTAGGCGGTTTGCTAGTTGCTTTCAGAACTACACATTTTTCAGTAAGAAGGTGTAAATATGTGTATAGCATAGCCCTGCATGTATAATTAGGGATCAGTATTAGCATAAAGGTACCAGAGGTTTCCCAAATTCCAGATGATTCCAGTTAAAAAAAAATTGCCCATCTGTTTTCTCTGTCCCAGACCAACATGCACATTATAGCACCATAAAACTGAATTGAATTGAAAATTGAATATGTAAAAGCATATAGGTTTGAGACTGAATTTGAGCATTACACAATTGCTCAGGAAAAGAATAATTTTAAAGAATAATAATAATCCTCATTTATCTGGCACTTTATTGCTGACAACAATATCTTTGTCTTTCAACTCTATGAAGAAAGGTGGGAATCAGCCTCTCTGAGACATAGCTTACATGTCTGAAATGAGTATAATTTCTTAGGCTGGAAAGATCACTGTTAGAGAGATTGATTAACACCTAGACAATGTTAGAGATGGCTTTCCAACCTAGAGACCTTCTGACTCAGTCTAGCATTCTTTCTACCATGTCATACTCCTGAGCGCTAGAAATTATTTTATTCCCAGAAACATTTTTGCGGTTTACTTTGATCAAGTTCTTAACCATTTGGGTATATCAAAGATAAATACATTTGATTGGGGAGGCTAGGTGGCACAGTGAATAGAACACCAGCCCTGGAATCAGGAGGACCTGAGTTCAAATTCGGCCTCAGACACTTAACATAAAACTAGCTGTGACCTTGGGCAAGTCACTTAACCCCAATTGCCCTACCTTCCCCCTCCAAAAAAAAAGAAATTCACTTGATTTGCAGTCACTCATTGACATTGTTGTCATTCTGTCCTTTCAGTCATGTCTGACTCTTCCTGATTCCATTTAGTGTTTTTTTGGTAAAGATACAGGAGCAGTTTACCATTTCCTTCTCCAGTTCATTTTACAGATAAGGAAACCAAGGCAAAGGGGGTGAAGTGACATGCCCCGGGGCACACAACTACTAAGGGTTTGAGGCTGTATTTAAATCTGATCATCCTGATTCCAGGCCTGGTGCTTTATCCACCACATCACCTAGGTGCCCATCACCATATATAGTCCAGTGAAATAAGTGTAAATATCTCTTAAAAAACCCAAACCAGGTTTATGTTTGGATAATCTTCATATTAAAACTGAGAAGTCACTGTAAGTAAAGTGTTGGAGTTTATAATTTATGATATGGGAGGATTAATTGCTAAAGGACAGTTTTAATCTTCCTGTATCAGGGGCATATACATTGTTTACTTCTGGAATTAGCATGAATGATTAAAGCCTTGCATAGAAAAGCCAAGACAAATGTCTAAAAAAAAAAAATCAGTGATTGCCTCAATGCCCTAAATAGTACTATGTCAGCAATTAGCAGGAGCACTGTTTCATTAATCCATCAGATTTCTGATGCTGCACATTCCAAGACCGGGAGATAATAGAGAATCCTCAGGATTAGCCTCTGAGGCCTCACACTACAGCGTGTCATTAATATCAGCGGTGGTGATACCGCATACTGAAGCAAAAAACAAGAGAGACTAATGATTCTCTGGCAGCAGCACATTCTCACTTTCTGAATTCAAAGTTCTGAATATCCTTAGGCATAAGTACAGTACAATACTATGGTTATTGGAATATTGACTCCCAACCACTCCTGTTTGTAGATATTGTGGAGGTTAAAAAAAAGAAAAGCTAAGCGATTCCAGGTGTCTTCTGAAAGGGAAAGTGTTGATCTTTCCAAATCAAAGCAGGTAAGATTATTTAGTGGCGTCTACTAGATGGGGCAACTCAGTGGTGCAGTGGGTAGAGTCCTGGGCCTAGAGTCAGGAAGACTCCTCTTCCTGAGTTCAGATCTGGCCTCAGACACTTCCTAGCTGTGTGATCCTGGGCAAGTCACTTCACCCTGTTTGCCTCAGTTTCCTCATCTATAAATTGAGCTGGAGAAGAAAATGACAAAACCAGTCCAGTATCTCTACCAAGAAAACACAAAGAGTCAGACATAACTGAAATGACCGAATAACAGCAAAAAGATGGTAGAAATGCTTCCATTTTTACAGGCCAAGGAGACATGATCCTGATTCAGTCTTGTCTTACTTGTTTAATTTTTCAGGTCTGTCTGTATACAGTCCCATTCTGTGAGTTTACATATAAAAATAAATAAAGTGCTTAATTACATTAATGAATTTAATGATCTCATACTGGGTCCCCAAAGACATAAAAACCTATCATATTAGTGTTTATATGAAGATACTTCGAAATCTGTTTTTATAATCCTACAGAAAAGTCACATGTTATTTTTAGATTATCAGGCACAATATTTTTGTATTGTCAATTCATTATTTTCTTTATAAATCTTTTTTCATTTTGGTGTTTAATTTTCAAAATTTTTGGTTATATTTTTAAGACATAGTAGGATAGATGAATTTATTACAAAAAAAGATAAAATTTGAACTTTAATAATTTACATTATGTCCATCCTTCCCACTTCTCTGATCTTAAGTGTGAAGATAGTTTTAGGCACAGACGGGTGGCATTCTCTGATTTCCTATTTCCGCCATGAATAGGTTTCCTTAGTGCCCCATCTGGAAATAGATGATTTATTCCCGTAGCTCCTTCTTCCAGTGCTAATTCTGTTTGATATGCTTTGAATTTGTGATTTCATAGGTACAAGGTCAGTTAATTGTCTTCACCTTGTAGTCCTTAAGGGATGCCTACAGCAGAACATTACAGAGTTCAGCCCAAATCAGATTAACATATAATTGAGAAATTTAACAAAATAAAAATACAAAAGACATGCATAATGTTACATTTTAAAATTAAGTCACTGTGCAGCCCATGAGATCCTGATGTATCACCCCTATCGTTTTTCATTTGGGTTTAGAGCACCCAAAGTTCAGGACTTACTAGCCAGTATACATCAGAGGAGTTATATGAACCCAGATCTTCTTAGCTTTGAGTACAGCTCTCTATAGACACAGCTGGGTGGCTCAGTGTATAAAGTGCTGGGCCTGGAGTTAGAAAGACCAGAGTTCAAATTCAGACTTTGAAATTAACTGTGTGACCCTGAATAAGTCACTTAATCTCTATTTGCCTCAATTCCTTTAACTGCAAAATGTGGCACCATCTATCTCCCAGAGTTGTTGTGAGGATCAAATGAGATAACATTTGCACAGTTCCCGGCACATTGTAGGAGCTATATAAATACTTCTTCCTTCCCTCTCCATCCATGACTATATCACATTGCCTCTTTACGTCTAAAATGTCACTTGTATTATAGTCTTGTATTCTATATGTTATGCCTCTGTAACTGGATTTAAAACCCTTGAAGGATTCTTCCGAGTGTATTGAATGCACTAATGAGTGAATAAGATAAGTTCAGTAAATCTCCATTTACTATATGTAAAGTGCCCTATGTGGTGATGACCATAAGGGCACCCCCCATTTGCCAGTGCCTCTCAAGGTTAGTATAGGCAATACTACCGTGTTTCCCCGATAATAAGACCTATCCCGAAAATAAGCCCTCCCCTTACTGTGTAAGATTTCTTTAAAATAAGCCCTCTCCCGAAAATAAGCCCTATTGAGATTGCTACTGTAGTGAAGGTGATCCCCTGTGCTACACGCTACATTACGGTACCCTCTGTATGCACCGTTCCCCCCCCTCCCCCGTGAAACGCACCCTGCGCTCCGAGCTGCATCCAATCAGAGCTGCAGCAGTGAGCGCGTCATCCTGTTCTTCCCCAGTGATTTGCTTGCTGGCGCCATTGAGAGCAGTGCCGCGGAGGAGAGCTGAGGCAGCACAACATAAGCCCTCCCCTGAAAATAAGCCCTCTGGTGTTTTTCTTTCCAAAAAATAATAAGACAGTGTCTTATTATCGGGGAAACACGGTAGCTCTTTGTTGTTCAGCCATATCTGACTCTTTGTGACCCCATTTGGAGTTTTCTTGGCAGAGGTGGTTTGCCATTTCCTTTCTCCAGTTCATTTTTTAGTTGAGGAAACTGAAGCAAACACAGGGTGAAGTGACTTGGGTCACACAGCTATACGTACGTGTCTGAGGCTAGATTTGAACTCAGGATGGGGGAAGGGGGTCTTGATGACTCCAGGCCCAGCACTCTTATCCACTGCACCATGCAGCTGCCCCATCTAGTAGAAGATCAACATGCCCCGTCAAGATTCTAGTGAAAACAACTGTAGTTTCTGTACCAATTCTATTGCAAAGGAAGAGGAAGTCAAGAAATTAATCAAAGAATTCAATAACACTCTCTGAATTAAATCCATAGATGTTTTGATACTTGGTGACCTAAATGAAAAAGTAGCCATATAATAGAAAATATGACTCGGGAGGAGAAAACAAGAGAGGCCAAAGACTTCAAGGCTTCATAGAAACTTCATGTCTGCATTTGACATGATGTTTTCTTTGAGAAAAGAGTTGGGATGTGCTGGACAAGATGTGCATTGAATAACATTTAAGAAAAAGAAATTGATAATTTTTTTAAATGGTCATATTTTAATAGACATTAAACAACATATTACTGATTCTAGGGGTCCTTCCTTCCTTCCTTCCTTCCTTCCTTCCTTCCTTCCTTCCTTCCTTCCTTCCTTCCTCCCTCCCTCCCTTCCTTCCTTTTTCTTCTTCTTTCACAAACCTCCAATCTAGTTCACTCTGAAGCTCAAAGATTAGACCACAATAGGTCCCTGCCCAAACTTCACTTAATGGCTGTATTTTGGGCCCTTGAGGCTTAGAGTGAATGTGTCTGGTAACTGTTTCTTTTTGGAACAGCAACCTTGAAGGTCTTCCCCTCCCAGATTGATTTTTTTTTCTTTCTTTCTCTTTTGCTAATTAAAGGGGCCATACCTTGGCTCATTCTTAAAGAGGCCTATTCATTGAATGGGTGTTAACTTCTCTCTAAGTGAGTGCCTGAAAAGGCCTTAGCCTAAAAGGGCCAGAGCCTCAAGTTGCATCTTGTCTCCAGTCATCCTGATGAATATCAGGTCACTGGACCCAGATGGCTCTGGAGAAGACAGTGAGGCTGGTGACCTTGCACCCCCCCCCCCCCACTCAAATCAATGGCATTTGCAAGTCATGTCATCATTTCCCTGAAGCCATGGTCTTCTTCAAAAAAGAAAGACAAACACAGGCAGACCACTAGTTTACTAGATCAAAGATCAAAATTAGTATTATCCTAGAAGAAAGAATAAAATTCTGAAAAAAGCTAAGGTGTGCAATGAAAATAATGCCTACTCAAGCTATTTAAGCAAGTTGTTAATGCTGAAAAATGGAAAAAGAGATGGTGGGTTAGATGTCTACCCTGATTATAACTAATACTCTTTTTTTTTTCCTTTTTGGAGGGCAATTGGGGTTAAGTGACTTGCCCAAGGTCACATGGCTAGGTTTTTTTGTTGTTGTTGTTAAGTGTCTGAGGCCGCATTTGAACTCAGGTCCTCTTGACTCCAGGGCTGCTGCTCTATTCACTGTGTCACCTAGCCTCCCCATAACTAATATTCTTCTGGCACATTTCATAAGCCAAAGGTGTATACTTTCTCTTTTTCTGTCTTTCCTCTCTCTCTCTTGTCTGTCTGTGTGTGTGTATTTCTGTCTCTCTGTCTCTGTCTCCTTCTTTTTCTGTTTCTGTCTCTCTGTTTCTGCCTCTCTCCATTTTTCAGTCATTGTACGTGAACGTGCTTCAGTGGATACTGAGCATAGTCCTGATAAAAATCCAAAAAGATAGGTTGGGCAAAACCATCTGCCTTAGGAGTACCACTTCAGTGGAATTTTTAATCTCTTTCAGCTTTGCATAATATAGACTAGCTGTTGTGCCTTATTAGTAAATATTTTGATGCATTCTTCGAAGTGAAATAGTGGGAAAAAAAATCTTGATTAAATTAGCTGATTCACAGAATAAAATAACTATGGTAGACAGAGCCTCCTTATGTTGCTTTCTAGTTTTAGGACCTTCGGCTTCTCCAATTTTTCCAGAAGCACCCATCTAAAATATCTTTTGCATCTGTTCTCCCCTATGTCTCTCTTCCTGTTTTAACACTGTCCCAGTGATACAATGCCATCTGCTCATCTTAATTTCAGTTGAGTTTCATTTTTTTTCATTGAGTTTCATTGCTTTTGCAAAATGGGGTGCTGTTTTCTTTTTTAAGTGGAAAAGTAGAAGACATCATCAGTTACTTTTAGATGAAGTCTGACTTCTTTACCTTTACTTAAATCATATATCATAGACTGCTAGAACCAGAAAGGAGCTTCGGGGATGATTCTTCCTGGCCTCACCATTTAATTTTATCAATATGGAAACCCAAGTCCCAGAGCCGTAATAAATCTCCTGGGATCATATAGTTATTGAATGACTAAATATTTGGATATTCTTTGGGGATCATATTGGTATTTTTTTTAATGTACCTTTTATTTTAAAAAAATTCACTAAGTTTTAGAAATAATAACTTTGACAAAGTCAAATTCTCTGCAAATTTTAAGGTGACCACCATTTCTTTCTTTACCTATTATTTTGGCTGCACTGATGTGTATTATATTTTCAGATGAGAAGTTTGTTCTGAATATGTCATTTACCTGTGTATATTAAAAAAAACTGACAGTGCTCTCTGTTAAAACTCTACTACAAAAAAATGCTGTTGGAGATTGTGTGTTTACTCATGATGATATATTAGTTAGAGAAAATGAATAAGGAAGTAGATGTTTTATTTTTTACAGTAATGAATACAAAATCTGGCTTAGCCCATAGCATCACAAACCCACCAACGATATTTCTTTCACTCTAGTCAGATGGAGTTTCTTGCCATCTGTTTGCTCATATCTGGTTCCTTCTTGCCTTCATATCTTTGCTCATGTTATTTTCTTCTGCTTAGAATATCCTCTTAACCCTTCCCAGTCTGTCTACGTCCATTCCAAGACTCATTTCTGGAAGCTTTCTTGACTAACCTTTAGCCCTGTGGACAGGTGATTTGGGAATGACGTCAGGAACAAGCCATTTCTGAGACTGTTTGCTTGTCCTTCCTCAGACTTTGTTTTGTTCCTTTATACATAGAATCCTTCCTGGATGCCTCATCATGGTGTTTTAGTGACCTTTGAATCTTGTGGGCTATGCCGACAGAATCTGAGCTCTAGGGCTCTGACAGGTTTCACCAGATTTCAGATATGGTCCTTTCAATAGACTTCACTTTCAGAAAACAAGTCCGGCTTAATAACAAGCTGCTGATTGCCAGTAGACTAGTTATAATGAGAGTGAGAGAGAGGAATAAGTACCATTTGATTGTCTGCTATGTGCCAGGCATTGTGTTAAACACTTTAAAAATATCATTTCATTTGATCTTCACAACAACCCGATGAGGTAGGTGCTATGATGATCCCCATTTTACAACTGAGGAAACTAAAGCAGCCAGAGGTTAAGTGACTTACCCAGTCTTTGCGGAGGCAACACAGAAAAACAAGGAAAATGGACATCAGTCAATGTGATTTCCTTCTGATTCTGAAGTGAAAATGTTTTTTAAAAAGAGAATTCAAGGGTACTAAGAATCACACAGTTTTTATTCATTCTATAAATATGACATTTAGGGGCTTTAAATGTGAAAACCTTCCCCAGTAACCAATGAATGGACTTCCTGCTGAAGGAATTGAATTGCATCCATCTTAAAATTTTCACTTTATTTAAGACTAGAAAACTAAAAGACATTGTAGTTAAATGTGAGGGAGTGGAAAGGGAGCAAGCATTTTACATAGCATCCACATGTGTTGGGCACTATGCTAAGTGCTTCTCACAAATGTCTTATGTGATCCTCATAACAACTTTGGGAGGTAGGTGCTGTAATTATTCTCATTTTACTGTTGAGGAAACTGAGGCAGAAAAAGATTAAGTGACTTGCCCAGGGGCACACAGATAGGGTCTGAGGCTGTATTTGAACTCAGGTCTTCCTGACTGCAGGCCTACAGCTCCATCCCTGAGTCACCAGCTGCTTCCTAGGCTTTCCTTGGAGAGAAATATAAAAGAGTTGGTGAACTTGGTTTTATTCTGAATCAGTGGTGTCTTAGATAAAAGATCAGAGAACAGGCAGCATCATTTCATGAAAAATTTGATCATTTTATTTTACATTACTCATTAAGTGTTGGCAGAAAGACACCCAGGGAGATAATTTCATTTTCTGCTTGACCTCTATTCTTTTTCTCTTTCTTGAATTTATTTAGTATTTTATTTTTCCGCAATTAAATGTAAAAACATTTTTAATGTTCATTTTTAAAACTGTGAGTTCTAAATTCTCTCCTTTCCTCCCTCCCTACCCACACCCCCATTGAGAAGGCAAGTAATTCAATATAGTATGAACATGTGTAGTCATGCAAAACATTTTCATAATAATCATGTTGTAAAAGAAAACAGACCAAAAAAAAACCTCAAGAAAAATAAAGTAAAAAAAAGTATACTTCAGTCTCTATTTAGATACCATCAGTTCTTTCTCAGGGCATGGATAGCATTTTTCATCTTAAATCCTTCAGAGTTGTCTTGGATCTTTGTGCTGCTGAGAATAGCCAAGTCATTCACAGCTGATCATCTTACAATATTGCTGTTACTTTATACACAGTACATTTCATGTTGCATCAGCCCATGTAAGTCTTTCCAGATTTTTATTCTGCTCATCATTTCTTATAGCACAACAATATTCTATCATAATCATGTACCACAATTTGTTCAGCCATTCCCCAATTGATAGGCACCCCTCAATTTCCAATTCTTTACCACCAGAAATGAGCGGCTATAAATATTTTTGTACATATAGGGCCTTTTCCTTTTTTTAATCTCTTTTTTGGCTACAGACCTAATAGTGGTGTTGGTAGGTCTAAGTGTATGCATGGTTTTCTAGGCCTTTAGGCATAGTTCCAAATTGCTCTACAGACTGGTTGAATCAGTTCACAACTTCACCAAGTAAAGTCTCATTTTTCCCACATCTTCTCCAACAATTGTCACTTTCCTTTTCTTTGCCACTACTGATTCAGTGGCTCCCAAGACCTGTTCTTGGTTTGTTGGGGCCCAGTTTGTGCTGGCATAGCCTGTACTGGACTGTGCTCCACTCCTACCTGCATCCAGCCGACCTTTCCCACAAGCCTTCTAAGTTACCTTTGGCTGGACAATTATTTTATTCCATCCTTTTGTGGGTTTTGCTCCAGGAATTGTTTTATGTCATTATTGAAAGGCGTTCAGAGGGATTTTGAGGAGAACTCAGGCAAATCACTGCTTTTTCTCACCATCTTCTGTTTCAACCTCTATTGCAGAAGATGGCAAGGTAGAGAAGTCTTTCAGATGACTCAATAAAATTCATGTATACTCTGATACTTAATGACCTCAATGAAGAGATGCTCACAGGTATGGATAGTAGAAAATATGGCTCAGGGAAATATGAGAGAGGCCAAAGATTTGTAGGCTACAGCTTCATTCCTGTATTTGTCATGAATACTTTCTTTAAAAAAAAGAGTTGGGAGGTGTGATTTCTCCCAACAATTATCAACCAAAATAGGGAATTGATTATACTAAAAAAATTGATTGTTTCAAAAGTCAGGAAATAAACTTGCTATTTATTCTGGGAATCATTTCTGAATCAGTTAACTATATATGTACAATTAGCACTGGCTTCTTTTGTGTTTTTTTATTAAAGATAAAAAAATTAATATAATCCTAGGAGAAAGAAAAAATTAAGGAAAAAAAACCTGTGGAATGTAATGAAAACAATGCCAACTCAATCCATTTGAGGAAGTTGTTGGTGCTAAAAATGGAAAAAGAGACGGAGAATTAGATGTAATCCCTAATTATAACTGATTCCTAAAGAATTGGTTTTACTTATGTAAAATCAGTGACGATATCAAGGGAAATAAAAGAGCACAGAAACTACCTTAGCCAGCAAACACTTGACGAGGTTGAGGGAGTTGGAGTTTAGGGCAACACCATTTTAGAGTATAATCTCATTTGTGAAAATCTTACATAGGACAAAGGTGGAAGATGATGAGTAATAAAATGAGAAGGGAAAATAAAAAGGTTAAAGGCTTGGTAGGTGGCCTAAGCAAAGTCAATGTGAAGATGTTTAAGGATAAAACCAGTAAGACAAAACCATAAGAAATATAAAAATTGCTTTAAGTTCTTGCTTTTTAAGTTTTCTTTACCATCGAGGACACAGGTGCTGCAATATTTGAACCCTAACATCATAGCTGCAGATGTTCTTTCCATCTTGGCTTTTTTTTAGTGCCATTTCTCCTTCCTCATGTAGCTTATCTGGACCAGACACAAAGAGGAAACCAGTGTCAGAAGGTGACACAGTTTTGTAGGCCTAGAGGGACTGATTCTCAAAGCACCTGAAAAAAGGGAGGATACCAATTCTGTTATTAAAAAAAAAAAGGCAGCCAAAAGAATATCAATAACTACCAGCCTATGTTCCTATTTTCTTATCTCTTCAGAGTTTTTAGAAGAATAATCTAGGCATACATTAAGGGTATCCTTGAAGAAAGTATAAAAAAAGAACAGGCAGGCTTTCACAAGCAATATTTCACAGTAGGCTATATCTTTACCTCAAAGAATTGGGAGAAAAGTATAGCGAATAGAAGCTCTTACCATGTTTACAATTTGTTGACTATACTTGATTTGCTAGCTGTAGAGGGAGCTTTGGTGGGCTTCTGGGGATTTGAAGATCTTACTGCCTCAACTGGGCCTTGAGTCTACCCCTTAGCTCACCCCATACATGAGCCTTCTAGGTCCCTTCCTTTACTTCATGACTCAGGGACATTGGAAGGGGAGTCTTATATTTTCCATTTTATATGTTTTTTTTTACCTTATGTATTTTAAAAACTTTACTTAAAGTAACTTTAATTGGAGTTTATGATTCACACGTTCCTGTTGTATTCTTTTATTCAATTTTATTTTTTGTCAGCAAAAATCTGCTTTTGTTTCTTACCTACTTCCCCACTCCACTTCAACTGAGAAGGAAGAACAGAAACAAACATATATAGTTAAGCAAGACAAAGTATTTTTGTAGCTATGGTTAAAAAAAAAGTCTCATTCTGCACTCTGAGACTCTCACCTCTGTCAGGAGATGGGTGACATATTTCATCTTTAGTCCCCTGGAAACCTTGTTGGTCATTATGCTGATAAGAGTTCCCAAGTCTTTCAAAATTGTTTGACTTTATAACTCTTGATTCTTATAATACTTCTTTGGTCCCATAAATATGAATATATTACTGAATGGACAGAAAATGCACTTTTTATTCCATTACTACAGCTAGGAAAATGTGAACTCTTTTGAGCTAGAGGAGAGACCTTAACTATTTTTTTCTGTATTCTTGGACTCCTTGTCTCTGGAGTGCTGTATGTACAATGAACACTTAATGATCACTGAAGGTATGAATTATAAGGTTCTTAGAAAGCAATTCAGGAAGCATGTGAGAGAGGTTCTTATTGAAAATATCATTTAAATTTTTGCATTGAGTACAAATGTTTAAGTGCTATGGTTCACAATGCTTAATTAAAATTGGATTATATAGAGTGTAGAATTCTTTTTGCTGCTTTCTTAACCTTGCCAGCTTTTTGCATTATTTTAACTGATAATTTAAGAGATAAATTACAGGAACATTTGCAAATCTACCTTTACGTTTCCACTAGCCTTCCCAACGTAATGAGGTTTTAGTAGTAATTCTGGGTGACATACTATCCTTCTGTGGTAAATTGGCTTTTGCAAAGAAAGCAGATTAGGATGATTCTTATACATTAAAAAAAGTGCCTCATTTTCCGTAAATCCTTACAACTCCTCCACTTTTGATGACGAGGAAAAAACCCAACTCTTGTTTCATCAGCTCAAACTAGCTAGATGTTGCTGAGATCTTCTGTGTATTCCCTCCCTCATTTCTAGGAATTAAATGTAATTTTAGTAATGTTGCAAAATGTTGCAAAAAATCAAGGACAAAAAAGAATGGGAGTTTAATTTGGTTCTGGGGTGGGGAATGGCGCTGTGTCATGAAGGGAAATATTTGCAGAGAAAAAAAAGAAAGAAGACAATACGGGGGATTTTTAAGCATTTTCGAAGTAAAATGAACAGTGTGTCTTTTTTGAATAGGCATTTGCAAATTAGCATCTCAGGTTTTTTTTTTTTTTTGGTCTAGAGCTTAAACACTTTTTTCCCCCCCATAACAGAACTTTAGCCATCTGTAGTTCCTATTAAGGTTTCATGGGATCTCTCTGAGAGGCCTCCATTGAGTTGTAATAGCTTAAATGTGTATGTGAACAACCTTCACGTCCCTTCATGATTTAATGTTTGGTCTCATTGGTTGAGAATTTTAATGACATTTAAATCTTCTGAGACAAAGTTATATCTCTGATGCTTCATTTAGTTCTTTAAATTAGTATTACAGTATTAATTCTTTCATTTTGGGGGTTTTAATCATCTGATTCCTTTGTTGATTTACATTTATTAATGGATATGCTCAGTGCCCCCAATTAGTAATTGTCATTATTGACTCTATGTTAGGCTGTCCTATTTCCCCCAAAGCTTTTTAGACAACTATTTTGTTGTGGTTTAATCACATTCCATGGGGGCATATTCTATTCATAGGAATATTTGTGGTTGAGAAATATTAAATTAATGTACAGCAAATAACCATTACCCCTGACTTGGAGTAACCATGTTGATATTGTTAAATGTCCCCCAAAACATGTTTCACGAGAACCCAAAATTTCTGTTGGATTCCTCCTAGGATTGCTTTGGAACCAGCTGAGAGATTTAAATTAAGCATCCGATTTGCATATTTTCTTATTCCCTGTCTCTGCTGATTTGACCTGCGTGATATCCCAAGTGCTTCATCATTGTAGACATTCTGCCCAAAGATATTCACATTTGTGCAGCAGAGCTGAATTCTTGTCCTCTCAAGGAGGAGTAAGAATATCCTCTTACTTTACTATTACTCTCTCAGTTGAACCTTTCTGAATTAAAGAAATGTGGTTTAGACGGTCATTGATTGGTTCAGATACTTTTTGCAGAGTACAACCTGTAGAGAAGTCAGTTCTACTGTGCTGAATACGGACTTGAGATGTCTAGACAAGTATCAGTGTCCTGATGGCTTTATTAGGCCCTACCTAGCCAGCTATGAGACCATAGGCCATTTAAAGAAAAGAACCCACTTCCTCCCAATTCAAGGTAGGTATTGGAGTGAAATCATTAGGAGAAAGAGGAACTGGAGTTGAAAAGAAATATGATTTCCTCAAAAGAAATATGGATCCTTAATATGTAGGTAATTGAATGTAAGACTGTTTCTTAAATTACTTCTGTGCCAGAGAAAGATGAATACTGTGACATGAGCTGAAAAATTGGCTGCTTATATTTCTCTTCTGTACCAGTGCTTTATATGTATATGGTTCACTTTGTCAAAATTACAGCTTCTGGTACCCTATAGATGGAGTTGAAAGCAAATATTTCTCATCATCTCAAGCAGAGTTCCAAGTTAAGAAGTCTATCACTTAAAATGAACATTTATCCCCAATATGTGTATATTATTTATTTATAAATTATAAATTTGTATTACTGTATGCATAATAAGTGCATTATAAAGCTTACACAGGAAATATACATTAATAAGAGTGATTCTTCTTTAGACATAGATGAAATAATATTTGATCCTAGAATCAATAGAAAGCCACTGGAGTTTACCATGGTTAGTTGTAATGCACACCAAATAACCAATAACCATTAATGACCATCTCATGATCAGGCACTACATAGGATAACGTAGAATGGTCAACCAGTGGGAATGTTTCCAATTGCCCTGGTCCAGCAGCAGTAGACACCTCGGTAGCACTTAGCTATTAACTGTTCTGAGAGGCCAGTGCTTGGCTTAGAATGGGAGTGCTAGTAATTTGCTCAGAGGGGTGGCTAAGTGGGAAAGGGCTGAAGGATAAGGGCAGGCAAGGATGTATGGCAGATATACATAGGGATGGGAAGGCAGAACATGACTTATAGGACAGCCCTTGGGTTGGTTTGTCCCATGCCCCCAGGGATAGCCAGGATGCCTGTTGGGCCCCATTTTGGGGACCACTGAAATAAATCATAGAATTTTAGGTAGCTTATTGATGTTTGAATCCAGAAGTTACCTCAGAGATAATTTAGTGTAATCTTTTCATTTTGCACATGGGGAAACTGAGACTCAGAGAGGCAAAATAACCTGCTTAAAGTCAGAAAGTTAGTTTATCAACTTGTCTTGGAGAGGTCTAATAAGTATATGTTGGATGAAGGAACCCATGTCTCCTGACTCCTACGCCAATGTTTTTTTGTTTGTTTGTTTGTTTCCTGGTATCATGACATCCCATCAAGCATTCAACAGTTTTTTGAATTATTGATGTAGAAAAATGACTAGATTTTGGATCACATAGTCTCTTCATTTGAAAATTTGGAACATTCAAGGCAAGAAAATAAATTTTGTGTGATATGGTAGAAAGGCTGATGAATTCAGGTCTTAGGTCTGAGTTCAAATCCTGACTGTGATCTTGGGCAAATCACTCAACTCTCAGTATGCTTTTGTGTGTGTGTGTGTGTGTGTGTGTGTGTGTGTGTGTGTGTGTGTGTGTGTGTGTGTTTCTTTTTGGAGGGGGAAAGATAGGGCAATTGGGGTTAAGTGACTTGCCCAAGGTCACATGACTAGTTTTTCCATGTTAAGTGTCTGAGGCTGGATTTGAACTCAGGGCCTCCTGACTCCAGGGCTAGTGCTCTATTCACTGAGCTACCTAGCTGCCCCTCAGTATGTTTTCCTGTAAAAGGATACAGTTGTATTAGGTCAAAGGTGTCAAACTCCCAACTCCTAACTCCCTACTGCCGCCAGAACCATATTAAATTGTAATGGGAAATGTTTAAAAAGATAATTGGGATCTAGTTCCATTTGAGTTTGACACCACTGGACTGAATAATATATAAAGTCTCTTCCCATTCTAAACTCTGTGTTAATTAAAAAATTCTTTATTTAAAACAAATCTGTTATATCCTTTCATTTTTATAGGGATCACAATCACCCACAACACCATTCAGTCACAGTGATACCAGATAAAACATAGACCTGAAGCAGAAATTGACCTTACAAAAGCTTGAAGTGACAGACGCTCTGGCCATGGAAATGCGCCTCCTCTCCTACAGATTTTGGCTCTAGAGAGTTGAGTATCATCAGCTCTGCTAATTGACTGCCCCAAACCAAATACCCTCTTATAGAGAGGACCAGTATCATTGCTAGATGCCATTTTGGGGGGGGGGGTAAAAAAAGAGGATGTTTGATGGTGGTGTGTGACCTTAACAGAATGTTTATTTATTCTCTGATACTGGGAAATACTTCTAGATAGAACTCTCAGAGTCCTTCAAGTACATAACTTCTCCACATATCCTTCATGGTCTAGTATCTCGGAGAAATCCTGCCTAAGTAATTTACCCTTCCCAAGACTCCCATGTCTCCTTTCTGTGGGTTCTTTTTGGGCATTAGCTCTATTTATGCTGTGTATTCCCAAGCAACATGATTCTCTGCTAGGTATATCCTAAGTGGGATAGTGTTGTTTCCTGGATTCGATTATAAGCTTTTTGAGGACAGAGATGGTACACTAAACTTGTATCACTTACAGCACTCACCACAGAACTGGACGCAAGATAGGCATTGGATATTTTATGACTACTTTGCTAGGTGGCACAGTGGCTAGAGTACCAGCCCTGGCCCTGGAATCAGGACAACTTGAGTTCAAATCTGGCCTCAGACACTTCCTAATTGTGTGACCCTGGGCAACTCACAATCCCGTTTGCCTCAGTTTCCTCATCTGTAAAAAGAGCTGGAGAAGGAAATATAAACCACTCCAGTATCTTTGCCAAGAAAACCCCAAATGGCATCACAAAGAGTTGGATATGACTGAAAAATGATTGAACACACACATTGCTATCTAAGATTATATAATTAATGCAGCAAGAGAGCTTTTGAATTTGTTTTCAGCCATTTTCAGTCATTTCTGATTCTTTGTGACACCATTTGGGGTGTTCTTGGCAAAGATACTGGAGCTATTTGCCATTTCCTTCTCCAGAGCATTTTACAGATAAGGAAACTGAGGCAAACAAGGTTAAATGACTTGCCCAGGATTCACACAACTGGTAGGTGTCTAAGGACAGATTTGAATCCAAGAAGGTGAGTCTTCCTGGTTCCAGCCCTGGCACTTTAACCACTGTGGTCCTCCCTCCCCACTTCCTCTAATTTTGACTTATTTATCTGTAGTTCCTTCTCACTTCCAGAAGTCACTTCAAACTTGTCTTTCCTACCTTTGTAATGGCACTGATGTCTGTCCATCCTATGAAAATAGCATCATTTACTAAAAATATTTAGGTTTTGGAAGAGCAGTATTTAAAAAAAAATCAAAGATTCCTGGTGGTGCTTTAGGGCTGTTGCTTTTTTTTTTCTTGCTCCTGGTTCTGGCTCTAGATGCAAGGAGAATTTGGATGAATTATAAAAAGGAACTTAATTAGAAGAAGTAGAATGTTTTTCTTCTGCAAATATCGAGAAAGATGATCAGAAATAGTACGGTCATGAAATGTTTACTAAGTAGATGTGTATGAGATGTTTTCCTAGGTGATACATATAGTACCTATAAGACATAGTTCTGACCTTCGAGAATTTAAAAGTCGGGAAGAGAAACGATGAACAAAATGTGTAGCTGTAATAATCGAAAAACATTAAAGAACAGCATCAAGGCAGAGACAACGGGGGCAGAACCCTGTCTCAGGAATGTCTTCTGACAGCTCTCAGTGGAGCTACAATTCAGTCATTGCCTAAAGGTGTCTTCATTTTCTTTACCTTTTTAAACAGTTTGTACATGTGGAAGTATGCTGAAGTCCTTCAGATTTTGGCAACAGGAAGAAAAATTAAAAATAAAAAACATAAACCTTTAAATCATTTAATTTTTTGGGGGGGGAAAGCTACATGTTCACATAATTTCACGCTTGTTTAAACACTGTCTTGTATCATTTGCTTCAAATTTATGTATATTAATCTTATCTGTTCAACTGTATTGCAAACTTCTTGAGGGCATTGACCAAGTCCACATTTTTCACCTCCCACAATACCTCGACAATAATAGGTATAGACACTCAGTGAAAATGCTGATTAATTGACATGCTTGGGATCATTTAGCAGTAACTTTGTACTAAAGGAAGAAAGATAGAAAGCATAAAGGTCCCTGTGGTTCTTAAAATACAGGGAATGATTTTCCATTTTTCTACTTTTCCTAATTTCTCTCATATATGCCCACTTCCCTTTTCTGACAATCCTGCTACCCTGGTGCAATCTCTTATCATATTTGCACAATTGCAATAGATTGCTGTTGATCTCCCTGCCACAATCCATTCTCCATTCAGCTGACAAGAGTGTTCTTCCTAAAGTACAAGTCTGACCCCTCCCCACCTTACTCAATGGCTCCCTATTACCTCCAGGATCAAATATAAAATCCTATGCTTATGTTTAAGACCCTTCACAAACCCCTCCTCCAAACTTTCTGATCTTTTTATACTTTACAGCCAGTATTCCCCCAATCCCAAGTACCTTGTGATCCAGTGACATTTAGCTCCTTACTGTTCTTAAAACAAATAAAAAAAAAACCCCAAACCAAAACAAAACCTTCCACCTCAAGCATTTTCACTGGCTGTCCCACTTACTTGAAATACCCTTCCTCCTCATCTTCATCTCCTGGCTTCCCTAACTTCCTGTAAGTACTAGCCAACATTGTAACTTTTACAGGAAGACTTTCCAGATCTCCCTCAATTCTAATATTTTCCCTCTGTGATTATTCCTAATTTTTCCTTCTCATATTTTGTTCATACATAGTTATTTTTAGTTCTAAATTGTAACCTCCTTGAGGGCAGTAACTAATTTTGCCTTTATTTGTATCCCCAGCACATTGTCTGGTACATAGTGGGTGTTTAATAAATACTATCGGACGTGACTTTAGAGGAAGACAAAAAGCTCCCCCAAAAGGATGAAGTGTTTCATTGAAGAGCTCAGTCTACTTTTTATAAAGAGTTTGGGGCAGGAATGTTTTCTAATGCTTTTTTTTTCTCAAGCTAATTCTCTCTAGTCCTGTCCTCTGGGAAAAAGAGAATGTGTGTTAACCTCCCTGCCAGAGAAGCATTTGCTCTCATGTAGAAATGACATTTGATCTTAAACTTTGGGCAGACTTGACGTCCGATTCTGCACTGTTGTTACAATTTCCTATACTAATCCTAATTCCCTGCAGAGGTTTTATTGCATTGGTTAGTGGCATTAGCCTGTCAACAGCAGAATGAGGCAGAAGTTAGTAAATGGACATTTTTGAGGTCAGGAAGAACTGTAAGACCAAAAGAAACCAATTTGTCAACTAAAGTCATCTTGGGAATTAGAAAAAAAAATCAAAATTCACAAAACATTTTGTTTCTTCAAACTTTGACCAACTTTTACCTTTTTCCTCCATAATAGCACCCCTCCCACATATTATCCAAAAAGCTACAATGAGGTTTTCCCAGTCATTTGCACAGCTTGCTACCTTTAATATGTACCATATGCCCTCTGGGGAACTGCCGTGCTTTTGTCCTAATCAGTCATGGCAGTGCTTTGGCTTGCATGTGCAGAAAAGTTAAAAGGCTAGGAAAACTGAAAGTACAGGTAATGGCTTCATGCTTGTGTCCTTGTTTCCACTGTCATCCAATATTAATTTATGTTTGTCAGTGACAGGAAAGAGCCCTTTATAGCATTGGAGTGATGGCGTATTGTGTAGTGCGTGGGTTGCAGGTAGGGCTTGGTGTCCAGTGGATTTGAGTTCAAAGCTTCCGTCAGAAACACGTCACTCGAGGGTGAGATGAAGAATTCCTCCCAAAGCATCCCGTTTAAAAGGGCTCCTAGGCCAACCATCTCTTCACTTCTTACCTGGTGGTACTTTTTTAAACTGAACTCTGTCATGCTGTGACAGTGGTTATCCTTCCTCTCACCTCTATCCTTTTCCTGTGTGTGTGTGTGTGTGTGTGTGTGTGTGTGTGTGTGTGTGTATTGCCTTCTCCCATTAGATTGTAAGCTCCTTGAGGGCAGACTCTTTATTGTTTTTGTATCCCTAGCGCATATCACTATACTTGGCACAGAGATGCTCAATAAATTTTTATTGGGACAACTAGGTGGTACAGTGGATTGAGTACCAGATCTAGAGTCTGGAAGACCTGAATTCCAATATGGCCTCAGACACTTGCCAGTTGTGTGACCCTAGGTAAGTCACTTCATCCAGTTTGCCTCAGTTTCCTCATCTGTGAAATGATCTGGAGAAGGAAATGTCGAACCACTCCAGGATCTTTGCCAAGAAAATCCCAGTGGGATCACGAAGAGTCAGACAAAACTGAGACTGCTGAACAAAATGTTTATTGACTAACTGTGACCCTGGACAATTCACTTAACCTCTCGAACTTAGTTTCTTCACATAAAAAATAATAATAACTAACATTTGTATAGCTCCTACTGTGTGCCAGACACTGTGTTAAGTAAACAAAATGACGGTTGGACTCAGTTATCTCTAAGGTACCTCTCAGATCTAAAGCTGTGATGCCCCGAAGAATTCCATCTTATTCCTTTTTACCACATCTGCATAGACCATTGGGAGCGGGGGGCAATATAGCATGAACCTTAAAAAAATATAAGTGTAGTTTAGTTCTTTTAAGATATTGCCTCTTTATTTTTTTCTGTTCTTTAGAGAGGTACATGCAGAAAGTTTCTTTAAAACTGACATAATGTAATGAAATTTCACTAAAGATTCGTTATTGCTTCTGAATAACTGGGGACTTTCAGCCTGAAAGAGCTGTAGTGGTCTTTTTTGAGATAGTGTTACAAAGTGATTGACATAGTCTAGGTATGGGTGAATTATGATGTTACACAGACAAGCTCTATTGCATTTGGCTGCAAGGGAAAATACTTTTGTTCAGAATACAACTTTATGTTCACATTTTGCTTTGTAAAGCCTAAAAACACAAAATTAATCATTTTAGAAAAAAGTAGTGTACTCATGAGGGAACAATAAAATGCTACCCAGGAGATGATGCCCAATAAAGATTTTCCTCCTTGTCTGGATAAAATTTTCTAGGTTCCTATGATTTGTTGGCAAACCACTACATGATAGTTTATGTCGAGTACAATGTCTCATGAAATAAAGCTTAATTTAAAAATCCATTTCTTCAAGCATACGCTACAAGTTTAATTCTTTTCTTGAGTTGGGCTCCACGATCTCTAAGGTTTCCTCTAGCACTAAAAATCTATGACTCTACTTTCCTGTCATTTTTTATTTATTAACATTGCACCAAATTAAGCACCTTATTTGAAAGTCTCTGTTCTTACACAAAGCTCATAGCACTATATTTTAAAACTTCAAAGGACCAGTTTGGTTTTTCCCCCCATTATTTCGTTGTAGATTCTTTGATGCATTGCGAAATCAAATCCAACGACCATTTCTTTTAAACTGCAAAGCAAATGTACAATTTGAAATCATTTTAGCTTATTTTTTCATAGTTCAAAGGAAAGCTAATAATTTTCATTTAAATTATTGTTGTGTTCTTTTTTTTTTTTTACTTGTGTGTGTGTGTGTGCGTGCATAAGCATAGCTGTAAATTGATATTCCATTATGGAATAAATTTCAAAGCAGGATTCTTTTATGGAAATAAATCAATAGAAAAGGAATAAAGATGCCAAAAGAATCAGCTAAAAATGGAACTCTGTGGTAACCAGACAGCACGTATTTAGACATTTTAAAGTATTAACAATAACAGTGCCAAAAACCCCACCAATGGAAGTATCAAGGTCCTTTCATCTCTACTTAATAAAAAGTGAAAAATTGGTGAGTTTTGTTTCATTATATGTCTGAAGATGACAGTTGATAATGGCTTAGAATTAAGGGTTACAAAATATTTTTCTTATAATAGTATGATATACTAGGTAGTGCTAGTATTTTTATCCCTATTTTACAGATGATGAAACTGAGGAGGTTATAAGTAATTGAATGACTTTCCCAAGGCCTTCTGGTAAGTTTTGGAGTTCAGTAATTCAGTGCTAGATCCAGCAATTTCCATACCATGTTGAAACATCATTTCAAGGAATGAATAAAAAAGCATTTATTAAATGTTTGCTTAATGCACTGTGCTACGAAGTACTGAGGATACCGGGCTACCTAACTGCCCTCAAAGTCTTAGAAGTCATCTGTTTTCCCTTTTGCTTAATTAACAGCTTGAGAGAGATTGCTGTTTTTGTTCTTCCTTCCTTTTTGAAGAGGACCAATGACATCCAGAGGGTGATTTCTTGACTTGCAGATTAATTGGATTTAAGACAGCTGTGCAAAGTCTTCAGGTTTCACTCTCAACTCCAGAATCTTCAAAACCCAATGGCAAGTCATAGGTCAGGATGACTGGCAATGCTTCAGATGCAGTGGGAGCCCTGGCCTTTTTAAAAAGGCTAAGGTCTCTCCCAGGTCTCACTTGGTTTGTGGTGATACAACCTTTAACAGTAGTTAAAGGCTAGGTAAGAATCGAGCCAAAAGATGGCCTAATTTACCTTCACAAATTAATCAGTTTGGAAGGGGAAGACCCTCAGAGTTTCTGGCCAGGACAGAAACAACTATTTACAGCCACTCTGAGCTGGGAAATCCGAACAATGATCAAGGGAAGCTTGGTCTGGTACCTATTAGAGGCCAATCGGTGAAAGCCAGAGTGATTTGGGTTTGAAGACATAGCCAAGTAGCTCTATTGGAATCCCAATAGATTCCTGAAAATCCTGGCTTTTCAGAGCTATATTTTAAAGAAATCATAAATTGATAATACATCGGAAGAGGAATCAGATACAGATTGGTTGGAAGATCCTAGTAGGGCAGAGTTTTTACCTGACTGATGGGAAGATCCTGTCACCCTTTAGGGGTGTCATGCTTACGTGCAGCTTCAGGGAGATCAAGGCTAGCGAAGGATTCTTAGGGTTCATTGGCAGGTCTTATGGCAATACCTATAGGTCTGGAGGTATAGTGACAGGATAGATTGCCATTGATGTCTGCCTGGTGATCTTTCATATTACAATGAAAGTTACTCTTGAAGTAAGGGCACCAATGAGAACAAATAGAAAAATTGATACCAAATAAGAAGAAAAACTAAAGATACGTTGGCTCAAACCCAGTCTGTTTAAACAAGCTTTTAATTATGCAAAAGAGAAACTAAATGATGTTAGTTAAAAACTTTGAGGATTGCTAGGTGGTGTGTGGATAGAGTACCACACCTAGAGTCAGGAAGACTTTTCCTGAGTTAAAATCCTGTCTCCAGACAATTGACCCTTTTTGCTTCAGTTTCCTCATTTGTAAAACGAGCTAGAGAAGGAAATGGAAAACTACCATATTACCTTTGCCAAGAAAACCCCAAATGGAATCCCAAAGAGTGGGACATGACCAAAAAATGACTGAACAACAGCAAATACTTTGAATTATGGAATATTAATGCAAGAATGGGTATTACAGATCACGTAAGACCATGTCTCCATTTTACAAATAAGGAAATTGTATTTCAGAGAGGTAATGATACTTGCCCAAGGTGACAAGACTAGTTATTAGCTAAACCAGGACTCGAATTAAGGTCTCCTTACCAACTCCTTCAGTCCAAGGAGGGTTCCAGTTTTTCCAGAGAAGTATAACTAATGCAAAACATTTGCCATAACGAGAAGGCCAAAGATACCTAGAAATTGTTTCTAGTTCAATAAAAATTTATTGAATGACTGAATCTAGCCATATCTTCCAAGAGCATTTTGGGGGCAGAAAACAGATAAATAACAGAGCTGCTAGAGTTTTTGTGGTTAATTGCTATTTCTTAGCAATGATAAGTGAGACTGCCACCTTTGAACTCTGTCAATCAGTACCTGGTCAGAGGAGGTAGTAATGATAATGTATCATACTCTGGTTCAAAAAATGAGCTTACTAACCACAAAATGGAGAAGGTTTGCTCCAATTTGTCTGAAAAAAAGATCCCCCTCCCCAATTACAGAGGCTTACCATATTACTGCCCAACTTAGTTAATGAAGACTCTGGAAGAATGTAGCCTGTTACTGTTCAGAATTCCCAAACTCAAATTTAAGAGATCCCCCTGCTTAAGCCTTCTTAATACTGAAATCACAGGAGTGCACCATGGTGCCTGTCTGGAAAGATCTTTCATTTAGTGCTTACTATGTGCCAAGTTCTAGTAAGCATGGGAAGACAATAGATCATCATTGTCATCATCAATCAATCATAATCATCATCCTAGCTAATTAAATAAAATGTTGAAAATTTCATTTCATTTCTAGAAAATATACAGAAGTTAATGAGATTCCCTATGTGTCCAGACTTTACAGACACCCTGTAGATATTAAAATGCCATGTAAGTGTGAGGAGGAATTATCATTTATTTTTTCTGTGTTATATTGGACTTACCTCAAGTGATATATACTGTTACTTAATATTTAAAATGTTACAACCAGATTTTAATTTTCTCACCTTTCTAATTTAAAATTACCTTTGACATTATCCTCATCTCTGCCTCATGGCTTCTCTGACTCCATTGAAATTCAAATCCTACTTTTTGTAAAAAGGCTTTCCTGGTTCTTCTTAGAGCCAGTGCCTTCCCTCTGAGATTGGCTTCAATTTACCCTCATGTATCTTGTTTGTATAGTTGTTTCCTATTGTTTCCTCCATTAGATTCCTGGCTCTTTGAAGGTAGCAACTCTTATTTTGCCTTTCTTTTTTATTTCCAGTGTGCTTAGCACTGTATGTGGCACACAGTAGGTGCTTAATAAATGTTTGTTCACTTGTTAACTTCTCATGAAACAGTAAATAAGAAATACATACTTGTAAACAAGATAGTCATACGATTCATCTATCCTACTGACTGTTTTCACGGTAGGAAATATTTTCCTGAATCAGATATGGGTTTTTTTTTGTTTCTCCTAATGAAGCCCAGATAGCATTTGAGCCAGCTTCTTGTATAACCATCTGAGAAATAATTTATTTTTTGAAAGTCTCAGGTGACATGGGAGTAGTTCATTAAGGGAGTAGTTCACTAGTAGACTTATTTCATACATATGATTTAATCATGTTTCAATTCTACTTATGTAAACATTTCAACAATTCCAGGAAAAACCTCAGTGTTTGAAAATGAAAGGGATTTCATCACCCACCTATTCCCATTAAAATACTGTGCCTTCAGTTTCTTCTGTGGAGGGCCAGCTTTCATCATTGTAAAAACATTTTGATAAGGCACGCACACATAGTACTAAGGCACATATAAATATTACCAAATTTAAGAATTTAGCTATCAGATTGTTCCAGACAAATGAAAGTATGCATGTTAGGAGGAGACAGGCAGGTGTTCTCAAAGAAAGGAAACACAGGCTCTTAGAGTTAGAACAGGAAAGGACCTTAGATGTCCTTGAGTCCATCTCTTTTTTACAGATAAGTAAACTGAGGCACAAGGTTAAATCACTTTTCTAGGTCCGAAGTTTCTGAGGTGGAATTTGAACCCAGACTTTCCTGAGTTCTTTGAGTCTAGATCTTTATTTGCCAAACCATGTGGCCCTCCATGTTCTGGCTCCTTTGCCCCTCTAAAGATTCATTTTCATTTTCACTGTTCTGTATTCATTATTTAAATTCTGTTAAATTAATTACAATTAAAATCACCTGTATGAATTCCTGCTCCTAAGCTTTGTCTTCAGGTGGTTCTTCAAGACTATGGCAGAAAAACTCAAACATTGCTAATTTCTACTGAATTGTTGAGAAAACAGCATCAATTACCACAATTACAACAGCAACAGCAGCAAAAGCAGCAACAATTTCAGTAACAGCATCAGCAACAAGAAGAAAAGCTCAAACATTGCCAGTTTCTACCAAGCTAAGAAAAGCTTATTGGATCTTTGATTTTGAACTGGAAAAAACCTCAGAGCCATCTAACCCAGACTAATTTGATTTTATAGATAAAAAAATTGAGGTCCATAGAGATGAAATAATGGATTCAAGATCACACTGGTAGTAGGTGTCAGAGTCAGAATTTGAACTCAGGGTCTTCTGACACCAGAGTCAGTGTCTTCTGTATCATGTTGCTTTCATCCTAGACCTAGGCTAGTTATGTTTAGACTCATCACTACATTTTTTTTTTTGCCTTTTGGAGGGCACTTGGGGTTAAGTAACTTGCCCAAGGTTACACAGCTAGTTTTTTGTGTGTGGGTGTTAAGTATCTGAGGCTGAGAACTGAACTCGGGTCCTCCTTACTCCGGGGCGGCACTTTACTCACTGTACCACCTAGCCACCCCCTCATCACTGCATTTTAACCAGGGGATGTCTGCCCCAATTTGTAAAGACTTCCCTTGATGAAATGGGCAGATGAAAGCAATTTATTCCAATGACTATGAAGGCAACTGAAGCAGGCACTGGTGCTTAGAGCTTGGTCATACCTCTAAGACACTAAGGTCATCCTCTGCATCTGGGGCCATAGCCAGCCAGCCATCCTGACTTTTGGCTTGCCACCAGAATTCTATGACTCTGGAAGAGAGAGTGAGGCTGAAGACTTTGCCCAACTCTGTCTCACTTAAATCCAGTTCACACTCAAGTCAGGACATCACCCTTGTGATGTCATTGATACTTTTTGAAAATGAAGAATGTGCAACAATCAGAGAGCATATGATGATTTTTTTTCTGCTACAGCAATTTATTGAAATAGTTTAAAGCGTTGAAGGGATTATAGATCTGTGTTGGATGTAGGGAGGAATCTGTGAAATCACAGATTTTAGAAGGGTGAATATAATGACTTCAGAACCTCCAGGTGGATAAATGCCAGCACAGGGCTGTCTTCTTTTTCACTTAAGGCAATCATTTGCCATATCTCTATCGTTAGGCAGTTGTTCGGTGTTTTGTGACATCTGTGTTATTGTTTGACGTTGTTGACATTTGTCTTATTATTAAATTCTTCCTGTATTTAGGTTAGCTCTTTTTGTGTAAAGCTCAAATCTTAATATTCTTTCTGCCTTCTATCATGTCTTGTACAATGACTATAGATTGGACCACAATAGGGCCCTGCCCAAGCTCCACTTAATGACTGTATTTTGGGCCCACCTGGCTTAGAGTGAATGTCAATGGCAACTTTCTTTTTGGAACAGCAATCTTGAGGGTCTTCCACTCCCAGTTTGATTTTTTTTCCTTTTTTCTAATTCAAGGGACCATCCTTTGACTCACTTCTTAAAAGAGGCCTATTCACTGAATGGGCTTTACCTCACTCCAAGTGAGTACCTGAAAAGGCCTTAGCCTAAAAGGGCCAGGGTCTCCCCTTACATCCTGGGTCATCTTCTGTCTGTTCATATACTGTTACTGAATCCAGATGATTTTGGAGGAGAAAGTGAGGCTGGTGACCTTGTACAGCCTTCCCTTACTCAAACCAAAATCATCTGCAAATCATGTTGTCATTTCCCTGATGCCATGGTCCTCTTCAAAAATGAAAGGCAAATGCAACAACATATGACAGATGCTTACATATTGAGAGGCTGATGGAATAGAAACCTTATGACTGAAGTTTTGAGGTTTAACTGTCCTAATTTTAATATATGTTATGCTCTGTCTTCCCTTCTTCACTTTCACTCTTGTTTACCACTGGATTCATAAGATCTATAATAGAAGTGGCTGCCTGTTCTAAGTCTATGATGTCATTATTTACTTATTCTTAATAGTCTAGTGAGTGACCCTTTTGCCTC
The DNA here is from genome assembly GCF_028583685.1 of Petaurus breviceps papuanus. Lineage (NCBI taxonomy): Eukaryota > Metazoa > Chordata > Mammalia > Diprotodontia > Petauridae > Petaurus > Petaurus breviceps. Next base: position 25,650,162 of record NW_027186304.1, on the reverse strand, counting down.
ATTCATTTCACAAATTATTATTATTATTAAATGTCTCCTGTGGACAGAATATTGTGCTGTGTGGTATGTAATATAAAAAGATAAGATAAAAACTGGTTCTTGCTCTTATGACACATCAATATAATATACAACTAAATAAAAATGTGCTTTCTGTCTTAGTTAAGTAATAAACAGAGGATCTTCTAGTCCCTGTCATATGTTAGGTGGCCCAGTAGGCTGGGATTGGAGTCAGGAAGACTTGAGTTCAAATCCTGCCAAAGACATTTACTAGATGTGACCTTGGGTAAATAATTTATTTAGCCTCTGTCTGCCTCAGTTTCCTCAGCTGCAAAATAGAACTTATATATCACCTACCCTAAATGTTTGTTGTGAGGATCAGAGTATTTGCAAAAGGAGCAGTAGCAAAGATCCTGGCATGTAGTAGACACTTAATAAGCGTTTATTCTTTTATTCCCAAGGTACTTGTGAGGATAAAATGAAATCATATTTATAAAGTTCTTTGCAAACCTTAAAGCCTTATTTCAATGCTAGCTATTATTATTTGAGCAAGCCCAATGCCTCTTGGCCCTGCTGTCCCTAGAGCATCTTGAATTTTTCTCTTACTACTTCATGTTTCCCATCTTAGATGGTAAGTTTTCATGAGGACAGGGACTATTTTAGTCTTCATATTCCCCAATATGCTTTGCACTTAGAAGTGTGTAATGATTTATTCCTTGCCTTTTCCTCTGTGTGTGTGTGTGCAAGTATATGCATAAGTGAGTAAGTGGGGAACTAAGTATAAGAATGAAGATTTCTTGAGGCTTAATAGAAAACCTAAAAAATAATGATCTTGCAGTAGACTCTTATACATAATACATGGAGCCATACATCTTACACCCTTTGCTAGAAACATGCCCTTTGTCTTCCATATATTACACAAAGTATTTTACAGTAGGACCATTTAATTACTAGTACCTTTAGTAGACCCTTTTTTCCCCTTTCCTAGAAAAGAATACTTCTGGGACTTTGAAAACTAAAACATCTACTTGTTTTTATTTTAATTTCTCTTTTGCTCTAGAATTTTGGTCTATGTCAAAGTGAAAGAACAATTCTACCTTCTGAATATATTTTGTTTATTAGAGATAGAGTTTGTGTTTTGTCTTTTACCTGCTCGACAAGCATAAGTAAGGTATATATTGTGTGGGCCTATGTAAATATATGGACACAACTTATGGGTAGCATAGATAAATATGATCTGACATCTAGCCCACCTTTACACAGAGTAGGAGAAGGGCATTGCCAATACTACTCCCAGTCTAGCTGTGGTAGGAAGGGCAGGCAGGATTCAGGACAACTTCTTCAGTCTCTAAGCAGGGTAGATTTAGTCATTTTTTCAGTGATGTCTATCTCTTCATGATGCCATTTGCAATTTTCTTGGCAAAGATACCAAAGTGGTTTACTATTTCCTTCTCCAGTTTATTTTCCAAATGAGGAAATTGAGGCAAACAGGGTTAAGTGACTTGCTTAGGGTCACACAACTAGTAAGTGTCAGAGGCTAGACTTGAATTCATATCTTCCTGACTCCCTACACTCCATTCATTGTGCCACCTCGCTAACCTTCTAAGAGGGGTATTCAGCTAGAATTATATCTGTCTGCTTAAGCACAATATCTCTAGGCTGGGAGTATGCTAGGTTCAGAAATAAAACTGCTTCTCTGGTTGATCTCAAGGGAGTAGATAGTCTTTAGCTTATGCTAGCCATGATGCCAGCCATAAAAACATTGAGTTAATCATTGTTTGTAAAGCAGGAAACATATTTTCTCTTAAATTTTATACAAGCATATATTAATGTTAGCTTTTTATAGCAGCTCAACAGAATAAATTTTGGATTTTTTTCCATTTGAATTCAATGAAGTTACTATTAAACACTGGAAAAGAACAAAATACTGTCTAGTTCCCCAGACCTTCTGATGGACTGGCTTGATATTCCAATGGACAAAACCTTCTATTATCTGTTTGGGACCTTGCTAGAATATTACATAGAAATTCCAAGTTTTAAAACCAACTAGTTTCCTGTGGCTGTGCAGAAGAAGATGTTTCTTTTCTGTCCCCCCAAAACCCCTAAACAAACCAAAATAAAAATTTTCACTAGCTCAAATGACTAAGTGGAAATTTACCTAATTTCTCAAGAAACAGTTAAGCAAGAAGTCTGGAAAAGTTTTATTTGAAAGATAATGACTCCTTTCCTCTTTCCCTTTGCCCCTTGCCAAACCCCACCCCCACCTCCAAATGGAATTTTTTCATAATGCACCTGAAAACAGTCTCTTTGTAGATAGCATGGCCTCATCTGTAATTACTGTTTTCCCACTGTGTTAGTATGCTATAAGCAACAGGAGTCGAATAGAATATAGCACCCCGTGTGCTCACTAGACTTCAGAAAACAGACCGAGTCAAAGGACAATATAATATACATCTGCCTAAAGTAAAATCAAGTTAGTATTGCTGGGCTAATTTTAGAGAGAATTCACACAGTAGCCCTCTGAAATAGAAGGGAGTTAGTTATCTCCTGGAAGTTAATTTTCCTCTGACTTCTTGGCTGTGATTCAGACTGAACAGTAATATATTTTCCAAGTGCCCAACCCTAAATCTCCCTTCCCTTCCTTCCCTTTAAACCTTCAGTTCAGCTACACTGGAAAGAGAAGAAAGGCCAGAGCTTTGGCTAAAAAGATAAAATAATGAACCTGCATCACTCAGTGCCTGACCAGAAGCTTCACAAACGAGCCTATCTCTTTCCCATAGAGATTAGTGGTCCTCTGTAGTAGAAAGATAGGAAGAAGATAGATCAGCTCATTGGAGGCTTAGGGACACCTCTTTCTGAAAAAAAAAAGTAGTTTCCTGTTCCAGCAATAAAATAATTTATGTAAAGTATCCCCCTTTTAAAATGAATCTTTCCTCGTGTAGCAGAAAGGCTAGCTAGGTACTGCCAAATATTTTCTCCATTGTATCCCCCCAGCGTAACTGTTAGGTGGTTAATTCAGCTGCCATGCATCTGACACTGTTAACACAGATAGTGATTGGCAAGAGAGGACCTGCTGAAAGTCTCTGGACCACCAAGAACTGTTACCCTTGATGTGGCTGGCAAATAAAGTTCTTCAATCTTAACTGTGGTCATCCATGGTCAACAGATTTTCTTTTTTCTTTTGACTTAGGTTGAGAATATTTTTCTCCTTTCTCACTAGGAGAAATACAATAAGAATACATGGACTGGAATATTTCATTTCTCATGGTCCGTTGGTGAATTTTGGGTAACTTACAGTAGCACAAACAGCCCTCATGATAATAAGCTCTTAATAGCCTCAAGTATCTACAGTTGAAAGTTTTTCTATCTGTCTCCTGTTAGGGCCATTCTTTTGGAATATTCCAGAAGTTATCTCAGAGAGCCAAAAAGGTCTCCAATTGAACATTCCTGGTTTCTTGAAGAGACATGCAGCCTTTGACAGTGGTGGGTTATTTATAAACGTATGCTGTCTTCTCCATCGGACATCATAGAAATGACATTTGTCAGCCTTGCCAGAGAGTGCATCTGCCTTTAAGTGGCTGCCAGGGCCCCATGTGCCAATATCCACTTAAGATTCTGAACCCCATTCAAAAAATCTCTGAATCTCATTCAGCAGATTTAATCATGCTAGCCTTGGCATAGATTTTGTGGCAGCCTGGGTAAAGAAGGGGTTCCCAATGTTTTTTTTTTCTAAGCTCCTTCAGGGTACACTCAGGTTCAGTAGAAAAGAGCTCTAGATTTGTCATTAGAGGACCTGGGTTTGAATGCCAGATTTGTAACTTAACTACCAGTGTTGCTGGGCAAATCATGTAACTCCCTGTGATTTCACGGGATCTAGAAAAATGAGGGGAGTGGGGTTGGACATGAAGATCTCTAAGGTTTCTTCTAATTCTAAATCTATGATCCTGTGATCTTTCTCATTTTCCCCAAACCATGAGACCCTAGTGGAGATGTCAGTCAAGTTCTTGTCTTTGAATGGAGGATGAATGGTGGGTGTTTACAAAGGATATAGGTGAAGGGAGGGGGAAAGGAAGAGAGTAAGTATTTATATAGCACCTACTATGCATCAGGCTCTGTGCTAAGTACTTTACAAATATAATCTCATTTGATCCTCGCAACGACTCTGCAAGGTAGATACTGTTATTAGCCCCATTTTATGTATAAAGAAACACAAGTTAAGTGACTTGCCCAGGGTGACGTAGCTAGTATGTGTCTGAAGCCAGATTTGAATTCAGGTCTTCTGGAGTCCAGGTGACTGTCTGATAAGTTCCTGTCTCTGAAGATTGGGGGAGGTGGCCCTTTCTACTGATAACCTTCTACCACCTGTTGATAATTCTGGCCACTTTGGAGAAAATCAGGAGATGAGGATCAGGAGGTTGATGGTCCTTTGAAGCTCCCTTTTGGGCATCGGCATTTATTCCTACCAGTGTACTCCTACAGATCGCCTTGCATTGGTTGGAGATCGTTAGTAAAAAGCATCTGATCATTTGGTGGGAACCACAGCACTTGGCATTCTTGCTGATTTATATCACCCCACTTGGTTTGTACCATGACTGACTTAAGCACATGCCCATCTGTGCTCTGGCAGTCCTCATTGCACTCAACTGGCAGGATTTATTAGAGAAACAAACTGAAAACATTTTCACTCACTCCATTTCAAGCATTCGAAGTACATATGATGACTAGAAAGAGGTCTTTAAAGAAAAAGAGAATAGGAAATGTAGCTGCTCCAGATCATTTGAGGGTGAATGGTAATGAGTTTGGTGTTAGAATCCATATGGGTAAGACTCAAAACCAACAAACAAACAAAAAAAAAGCACAACAAATCAAGATTTCTTCTTCCTTGAAGGTTACTCAGGTCTTTTTTCTCTTTTCTTACTGTGTTTGATAAACTTCTGTCAATGACAGACTCAACTGTCGAATAAAACAATGGGAGCATCTACCTGGATTGTTTTATTCGTCTTAGCAAATGTGTGTCCACTGATGAGCCTGAGAACCAGCAGTGACTAGTACAGTGACTGAAGGTTTTACAGGTACTTTCATGTTTTTTTGGACCAGTAGGATTCATTTTGGTAAATTCATTATTTTTTTGTCCAATAAAGGACAGATATATTAAATGAATAGAGTTTGTACAGAGAGTCTCTTCATTAAGTTCACCATTGCCTTTTCCCTGATGCGATCAGATCTAATATTTTGAAAAGTAAATTACCCTTTGGAAATTGTTTTACTGCTCCTTTTTCTTTAAGCAGCACTAATCATTCAGGTGACTTGTTCAGTCATTCCATTCAGGTAGCTCTCCTTCATCAATATGTGTAAAGGTTATCTGTAATGCTAAAGTGGGAGAGAGAGTATGATAAAAGTGGAAGAACCTTCTATTGCTTTAAGTCTTCAAACTATGGAAGGATGAAAAAAATAAAGGATATGATATCAACCCTATAGCATTCCACTGCTCTCAGGCAAGTGTGAAGAATCTCAAAATAAGACTAAGTCCATTTTCTTTACCTGTCCAGTTTGGAACCATATTTCTCCTAATAAAGTATACATGTTAGATTCCACATTATGGACAGCTAATTATTTATGGTGCTTGTCCATTTCTTTTTTTTCATTTTTTTTCTTTTTCTTTTGGAGGGCAATTGGGGTTAACTGACTTGTCCCACATGGCTAGCAGGTGTGTCAAGAGTCTGAGGCCGAATTTGAACTCAGGTCCTCCTGACTCCAGGGCTGGTGCTCTATTCGCTGCACCACCTAGTTGCCCCTTGTCCATTTCTTTTAATTCTTGACTTTCTACTGGGACAGAAAAGTATGAGAGAAAGATAGGGGATGCTCTTTATGCTTCTCAGTCTTAAATTATCTAAAATCATCATGTTGTCCCAGTGTTTATTATGTGTCATTAAAAAAACTTTTTAGAAATATACATGGCTAGTGGATTGCTATTTTTGGATTTTTTCATTGACAGGAGGGAGATAGCAGTGAAGACCGTAAGCTGACAGACTAGGGTGAGCCTGCTGTTGCCTTAGGCAGTCAAAGATGTAGCCCATTCCAGCCTTCTGACTTAGGACATTCATCCCTCCTGAGGTTCCTTGTCCTTTCTGATGATGGATTGAAAAAGACAAGCGGCCCTTGGGTAGACAAACACTTCACCCAGGCATTTGGTGCCATTTAACAGTTCCTTCTTTCTCTTGACATTTTCATTTCCCTTCTTCACCTCGCTCATCACTAACCGTTTGCATCTTATTTTCTATACACAGAAGTAATACAGAATGACAGAATACATATACAAGCTCCATTACTCATTTTATAAGCTATATTCTAGTCAAATTATGCAGTGAGTTTTATACTAGCTGAGCCATGAAAGGAGTATTACAGTTTTAATTGTACATTGGCCTCGTACAAACATCTTTCAAAATAGACTGAAATTTTTATGAAGCGTAGCTACTCCAAAAAAAAAATATGTACAGGTATATCATTTATAATTCTTTTATCTCGGTTCTGATCTAGCCGTCTTCCATAGCAAACTTTATTTTCTTGCAAAAAGATTAGAATTTTCAATATTGTTCCTTGGGGAAAGAATGCTGTATAGACAGCCTTTTCAAATTTTAGAGTTATGTTCATGAATATAACCATGAATGTTATATCACAACAGTGTCTTCTTATTCCATAGTTCCCTATGTAATTAAAAAGGTCACAATATTCTAAGATTACAAGTAATTTGTTTTAAGAAGAAAGTTAGATATTAACTGTTTAAACTTTTATTTAGATAGCCCAGTAATTAATTATGAATTATCAAAATAACAAAGTATTCAGCAGGGGAAGGAAACTTATAATAGTTCATTAGTCTATCTGTCTCATTTTCCATCTCGATTCACCTAAATAACATCTAATGATTGAATGGTTTCAGTATTTGGAGGAATAAATAAGCTTTGTAACATGTCTTGAATGCTGGTTTTTTCTTTACAAAAATTAACAAATTTTTGCTTTGAAGCAAAGTGTTGTGGTCACAACTTCCAGAGGCTGAAACATGATGTATCCATAATATTTATCCATGAATTACTAATAATATAACATTGGTTAGTATGAGGCGTGTGATGATCTTTTGTCGAAAGCACCATTTCAAGATTAGGGCACATAAGAATTATTTCTGCCACTTCCCATTCTCCTGAATTTTTTCAGATTGTCTAAAAGAAATGAAATTGTGGCTTTGAAAGTCATTAGAGACACCTCCTTCATAAACTTAAGAACTAAAAATTGGGCTGGCAATGTGGGAAAGTTTGTAGTTTGTGGCATCCTTGGGAAGACATGTTTTGAAATGTTGCTTGGTGTTGGTTACTGGCAAAATGTCTTATGTTAGGGCCATACTTTTGGAATATTCCCGGAAGTTATCTCAGAGAGCCAGGGGTCTCCAACTGAACACTCTTATTTTCTTGAAGAGACATTCAGCCTTTGACAGTGGTGGATTATTTATAAATGTGTGCTGCCTTCTCCACTGGATTTCAAAAAAGCTTGCTACTTTATCTGGATATTCCATTTTTCCCCTTTAGACTCAGGTCACATATAAGTTATTCCACCCCAGAAAGAGAAGAAGAGAGGGGGGAGAGAGAGAGATTCACACAGCACACAGACCAAAAGAGAAAGAGATCCATAGGGAAAGATATAGAGACAGAGACACATGACAAGAACCCACAGCTTTCTTGGCACCTGCTGTGAAATATGTTGGCTTTCCCCAAGTCCTTGATGAAAGTATTCCTTTAACAGCAACCCGGACCAGCTGAACAGGAGGCCAATCATTGCAAGAGCCTTAATGGGATTGTCCATTACAGTCAGGATATGTATCTACTAGGACCTTAGGAACCCTAAGATTCAAGACCAAATCACTACAATTTGTTCAGGGAAGGCCACAAGTAAAACCATGGCATTTTTTTTCTACAGGATTTATTTTTATTTATTTAAAAGCTTCTTTATTTCCAAGAGAAACATGACATTAAAGATCTTCCATCAGATTTCTAGCAAATTTTGTTTTAATAACTCCATCTACCGTGATATTGGTGTAGCTTTTTGAGGAAAGGAATCTTATTAAGAAACAGACCAATAAAGACCACCCCACATTCTGCAGTTGGGTCTCTTTGTTGCATCACTCGCATCTGTGGACCAGTGAAATTCTCAGAAAGAACTAATGTCTGTGAGTTGTTGCTGCCAAATAGTCCTGGCCTTAACTAGGTTCTCAGGAGGGAAAGGTTTCAGAGAAGTCCTTGGGAAGATGGTGTCAGAGGATATGCCAAAAAGGGAATACAAGTCTTCTGCCTATTTTCAAGCCTTCTAGAAGGGAATTCAATGAATATTTGTACCGTCTTTCATCAGATCATTCATCAAATTAAGATAGCAGACAGAAAAAGGCTTTCTGATGGAGAAAACCTAGAAGCTCACAGGCAGTGAAAAGCACAATGTCAAGAAAATGAGAAACTGTCTAGATTCCTAATGCTAAGTATTCTAGCAAGAGAATTTATAGCTTAAATTTATATACCACTTTTTAATGACAGGAAACTTTCATATACTTTGTCTCAGATGATGCCTATAGCATTCCAACGTATTTTACTATACACATTTTACCGGTGAGGAAACCGAGTTTCAGGGAGCATAAATGTTTTACTCAATCAGCAAACATTTATTACCTTCTATATACCTTCTATGTACCAGATAATGTGCTAGCTTCTGACAGTTCAGAGACAAAAAATGAAATAATCCCTGCTCTCTTTGAGCGTACGTTCTATTTGGGGGACAACACATACACATGTAACTATTTAGAGAAAACAGATAGAACAAATGAAAGGTATTACCTGGTGGGAGAGGAATCAGCCTTAAGAGATTAGGAAAGATTTTGATTGAGCTGAATTTTGAAGGAAGCTCGAGATTTTATGAGGCAAAAATGAGGGGGCAGAGCATTCCCAACATCAGGACCATCTGTGTAGAGTTTGGGAGATAGGAGGTGGGATGTTGATCTGAAAGAAGACTATTTCAGGAGGAAATGGAGTATGTGATAGGGAGTCATGTATAATAAACCTGAGTGGGGCCAGCTAGCGAAGGGCTTCAAAAGCCATATACAGGACTTTGTTTTTGATCCTGGAGACAAATGAGAACCACTGAAGTTATTCATGTGTGGACCTGATCAGAGTTTTACTTTGGGAATATAATTTTGGCAGCTGTATGGAAGATGAAGTGGGGAGGGACTTGTAGCTGGGAGACCACTTAGAAGGGTGCTGTATGTAGCAGGCCAAGAGAAAAGTAATGGAAACCAAAGTTATGTGGAATGAGGACTCAGTTTGAGTCCTACTCATCCCTAGATACAATGGTTTTTCTATTCTAAAAATAATACATGTCAATATTATGTAAAACACTGCTAAGATAACATTAAAATTGTTTTAAAATAATTTTAATTTATTACAATTTAGAAAATTAATAATAAATAATAGTAAGATAACAATGAAAAATATTTGTTAAGTGATTTGTAAAGCAATTGTATATATGCTAGCTGTTATTATGATTATGATTATAATCATTACACTATGCTGCTTATGGTATAAACAATACAGCTAGGACTAAATGTTAGGGGCATTTGGGGGTGTTATTCATAAAATAACATCCCATTATACATATAGTACCTACTTCTGGGAAACTCAAAAGTACTTTCTCAGAATTATTAATTGAGAATAAGCTTATTGAGATGTGTTAGAAATCACAAGGATCTCTGAAGGCCTTACCTGGTGATCTCTACACGGTTTTTTGTTCTTACTGAATACTCTTGTAGGATAATTGCATTCTAGGCATTTTTCTTTTTAAGTGCCATCATCTTTGCTAAGTGGTAAACTCAAAGTTAAAATGACTTTTCTCTTAGTTCAGTTCTTTGTATCTATCTCCTCCCTAGTTGATTTTTTCTTCCTTACATGGAGACATTTGTTGAATCCCCAGTAATTGGGAATTTGAAAAAGTTCAAAGATAACTGTGGATTTGTTACTGCCTGAAAGTTTGAAAATTTATTTGGTAAAATTTTGAGGAGTTTATTTCCTGGATCCATTTGAAAAAAAAAATCAGAGTTGCTTTTTTAAATGAAAGAACTTGAGAAATCTCCAGTGTACATTTAATTTTTGGTTCCAGCAATTTATTAGATATCAAATTACTTAGGCCCACCTTTGTGGAATGTTGTCCTTTTGTGAACTGTCATTTTTCATTAATCTCATTTTACTTATCCTTTTACATTACTTAGTTTAATAAAGATGATAACTGACATTTACTTAGATAGCACTTTAAAGTTTGCCTAAGTACTTTAAGTATGTTATCTTATTTGAGCCCAGCAACAACTCTTGTGAGGTGAGTACAGCAAGTATCATTATCTCCATTTTCTAGATGAGTTTATAATGGGAACTGTACTTTAATGTATCAAGACTTTATGTCTTTCAAAATACTCTACAATTCAGAGTTTTTATTTAGTCTGAGTTGACTCCCCTTCTGTACCCCATTTTTCTGAATTGTTGAGGTTTTACTGCATGAGGCAATACATTTTCTAGGAGCCCTATTTAAACTGAAGCCCCCCCCCCAAACAGATCTTCATCCATTGGTTGTTTATATTTTATGGTATCGATTATATCCTAGATATGATTAATTTTAATGGGATTATTAATTAATACGATTAATGTAATTAGATCTGTGTTATTATTTTTCATAGATGAAAAGCATTTCATCCATAGGCATTTTTAAAACAGAGGATGCCGAGCTCTAGGAATACAAAAGAAAGCAAAAGACGACTTCTGCCTTTAAGGAGCTCACATCTGATGGGGCAGACAAGGCGAGAACAACTACATATAACCCACAGAAATACAGGATAAAGTCAAGATCATCAGTAGAGGAAAGACAAGTAGCATGAAGGGGGGCAGAAGAGACTTCCTGTATAAGGCAGGGTTTTAGCTGGGACTTGAAAGAAGCCAACATTTGGGACTTAGGAAAGAGAGAACATTCCAGGCATGGGGAGACAGACTGAAAATGCTGGAGTTGGGACACGAAGCGTCTTGTTAGAAGAGTAACAAAGAGTCACCAGTGTCACTAGATCATAGAGTACGTGGTAGGAACGGGGGTGAGTAAGGTGTATGATGAGACTGGAAAGATAGGCGGGGGCAAGGTTGTGAAGGACTTTGAATGCCAAATAGAAGATTTTATATTTAATCCTGGAGGTGATGGAGAGCCCCTGGAATTTCCTGAACGGGGGTGGTGGTAGTGGTGGTGACATGGTCAGCTCTGTACTTTAAGATCAATTTGACAAAGGAGTGAAGGATGGATTAGACTTGGGAGGAGAGACAAGGCACGGTGACCCACCAGCAGGCTATATTATAGCAGTCCAGGCATGAGGTGATGAAGTGTAATGGGAATGCAAATTTAAAGATCTTCCCTGCCCCTAGGCTAAAGTACACCTGGAGCCTGGGGTGGGAGGCTTGTTTTTCAGTAGATACTTTTTGATTGGCCAGTGGGTCCAGAAGGTTGTTACATTCTCTGAGCCAGGAGAAGGCTATATAAACCCTGATTTGAAGGTTTGTTTTGGGGCTCACTTTGAGAAGTGTTCTGTGATTTGATCAGATGAGACTCTGGGAAGCCGTTGTTGAGATACCCCCGGCTTTGAAAAACCCAGATGTTGATTTAGTATGTATGTAATGGTTGGACAGTTTGGAAACCTGTCTACTTGATCTGTTTCTGTCTTGATAATTCTGCCTGTATACTTTGAAGTTCGGGGTGCTGACCTTTTCCCCCTGAACTAGGTAAATGATATATGTTTGACTGATTAAAGTAAGCTTGTTAACGCATTTTGAGTTTCTTTCCTTTATCCAAGCATATCCAAGAACCTGTGTTGGCAGCCACCCTGGGCACGCTGGGGTGCTTGCTGCTACATGAAGGCTCTGGACAGGGGGGGGTAGCAGTGTCAGAGTAGAAAAGGGGTGTATACAAAAGATACTATGAAGGTAAAAAAGTTAGAACTTGGCAGCAGATTAGATCTGGGGGGAGGGGAGTGATAGTGAGGAACTGAGTATACTGAAGTTTCAAGCCTAAGTAACTGGGAAGATAATGGTTCTTTTGACAGAAATAGGGAATGTGAGTTAATTAATAGCCCAGTCTCTGTATTTTAACATAAAGGACTCTAATTTTCTCATTGGCCAACTAATTTCTTTTAAAATATCTTTTAGGATGAAAGATCTTGTGATCACTAGAGAGGTCAGGCTAGGGACAAGAAGAAGAACACAGACTGTGCTTGGGTTTGATGCCCAGACACGCTATCATTGCTTATGTGATCTTTGACAAGTTATTTAACATCTCAGGACTTCAGTTTCCACATTTGTTAAATGAAGTGGTTAGAATAGATTCAGCTCTAGCTCCTGTGACCTAGAGATGATTCTGAAGCCTTCGTGTGTTTTATTAGAGCAAAAAGATTATTAAAGTGAATCCTGAAATCTTTTCCTCTTCTTCATTCTCCATCCTACCATCTGTCCCCAAGGGACCTAGGTCTTTAGTCCATAGCAGAAATCCAATGACTTTATAAGTTGATATTTTATTTAATAAATGGTGAATCTGATTAGATTGGAGTCACCAAATCATAGAATAAATTCAGAACTAGAAGGGCCTTAGAAATAATTTAGTTCAGCCTCATTTTACAAATCAGGAAACTGAGACCCAAAGAGGTTTTGATTTGATAGGGATGTGACAAGTAATTAGAGTTGGGGACCAAAACCAAAGTGTCCTAATTTCACAGTATACCCTCTGATATGAAGGAATTAAAATAAACAGTAAGATTATATCTCACTTTTTGTATTTTGTATTAGATTGTCTTAGAGAAGGATTATATTTTGTTAAACATTAAGTTTTTATTCTGTGAATGTGATCCCAAAGGAAGGAAACTAGAAGTGGAAAACTACAGATTACTCAGACTTTTTATTAGCTATTAGAAGGTACTGTGCAGGTATAAGGCTCTATATTTTCCTTTCCATTAATTTACTCCTGCAAAGAATTGAGAAGGCTTTGCCCAGTGGAGTTTTCTCATAGGATCACAGCACCATCGATCTGTAGCTAGAAGCTAGAGATTTTAACCTTTCCTCTTTCCTCTGCCTGGACCGATAAGGTTAGAGAAATACAGATAACCTTTTCTCTGGTTAAAATGATTGGTGATATATGCTTTTTTTCTCATATTCCAGTAGCAGTGAGTTTGAGAAGAATGTCAGTATGAAAGCAAGGGAGTTGATAGAAACTTGGCCTTGGAAGAAATTGAAACAGAAGACTTGATGAAGGATACCATTTTAAAGTGAAGATAATTTTTGTTCATACACATACATCTTGAATCAGTATACTTAGTACAAATGAAATAATCTTTAATAACTTGAATTTTAGGAAATTATATTTTTTCTTATGCTAATTGCTGCTGTTTTATTCTGATGTGGTTGTATGTTAATCATTTATGACTCATTTGGGGGAATCAAATTGATGACCATTATATAAGACTTAAAAGGCCAGGAAGAGAATTAAATAGGGACAATGTGGCAGGATATGCTTTGACCTAACCTAAAGAAAGTACACCATAATGATTAAATTACAGTACTTAAACAATATAAAGTATTAAAGACTTTAAAACAGTGCAACTTAAAATGAAAGAAAGAAGCAACCAAATAAAACAAAAATAGCATTAGAAGTCTCCTTAGGCAGAACAGTTGTTAATAATTTGTATGTGCAATTTGTTTTTTTGGTTCATTGTTTTAGTCAGTTTGCTTTAGTTACTTTCAAATGTTAAACAGAATTTTAAGATCTAATTTGACTTGCATTTAATCTGGATAATGTATATTTATACGAATTGTGAAGTAAAATAGGAAACTTATAAAAATTTTTTCCTGGTTAATAACGGTTCTGAAATGTATTGTACAGATTTCCATCTCTAACCAATTCTCTGTTCTTACAAGGAAGAGTGATATTTGTAAATTTGTCATGAGATAGTAATACAGTACCTAGCATATAGTTGGTACTTAATAAATGCTTGTTCCCTTTCCCTTCTGTTTCCCACTTGACTGTCATTGTCCACCAAAAATAGCTTATTGGGTCAAGAGTCTATGCTGGTGAGAAGTAGAGGGTAGCAATAGCGGGACTTAATGGGATAGAGTCTTGGAATCAAAAGAGAGTGTGAATCCTCTTGGATTGGATGCTTTCTAGCTGTATGACCTCGATCAGGTTGTTTGGTGTTGTTTCCTCATCTGTGGGGCAGCTGGGTAGTACAGTGGATAGTGCAGAGCCTGGAGACAGGAAGACAAATCTGGCCTCAAACACTAACTAGCTGTGTAACCCTGGGAAAGTGACTTAACTCTCTTTGCCTCAGTTTCCTTATCAGTAAAATGAACTGGAGAAGGAATGGCAAACCACTCCACTATCTGTGCCAAGTAAACCTCAAAGAGGGTTAGACTGAGCTTCCTTATAGGTGATAATAATAGCATCTATATCTCGGGGTTGTTGTGAAGATCAAATAAGATAAAAAGTATTTGGAAAATTGTAAAGCTTTATGTAAATATAAGTTGTAATTGATAGTTTTTTGCCCATTTTGAAAGTATGCAAATGCTCAATTGATACTGGTCTAAGTTTGGTGGGGAGTAGAGTCATAAAGGAGATCTGACACAGAGAGAAAATGGTCCCTTGGCAGCTGCTTCCAGCATGTAGAGGGTTAGCCTATAGACCACTTCAGTGGGGTGTAGGAAAAAAGGCTTGGAGTCAGAAACTCCAAGATCTCAGCAGTAACACTTGCTAACTCTAACATGGGGAAGGTTAAGTCTCTGTAACTTTCTTCATCATTTGTAAATTGGAGCTATTAATAATGAGTGCCTCCCTCCCAGGGTTGCTATAGGGAAAGTACTTTTATAGACCTTAAAGCTCCCTTAATGCCTGTGAGCCGCTGCTACTACAGGAGAGGTTGTTCTTCGACCCAAGGGTAGAACTAGAGATAAAGGAAAAGGGGGAGTGAGGTTCTCAAAGGGCAGATTGCAAGACAGGAAGCCAAACTATCTGAGTGGAGGCTTTCAGGGTCGAACCAGGGAAGGTGCCTTCATGTGTTTGTTAGAAGTCCAAAGAGAGAACATAGAAAGAATCTTAAGGAATAAGGCCAGGTCAATATCATTAAAAGACTGAAAAAGCTCTGGTTTGCATATATTCTTATGTTCGGAGTTCAGGGAGTCTAAATTAAAACTAATAATAGAATAGGCCAGCATTATAATTTAAAGACGTTAGAGCTGAAAGACTCCTTAAAAGTTATCTAATCCAACCCCTCTACCTTATGAGATGCAGTGGGCAGTGGAAATAAAGGAATCAAGGGGTCTAGGTTCTAGTCCTGTGGATTATACAGTAACTATTGGGCCATGAGCAAATTCCTTCACCCATGAGTCTCCCTCAGTTTTAACAAGGGATGATGGTGACCTTAGTACCTACCTCTTAGGTTTGTCATGAGGGCTGATAGTAGCTAATAACTCCTTAATATGTCTCATGACAACTTCATCTTTCAAAAAAAGGGGAAATTCTTTTTTTTGGAGGGGGGAAGGAAGGCAGTTGACCCCTAACTTGGGGTTAAGTGACTTGCCCAAGGTCACACGCCTGTTAAGTGTCTGAGTCCGCATTTGAACTCAGGTCCTCCTGACTCCAGGGCTGGTGCTCTATTCACTGAATCACCTAGCAGCCCCTAAAAAGGGAAATTCTAGTTTGCATCTGATTACTTCTTGCAGGGAAGAATTGATTGCTGGAATGGAATAAAGGGAACATTGAGGTGAAGTGATCATATTAAAGTTCATGATAGGGAGAGAAAAAACTGTGTATAGTCCTACTTGCAACCTAGATTTGGGGAAAGATAAGTAGGATCTCATGGACTAAAAGGAGAAATGGGAGATGCTCAAAAAATTTTGAGGACACAAAACAAGTAAATTCCATTGGGAAGGAAATAATAATAGCTAGCATATAGCGTTTGCTATGTTCCAGGCACTATGCTAAGTTCTTTACAATTGAGATAATCATTTGATCCTCACAACAACTCCAGGAGATGGGTGCTATTATTTTGTCCATTTTTGCAATTGAGGAAACTGAGGCAGACAAATTAAATGACTTGCCCAGAGTCACATGTCTAGGAAGTGAAAATTGAAATTGAGCTCAGGTCTTTCAGACTCCAAACCATTGTTCTACCTAGTGTACCAGCTAGCTGCCTCTGTTTTCAGAAAATTGTTAAAGAATAGTTTTCAAACTACAGGCTAGAGAGCTTAACTTTGAATCCTAGGAAAATTCTGTAAAGAGTCATTAAAGAGATCGTTGGAAAACATCAAGAAAGGAATGTGGCTATTACAAAGGGCCAGCTTAGCTACATCAAAAAGAGGTCAGCCAGACTAACCTCATTCTCTTTTTTCACAGGATTGCTAAAATAAATGAGGGCAATGCTACGGTAGTTTGTTTTGATTTTTAGCAAGACTTGTGGATAAAATATCTCTTCCTCTTCTTGTGGAAAATATGAAGGTGTATAGATTAAGCAGTATTATAATGAAATGGATTGGATGTTAAGTGTCAAAATGGCAGGAGGTCCCAGTGAAGTAACAGATTGGTCCTCTGCAGCTTAACATTTTCGGTCAGTGACTTGGATAAAGATATAGATGGCATACTCACAAATTTGTAGATAACACAAAGCTGAGAAGGATAGTTAACACATTGGATTAATGCGTCTAGACGCAAAAAGGATCTTGAGCGTCTAGAGTGTTGGGGGAGGGAGAATATGTTTTCATAGCTTTTGTCTCTCCCATTTTAGCACTGGGGAAGGAGGCATGTTGCTTTTCAGAAGGTATGCTTGATGAAGGGACAGGCTGGGCTAAATGGAGTAGAGAAGGACCTAATGCAGAATAATCAAAGGAGGCACTAAGTGAATATGTTCCTTCTAGTCTTGCCTAGAATCCCGATCTACTGGGGAGAAGATAGGAAAGTAGAAGGGGGAGGGAGGAGATAAGAGGAGAAAGAGAGGTTCCCATCTTTGAATTGGGTCCCGACTTTGGAGTAATTCAGACCTTTCTTCAGGGACTCCCTTCACCTCCCCTTGTCCACACCTGCAAACCCCCTAGCTTTTACCCTATCTTCATCCCCTAGATCTCAGAGTGTAAGTTGGCTCTCTTCCTTGATGAGGTTACAGCTTTTATATCTCCCACACTCTTCTCCTTCTAACCTTGTTCTATTAATCATTCCCCCACTGCCTCCTTGCCTTCTCCCTACGAACATACTTGTATTTTCTTGTCCTTTTATTTAAAAAAAAAAAAAAAGAATCTTCCTTTAGGCTTCCCACCTTTCGTGAAAGCATTCTCTTTCCTCATCTTCTCTATTAAATTTCTATAAATTGGCTCCATTTAATGCTTTACCCCCCTATTAAATCCTGTTTAATTCTTATCACTTTTCAAGATCTCTGTTGAATTATCAATAGACAAGTCCAACGATCTTTTCTTAGTCCTCACCTAACTTTTCAGCAGCATATGAGTAGGGTGGCCACTCTCTCTTTGATCATATCTCCTCCCCTGAGTTCCATGACACTGATTTGCCCTGGTTCTCCTCCTGCCCATTTAACTGCTGTATTTTTTTTCTGACTCCTTTGCTGATAACAAAGCTCCTTATTTCTAAGTTTTGGTATCTCCCAAATATATTTGTGTCTTTTTCCTTGCTCTCTGGTTTTACAACTCTGTCCTAACTATTCTAGCTTTAGTTCTCACGCTTTGCCCATCACTTACATGGTGTTTTGGGAGCCTTGCTCTATTCCCTGAGATACAATTCCACATCCCATTTGGTGGCTGAACACTCCACCTGGCTGTCCTACTGGCTCCTCAAACATAATAGGTCAAAGACTGAACTCATTTTGCCCCAGCTCCCACACCCTGCCTATTTTTGTTGGGTGGTAATTCCATCATCCCTGTCATCAAGGTAAGGTTCAATACCTTAGTCATGTTTGATTCTCAATACGAATTTATTTGTCTTTTTCTCTTCTCTTGTCCTTGTATCCAGTCAAATGTCAAGGCATGTGAGTTATTTGCACAATATATTTCAAATATATCCCCTCCTGACCACTTACACTGTCACTTACCTAAGGGCAGACACTACATTTCAACATGAATTATTGTTATATTCCCCGAATTAATCACTTTGTTTCTAGGGTCTCCCTTCTTCCATCACATCAGTGACAAAAGTATCTTCCTAAGGCATGGGAAGATATCACCCTTCAACTCCTTTGAGGATGTGGGGAAGGGAAGGGAATAAGCATTTATATAGCCTACTATGTGCCAAGAGCTGTGCTAAACTCTTTATAATTATTATTTCATTTTATCCTCACAATACCTTTGGAAGGTAGGCACTGTTATCCGCATTCTATAGTTCAGAAAACTGAGGCAAACAGGTTTAATGACTTGCCCAATGTCACACAGTGAGTAAATGTCTGGGGCTGAATTTGAGCTCTTTTTTTTTTTTTTTTTTTGCTTTTTGGAGGGCAATTGGGGTTAAGCGAACAGCCCAAGGCCACACGGCTAGCTTTTGTGTTAAGTGTCTGAAGTCACATTTGAACTCAGGTCCTCCTGACTCCAGGGCCAGTGCTTTATCCACTGCACCACCTAGCCACCCCTTGAACTCATTTTTAAATGGAATTTTCCTGGGACTAGCATTTTATTTACTGCTGCAAGTTGATGTCCACAGGTATGGAACTATGTATTATCTCAGATTAAAATTTTTTTTTCAAATGCTTTATTAACTTCTGATTTACATCATTCATTTCTGCCAGATTTTGAGTTACAAATTTTCTTCCCATTTTTCCTCTACCTACCGCCCCAAAATAGCAGTCCCACAGGATATCCCCTCCTCCAATCTGCTCTCTCCCGTATTTTCTCCCATACCCCTTTCGACTTTTCCAGTGCCTGTATGTCTTATTTCCCAATTACATGCAAAATAGTATTAATAATAGTATAGATATATATTTGAATATTTGATTTTAAAACTTTGAATTCCAGATTCATTCTCTTCCTCCTTTGTCACCCACCCTTCCTGGGAAGATAAGCAGTTCAGTATAGGTTGTACATGTGTAGCTAATGCAAAACAATAACATAGTAGATATATTGTAAAAGACTGACTATATTTCCCTCCCTCCTATCCCACATCCCACTTGTTCTATTCTCTACTTTGATCCCTTTTCAAAAGTGGGTGCTTCCAACTTTCCTCCCCCCCCAGCCTGCCCTCCCTTCCATAATCCCCCCTCTCATCCACTTCCCCCCCTACTTTCCTGGCGGGTGAGATACACTATTTAGTGTGTATTTCACTCCCTCCTCAAGCCAAATTCAGTGGGAATAAGGTTGGCCCATGCCCTTTTGCCTTCCTATTCTTCCCCTCCATTGTAACCATTTTCCCTTGCCTGTTCTGTATGAGATAGTTTACCCCAATCTGTCTCTCCCCATCTCCTCTCATTATTTTCCTCTCACTTCTTAATTTCACCTTTTAAGTATCATTCCTTCCTGTTAAATTGGTCCTGTGCCCTCTATATATGTATACCTGTAAACATATATACACACATTCACATATTTATTCATATGCCAATATATCATATATAGACATATATATTTCCATTCCCTTCAACTACTGAGAAAAGTTTCATAAGTTACAATTATTGTTTTTCCATGTAGGAATGTTAATAGTTCAACTTTGATAAGTTCCTTATGATTTCTTTTCCCTGTTTACCTTCTCATGCTTCTCTTGCTTCTTGTATCTGAATGTCAGATTTTCTATTCAACTCTGGTTTCTTCAGCAAGAATGCTTGAAAATCCTCTATTCCACTGAATGACCATATTTTCCCCTGAAACATGATACTTAGTTTTGCTGGGTAGGTGACTCTTGGTTTTAGTCCCAGCTCCTTTGACATCCGGAATATCATATTCCAAGCCCTTTGATCCCTCAGTGTAGAAGCTGCCAGATCTTGGGTTATCTTGATTGTGTTTCCACAATATTCAAATTGTTTCTTCCTGGCTGCTTGTAATATTCTCTCCTTGATCTGGGAATTCTAAAACCTGTCTATAATATAATATAAAACAAGGAGTTTTCTTTTTGGGATCTTTTTCAGGAGGTGATCGGTGGATTCTCTCAACCTCTATTTTGCCCTTTGGTTCTAAAACATCAGGGCAGTTTTCTTTGAGAACTTCCTGGAGGATGATTTCTAGTTTCTTACTTTGATCATGGCTTTCAGGTAGTCCAGTAATTTTTAAATTATCTCTCCTGGATCTATTTTCCAGGTCAGTGGTTTTTCCCATGAGATATTTCACATTGCCTTCTATTCTTTCATTTGTTTGGATCTGTTTAACAGCATCTTGATTTCTCATAAAGTCATTAGCTTCCATTTGCTCCAATCTAATTCTAAAGCAACCATTCTCCTCATTGACCTTTTGAGATTCTTTTTCCATCAGGCAAATTTGTCTTTTTAAGTCATTCTTCTCCTCATTGCCTTTTTGAGCGTCTTTTGCCATTTGGGTCAGTCTATTTTTTAAGTTATTATTTTCTTCAGTCAGGCTGCTGACTTTCATCTCATAATTTTCTTGCATCATTTTCATTTCTCTTCCTAATTTTCCTCCACTTCTCTTATCTGCTTCTTAAGGTCCTCTATGGCCTGTAACCAGCTTGTATTTTCCTTTGAAGCTTTTGGTGCAGGAGTTCTGACTTCACTGTCTTCTCCTGTTCCATGCTTGGCTCCTTTTTGTCCCCAAAATAGGAGTCTAATGTTGGAATCTTCTGTTTTTTTTTCCTTTGCCGGGCCATGTTGCCCCTCAGTCACTTGACCCCTGGGCTTTTTGCCACAGTAGGACTCTGCCACCAGACAGGGGAGCTTTTGTCCCAAACGCTGGGGTTTTCTCAGCTGCCAGAGGTATTAGATGAGTGCCCTCTCTGAGGTCTCCACACGCTCTGGCAAGCTGGACACACACCCCAGGACCTCCACCCTAGACTGCAATCCAGATCCAAGCAGGTTAAAGCAAGAGCGATGACCCCTCAGACTGGTGCTTGGTCCCCCTACACTCTGCAGGCCAGGAGCTGAAGCTGCCACGTGGGGCTGGCTGGCTGTGCCAGTGTCTCAGTGACTTCTCACCCTGGGAGCAAAAGCCATGTACTCCCACTTACTGGGTTCCCAAAGTCCAGACTGCACTGACCTCTCACTTTGTCCTTCGCATCTATGTATTGATAAATCTGAAACGACCACAGCCACTGCTGATCTGGAGTCCCTCAGGCTGGCGGCTGGTCAGGCCCACCCTTGGGCTAAAGCCTTGACTTGGGGCTGGGCTCGGCTCCCAGAGCGCTGAGCTGGCTGATTCCTGCTGGCCTGCCGGGCTGTCCTCAGTGGGAGGTTAGCTTCTATGTGTCATTTTGTGGGTTCTGCAGCTCCAAAGTTTGTTTAGAGGCCCCTTTTTACATGGATTGGGGAAGGTGGAAGCAGGAGCAGTGGGGACGTCCTGCTTCTACTCCACCATCTTCTATCTTAGATTTTTTTAATGTATTAATAAGTTTTGTTGAATTTTTTCTGTGTTTCTTTTATTTTTTAAGTCTTGGTTACAAGGTATAGTTATCTGGGAGAGAGAGAAAGAGGAGGAAGAGAAGGGAGAGAAAGACAGAGAGAGAGAGAGACAGAGAGAGAGAGAGAGAGAGAGAGAGAGAGAGAGAGAGAGAGAGAGA
>NW_027186304.1:25626877-25628363 GCF_028583685.1 Petaurus breviceps papuanus | reverse complement strand
AGAGAGAGAGAGAGAGAGAGAGAGAGAGAGAGAGAGAGAGAGAGAGAGAGAGAGAGAGAGAGAGAGAGAGAGAGAGAGAGAGACAGAGAGAGACAGAGAGAGAGAGAGAGAGAGAAATTGAGGAAACATGAATATAAAAGTTATCAGTAAAAATATGCCCTCCTCTTTCCACACCTCCATTGACATTTTCATTTTCTTTCCAGGGACATTTTATGTGCCAAGTCCTCCTGGATGCCCTCTGATTCCCTCAGCTAAAAGAACTTTCTTTTCCCTCACATTTCTGATGGCACTCTGTCTAGGTGCCTTCTTTTCTCTTATCGCATTCTACCTTGAATGGGTTTGGGTATGAGTCTTGCCCTCTCCGTGGGACTAGAAGATCCTTGGGGGAAGAACTTTGTCATTTTTGTTTTGCTTTATGGTATCCTCTTTGTGTCCTCATTGCCATGTGAAAAAAGTAGGCACCCAATAAAAATGGTTCAACTCAAATTGGTAAAGGGTGGCCCTAAAAAGAATATCTTTTTCACTGCTAACAAAAGGAAATAAGTTAATTAAAAACATGATTATGTTCAACACACGAAATCCAATTCTCTTAGAAAGGTGTGTGGGTAGCAATATAATCCACGTGGCAAGTATATTTTGAATGAATTTTTCTCAAATAATTTTTAGCTGGGAAACTTTGCACATAAAGAAAAAAATGTAAAATATGTAAAATAAAAAAGCATAAACAAACATTAATAGAGCTAATTCTGTTAGTTCTCACTTTACTGAATAATTATACCTCTGGGCTAGCATGAATAATTTATTAAGTAGCATGCAGTTTATATGTCGGGCTACAATTTTGCATTCATTATACAATCATGTGAAATCATTTTAGGGCAAACTGTGGTTAGTAAGTGACTTCCATGTAAATGGCTTTCTCCTTCCAGCCCAAGGATAGTTTACTGTGTGTCTCTTTGAGTTAACAAGAACTTATCCAAAAAAGTAAAGCATTTTTATTCCACTCTCCCATATAGTCTTTAATAATTCATTGATGTGCTGAAATTCCTAACTTCTATTCAGGTTTGGAAGCTGCCGGCAATCTATTAATACATACTGCTATTTAACCCAGTCAAACTTTTAAAAGAATTTAAAGCCACATACCAGGTAAATGTAAAACCCATGTTTCAGCAAAAGTTGGAAAACTTGGCATAAAATTTAAATTATGGTAGAGGCTTCAGGGTCTTGATGAAATTCTAATACTTTAAAAATTGTTTGGTATTATTTCAGGCAGAGGAAGTATGATAATTTTTCTTCTATATGCCAAAATAAGTTATAACATTTATCTACTGAAAAGCCTTTTCAAAGCAAATCTATCTCTGTGTTCCTTTGTGTATATATGAGAGAGAGAGAGAGACAGAGAGAGAGAGACAGAGAGAGACAGAGAGAGAGAGAGAGAGAGAGAGACAGAGACAGAGACAGAGACAGAGACAGAGAGACAGAGACAGAG
>NW_027186304.1:25602021-25626777 GCF_028583685.1 Petaurus breviceps papuanus | reverse complement strand
AGAGAGACAGAGAGAGAGAGAGAGACAGAGAGAGAGAGAGAGAGAGCTATACCTTACATTACCTCCTAGTCTAGAGCGTTTTGTGGTCCCTGGAGGGGCTGAGAGTATTCTGAGGTGGTCATGGAAACGACAGTACAGAACCAAAGTATGAACTGGACATGCAGTCACTTATAGCACTAGCTCCCCTGGCTAGCTCTAAGCAAAAATCCTTAAGTTGACAAAAATATCTCTTTAACAAAAATAGTCAAAGTTGGTGGGAGGGGGTGGTGAGAATACAGATAAAACTAATACACTTTTGGTGGAACTGTAAATTATCATTCTGTATAATCATTTGCAATTAACTGAGAAAAGTGCCTACAATGATTTGTAACCTTGCATTCAGAAATTCTATTCCTGGTTATATAAAGCAAGGAGGTCAAAGTCAGAAAGAAATATCCAGGTATATCAAAATATTCATAGCATAAATTTTTGTAACTATAAGAACAAAGACAACCCAATCTAGAAACAGAGCAGATGTTCAGCAATTAGAGACTGGTTATACAAATTGTGGTATAAGAATGTAATGAAATATTACTAAGCCATAAGAAGTGACAAACATGTAGAATTTAGAGATACATGGAAAGACTTGAAGGTACAGTGGAAAAAGGAGATGAATTCGGGTGAGGGGGTCTTGGTTCAAATATCATCTATTCCACTTATATTTGTATTACCTTGGGTAAGTCACTTAATGTCCCTCAATTTCCAAATATAAAAAATGAGCTGATTGAACCAGATAACTTCTTATACAACTTCTAGCCACAAATCTGTGATCCAATGAAAGAAAAAACAAGAAAATAACATTCACATTGACTCCAATAATATGTATGAAAAACAACACTAAAATATGACTGATCACAGCATTACTGAATAGTTAGGATAGTCTAGTGGGTTTTGAGCCATTGGAGTCAGAGAGTACTGGGTTTGAATTCTGTCTCAAATACTTAATATGTTGTGTAACCCTAGGAAAGTCACTCAAAACTTTCTGGCTTCAGGTTTTCGCTTTCAGCTATAAATTTATGATCCCATAATTCTGTGAAGTACAGTGACCAATTTTGTTTCCAGACAACATAATGTAAGAGGTGTCATACAGATGGTCTGTGGGTCATAATGCTACTGAGTGTAGCTCAGAACAGGTTAAAATTGATGGGGAAACATTTAATAAAATAAATAAAATGCAATAAAACACATAATGCTAACCTGTGGTTTTCTTAGTAACTTATATGCCCACAGGGATTCTTATGTACCATTTAGTGACCCTCATTTCTATAGGAATTTGACAGTGTTGAGGTGAAACACCTCTTCTCTTCAGAGACATGGAGAATTTGAGGTTCAGAATGTTACATATGCTGTCAGAGGAGGTCTTTTTGAGGCTAATTTTGCATAACTATTTTTCTTTGTTATAAGAGAGAGTATACTGAGGAATGACTGTGCTATTAAAAAAAAAGACAATCAAAAAGTTTTCATATGTGTTTTTAAAGCACTTTAAGATGGCAAACTAGAGGCAGCAAGCCAACAAAACTCTCCCAACATGCCCCTCTGAATAACTTTCAAATAACACCTCAAAGTAGAATTTTGAAGAGTCAGAGTGAGCAAAATGTCAGGGTAAGACAGTTTTCTGGCCTAAGACAACTTAAAAGGTGGGTAGGAGAGGTGTGTGACAGAAGGGTGGAGGCCCATGTGGGGTCCTTGAAAGGGCAGCCCCACCAGTGGACTTTGGAGGAGGCTGGGAGAGTGTCAGCAGCAGGAGCTTCTGTAACTCTCAACCCAGAGAGAGTAAGGGAGTTGGACAGCTGGTCAGAAAGTAGTTACAGGGGCCCCTTTGCTGGCATTAAATACAACTGGCACTGATTGACAAATCTAATGCCCACATACAGTTCTAGGTCCTTGCTCTAGGACAGATAGAAGTGCTTGTGGTCTGTCACAAGGGAGCAGGCTCCCTCCACACAGTTCCAAGGCAGAGAAGAGAGCTTGCACTTGGGGCTGTAAGGGCGCATGGACCCTTCTATAGTAAAGAACAGAGTCCAGATCAATTCAGCAGTGATCACAGATCTCCAGGAATCATAACACCTTGGTAGCTCTGAAAACTTGCAGACCCACGTAGCTGCCTCTGAAAATAGCAGTACAAAGAAGCTTGAACCTTGGGACAGTACCTCCCTATGCCCAGGTAGGAAGAATACAACTTTTGCATAAAATGCAAACTGAAAAGTATGTCCAAAATATGAGCAAACAACAACAAAAAGATTGAGCATAAAAAGCTCCTACTATGACGGGGTAGACTAAGACACAAACTCAGAAGAAGATAACAATGTGAAAACAGCTACAACCAAAGCCTCAAAGAGACAGTATTAATTAGACACTAGTCCAACAAGAATTCTTGGAAGAGTTAAAGAAGGATAAGAATGATAGTGGGAAAATTGGGAAAAGAAATGAGAGTGATACAAGAAAAATATCAAAAGAGAACTGGTATCTTGGTAAAAAAAAAAAAGGCACAAAAATTCTAAAGAAAATAAAAAAATTACAAACAGAATTGGTCAAATATTTAAAAAAGAGATAAAAATTCACTGAAGAACTCCTTAAATAAAACAGAATAGGTCAAATAGAAAAAGAGGCACAAAATCTCAAAATTGGGCAAGTGGAAACTCACCATGACTTCATGGCATTCATTGCCACGCGAAGACTCCATGAGACTTCAAGAAACAATAAAACAAAGTCAAAAGAAGAAAATAATAGAAGAAACTGTGAACTATATTAATGGAAAAACAACTGACTTGGAAAATAGATGAAAGAGAGATGATTTAAGAATTATTGGACTGCTTGAAAACCATGATCAGGAAAACAGCCTAGAAATCATATTGTAAGAAATTATCAAAGAGAACTGCCTCAATATCTTGCTTCCAGAGGATAAAATAGAAATAGAAAGAATCCATCAATCATCTCCTGAAACAGATCTCCGAAAGAAAACTCCCAGGAATATGATAGCCAAGTTCCAGAACTCCCAGGCCAAGGAGGAAATATTACAAGCAGCCAGAAAGAAATAATTCAAATATTATGGAGCCATAGTGAAGATCACACAAGATTTAGCAGCTTCCAGGAGTGGAGTACTTGGAATGTACTATCCAGAAGTCAGAGGAGCTAGAATCACAACCAAGAACAACCTACCCAACAAAACTGAATATGATTTTCAGGGGGGGAAAGGATATTTAATTAAATAGAGCAAACATTCCTCTTGAAAAAGCTGGAGCCAAATAGACAAAAGACTCAAGAGAAGCATAATAAGGTAAACATGGAAGAGAACTCATAAGGCATTCAATAAGGTTAAAATGTTTAAATTTCTACGTGGGAAGATGATACATGTAATGCCTAAGAAATTTATCATTATTAGACTAGTTAAAAGGAGTATGCATAGACAGAGGACATGGGTGTACTTCAGTTATGTTTTGATGATCTCAAAAAAAAATGAAGGTGTAAGAACTGGGAAAAGGGGGACAGGAACAATAGAATGGGGAAAATTATCTCATAAATCAGGTGCACAAAGGAAAGCATTTATAGGAAAGGAGAAAATGGGTGTGGGGGTGGAGGGCAATGCTTGAACCTCTCTCATTAGAATTGGTTCAAAGCGGGAATATATACACACCCAATTGGATATAGAAATCTGTCTTAACTATAAAAGGAAATTCACCACAAGGAAATTGAAGGGGAAAAGATAAGAAAAAGGAAGAGGTAACAAAAAGAGGGTAGATTCAGGAATGCAGTGGTATTAAGCAAAACAGACTTTTGAGGAAGATAAGAGAGAGAGAGAGAGAAAAGCTGAACAAAATAGAATGGAGGCAAATAACTGAATGTCGTTGGGATGAGCTCACCTATAAAATGGAAGCAGATAGAAGAATGGATTATAAAACAGAATCCAATAATATGTTGTATATAAGAGACATTTAAAATGGAAAGACACTCACGGAGTTAATATAAAGGGCTGGGGCAGAATCTAATATGCTTCAGTTGAAATAAAAAAAAAAAAACGTAGAGGTAGCAATCATGATCTCAGACAAAAGAAAAGCCAAAATAGACCTAATTAAAAGAGACATTCAGGGAATCTGCATTTTGCCAAAAGGTACTATAAACAATGAAGTGATATAAAAAAATTCACATCAAGTTTCTCTGATAAAGGCCTCATTTCTCAAATAAATAGGAAACTGAGTCAAACTTATTAAATTAAGTCATTCCCCAACCGATAAATTGTCAAGAGATATGAACACTTTTCAGAAGAAGAAATCAAAGCTATCTATAGTCATATAAAAATGTCTAAATCACTGTTGTTTAGAAAAAGATGAATTAAAAGAACCCAGAGGTGCACCTATCAGAAATGACAAATGTTGGAAGGGATTAGGGAAAATAGGTAGACTAATGAACTGTTGGTGGAGTTGCAAACTGGTCCAACCATTCTGGGAAACAATTTGGAACTATGCCCAAAGGGCTATAAAACTATGAATATTCTTTGACCCAGCAATCCCACTATTGTGTCTGTACCCCAAACAAGATCAAAGAAAAGAGAAAAGGATCTATATATACAAAAATATTTAAAGCAACTATGTGGTGGCAAAGAATTGGGATGCCCATCAATTGCAGAATGGCTGAACAAGTTGTATCATATGATTGGGTTGGACTGTTATTATGTTATAAGAAATAATGGGGGGGTGGTTTCAGAAAAATATGGAAGGACCTCTATGAAGTCATGCAAAGTGAAGGGAGCAGAACTAGTTCATTGTATATAGTAAGAGCAATATAGTGATGATCACTGGTAAAAGAATTAGTTACTCTCATCAATACAATGATCCAAGACAATTCCAAAAAGTACTTATGACAAAAACTGCTATTCACCTCCAGAGAAAGAAGTGATGATCTCTGATTGCAAATTGAAGTATAGTTTTCTCATTTTATTTTTGCAATGTAGTTAATATAAAAATGTTTTTCTAGATTTTGCATGTGGAATTGATATCATATTGCATGTTTTCTCAGTGGGTGAAGGAAGTACAGGAGGGAGAAATTTAGAATTTCTAGAAAAAAAGAAAAAGAATGTTAGAAAGAAATAAATAATAAATATAGTTTTTAAAAGTATACTTAATGTCCAATGTAAAAAAATAAAGTTCTTTCCTCTTTTTTGGTACCCTCTTCAATTCCTCTGTCAAGCCAGTTGCTGGTGCCCTCGTGCCACCCTTGACTGCTTGGTATACCAGCATTCCATGAATCAGCATGATATAGGGACAAAGAATACTAGTGATTCTTGACACTACAGTAAATGAGGTCAAATCCAAGCTATTACTCACTAGTTCTGTGATTCTCTGGGCAGGCCACTTTATTTCTGAGTCTTAGTGTTCCTATCTGTATATAATATGAAGATAAAAATACTTGGAGGCATATTGTGGAGTGGTTGGAAGAAATGTATCCTATAAACCTTAAAGTGCTAAATAAATATAAAATGATTGTTATTATTATTCCTGGCTTTTGCTTAGAAAGGGCTGCCATTTATCTAAACTTAAGAAAATGATTTTTTAACATAGTTTGTCTAGAATACACACTATGTTCTTAAAAATTAGATCTTTTTGAAAAGAAAAAAATGTTCATGCTAAAAATAGTTACTTAAAATTACTGTATTATAATCTATTTGCTAGTAAAATCGTTGCCCTCATAAAATTTGTGAGGTGGTCAAGGAACCTCAGCAGCTTTTTTTAGTCTAAATCATATCTAAGAAAATCTCTACTATTAAAAAACAAAAACAAAAATAAAAACAATATTTTGACCTATGTCCAAAGACCTCCATTGAGGGGTTTCCCACTACCTTCTGTGGTATTTGTGGACAGTTTTAATTGTTAAGACTTTTATTTCTCCTGAAATGCAACCTAACTTGTCCTTTTGGACTCAAACTAAAAAGTC
Organism: Petaurus breviceps papuanus; assembly: GCF_028583685.1. Taxonomy (NCBI): domain Eukaryota; kingdom Metazoa; phylum Chordata; class Mammalia; order Diprotodontia; family Petauridae; genus Petaurus; species Petaurus breviceps. The sequence goes on along the minus strand of NW_027186304.1, from coordinate 25,620,810 downwards.
TAATTGATCTTTTTTTATGGGAACCCTTCAAATACTTGATTCTAGCTATCCTGTCCCTTTTGAGTTCTTTTCTCCATGCTAGATGTCACGGAGTCTAGTCCTTTCACCATCCTGGTTGACTTTCTTCAGACCTTCTCCATTTTATCTAAGTCCTTAAACTGTTTTACCCTTCTGAAACTGAGCAGTCACTGCATTTGAAGTTTTATGAAGGCAGAGGCAGAGTATGTAGGGACTGTTTCTTCCCTGTTTGAGAAATCTATTTCCTTTACAGAAGTCAGAATTTAAGAATACCCAGAAGGACCAGGCTGTATCAATTGATATAGTGCATTAAAATATATATACATATCCATAAGGGCAAGGAAAATAGAGACAGGATGCAAATTTTTATTGCAGAGATTATTATAATAACATTTTCGTTGTCAATTGACACATTTGGTCCTCTGACCTAGGATTAATGTAGCTCAAGATAAAATTAGTTTTTTGGCCACCATATCATAGTGCTGATTCATATAGATTTTTTTCAAAACTTCTGTCTAATTTGTGCTTCCTTCATTTTTCTTGTGAGATTGATTTTTTGGTACACAATTGAGAGACTTTAAAATTATGTCAAGGGATGGAGAGCCTGTGGCCTTGAGGCCGCACTTGAGGACCTACAGGGTCACATGTGGCCTAGAGGCTGTAGGTTCCCCACCCCTGTTTATTTCTATTGCATTTCATCTTACTAGATTTAAAGGCAGATTGGTGGTGCAGTGGTGGGTAGAACATTGGGCCTGGAGTCAGGAAGATTTCCTCAGATCCCTATTAGCTGTTTGACTCTGAGCAAGTCACTTAACCTTTGTCTACCTCAGTTTCTTCACTGGTAAAATTTGAAAGATTATAAAAATCTGTAAGATTGTGAGCTTCTAGAAGGCAGGAATTGTTTTTACCTCCTTTTGTATTCCTAGTCCTTTTGTGCTTCCCAGGAATAATGCCTGGCACATAGTAGGTGCTTAAGAAATATTTATTGATTGATTGATTGAACATGGCATCTATTGCCCAGGCTTGTTGTGAGGTTCAAATGAGATAATGTTTGTAAAGCACTTTCCAAACCTTAAAAGGTTTGATATAAATGCTAGCTGTTATTATTTTTATTCAGAATCTATATAGGCATTTGTGAACTTCTAAGCAAATACTTGTATATTAATATACATGCTTCAGAAGACTTTCAGTTAAAATAAATTCTTTTAAAATACTACATCGATTTTATTATGAGTTGCCTCAGAATGTATTCCCTGTTCCTAAAAATGAGATCACTCTGAAAGCAAAAAGTGTTTATGCTGAAAAATAGTTACATAATTTCCATACTGAAATCTACTTACTAGGAAAGCTCTTTGTTTTCACCTTTTTTTGCTTCAAATAAATATCTTATTCATCACTGCCCTCTCCAGCTTCATCACTTTCATTATCCTTTTTTTCCTCATTCTTTCGACATTGTGTCATCTTCACTAGCACCATTGCATAAAGGAAGCATTTTTTCAAGGCTAAAGATGATAGAACCAGGAGATATTCCTTCCCCGTCCTGTTATCATGCAACTATACAATATATCTAGTGACAGTGTCTTAATATCTCCCTCTGATGTAGGGGGCCTTTTCACAAAAGCCAATCAGTCTATGATTAGAATTAATTCCTTGGGTTGGGAATGAGCCAGATTAAGGGGCAGAGGGGGATTGGAGCCTGTATTTGGTAAAAATATGGTACTAAAGTTGTTCCCTCCTGGTAAAAATTTTTATTAGGAAACACCACATAGAGGAGACTGAGGCCTTGGATATTCTGTATCGTTGGATCTGTCATACAAATTTTCCATTATGGGTATGATACAAAGGAAGCATGAATAAGAGAGCCCACCTGGCTACTTGAAGCCATAGGTTCAAGTCACACCCTTGATAAATACTGGTTGTGTGACCTTGAACGAGTCACTTAATCAGCTCTAAATTGGTTAGTTAGGAAGCAGTTGCAAGTCTCCAGTGGAATTGGCAGATGCTGCAGGACTAGAGCATCAGAGAAGGTCCTGACAGGGAAGAACAAGTGAGTATTCAGACTCCAATGTCCCCCAGCCTGAAGTTTAACCCCTTAGGAAACAGCTCACTTAAACACTGCATCTCTGTCTCCTACACCCCAGTTCTGGTGTTTGGACCTGCAAGACATTGGAAAGTCACTTACTTTGAAAGTCCGCAAGCAGGTAGTTGGATTGTCACTGAGGGCTCCAGATTTTGGGAGTGGGGAGGATTACTGTCTAAGCTCTTATCCATAGCCACCATGCCTGCACCACCAAGTCTGGGAGCAAAGAGCTTGGTCCCCCTTTCCATTGGTAGGGAAGGGATAAGGCTTCAGCAGACACTGGAACCTTAAAACTTAGTACTCATTACCAGATCTCTTCCTCTTTTCCCAGAAGCCTCTTGCTCTCCAGAGACTAAAGTCATTTTCTCCTCCTGGTAAAATAAGATAGGTATTTGAACTCCTGAAAAGAAAGTTCTAAGAAAGCTCTTCTGACCCATTTCCCATCTCTAAAATTCCCCCCTCCCACAGAATCTTCATTAATCATTTTGGTGCTTATCAGGGTCATTAGCGATAATACTTCTTTGATTGAAGAAAGTGGTGATAACTTGGGGAAAAAACAAACAGTACAAGATTTTGAGAGATATTTTGAAGATTTTCACTAAACTGCTTTGACTCAGCCAGATATAATTTAGGCTCAGCCTAATTTCTTTCCAGCCATGGTCATATGCTGATTTGCATGTCTGTTCTGGTGATCAGGGTTTTTGGAAAGGCTGAAAATTGCCTTATTCTATTTATCTACAGCTGTACTTCCACAGAAAGATGGTTAGGTTGTTGTTCACCCCAGAAACTTTATTAGCTGGAAGCAGCTAAGCATGAGAGACCCTTGGAACAGTTTAAATGTCAAGAATAAGGCCAAAAGGCTATAAATCTCATTTTGTATTTTTGTAATCTCAGTGGGCTTGTTCATGCCCTTCTCACACTCTTCCCTCTCAAAGCTCCTTTACCCCCCCATGTACTCTCATCCATAAATATAACAAGGTATGTTTCATAGTTATCATATTTAAGTTATGACTTAAAGCTAATTGAATTGCTATGTCTCAACATCAAGGGTTAACCTCAAATTATGGCTTTGATAGAAGCTCTGATTATGGTATCATCATCTACCTGTATTGACATCTCAATCTGAAATCAGCAAAGATCTGGATTTAAATCTCATCATTCACACCTAGAGCTGGGTGATCTCGTGAGTGTGTGTGTGTGTGTGTGTGTGTCTGAGGCTTTGATTCCTAATCTCTAAAATGGGGGCCCCAAAACCCACCTTCTCTTCACTGAAGAAGCTTCCACACCAGGAAAACTAGAGCCACTGCAGATGGACAACTGTTTCCTGATTCCTTTTTATCCCATGGGCAAGGGAACAAGCATTTATTAAGTGCCTACTATTTTTTATCATCACAGATGATTTTTTTTTTGCTTTTTGTAGGGGGGAGGGCAGGACAATTGAGGTTAAGTGACTTGCCCAAGGTCACATGGCTAGTTTTACTGTTAAGTGTCTGGGGCCGAATTTGAACTTAGATCCTCCTTACTCCAGGGCTGGTACTCTATTCACTGCACTACCTAGCCACCCCCATCATAGAAGTTGTAAGCTAAGTATATATTTGAGGGGAAAAGATGAGTCAAGATCTAGCTGTGTTTCTAGCATGTACAGTATTTTTACTGATTAATGCTTTGTGATATGATGAAAATAATTTATGATCATGTGGTTTCATTTTGTTGTTTAGTCACACTGCTAGGCACTGTTCTAAGACCTTTACAAATATCTCATTTGGTCCTTATAAGACCCTGGGAAGTAGGTGCTGTTATTAACTCCATTTCACAATTGAGGAAACTGAGGTAGACAAAAACAAATAAGTGCCCAAGGTTGAATTTGAACTCACTTCTTCTTGACTTCAGGCCCAGTGCTTTAAACTTTGTTGCCAAAAGCTTCTTGAAGTTTTTAACACCCTTATTATTGTACTAATGTTTCATTGCGCATTGCAATTTTATTGCCTAGGTCCGACTTTTCATATGGATACATCTTGAACATATTTCATCAATCTAAATTTGGAAGGAATCTCAGAGACCACTCTTATTTATTTATTTTTGCTTTTTTTGTTTTTGGAAGGCAATTGGGGTTAAGTGACTTGCCCAAGGTCACATGGCCAGTTTTTGTGTTAAATGTCTGAGGCCGGATTTGAATTCAGGACCTCCTGACTCCAGGGCCAGTGCTGTATTCACTGCACCACCTAGCCACCCTCAGAAACCACTTTTATCCCATCCATCCTTTTTTTTTTCAGGTGAAGAAACTGAGATCTAGGAGGCTAATTAAGTGCCTTACCAGAAGTCACAAAACGAAAGTTGCAGGATTTAAACTTAGGTGTCTCTTGTCTCAAGTTTAATATAAAAGTCCAGCATTCTCTTCATTGCACCTCCTTACCACTAATGGTCTAAGGAAGTTTACCAACACCAAAAATAAATTATTATTCCTATCGTAGTATGTATCCCCATTGTCTGTATCCTGAAGAGGAGAACATTGGAGAAAATGATAATTTATTATTAGATAACCATGGAAAAACACTTGGAACATTTAAAGACCTTTGAAAAACACTTTGAGACTATGCAGCAGACTTGTCATATTCATGATGAATAAGACGAAGTAGCACCCATTGAAAATGGAGAAATTGGAATTAATTGTCTCATTGCCTCTTGCATATGAAAGAAGATAACTCTTATTATATAGCAGTTCTTGCATTTCATTTCATTTGTAAGGCATCATTTAGTTGGTTGTAGTTGAAATATTTCATAGCAGTGACCACATTTCATGAAAAGAATATAATTGTGTATAATCTTGTTAAATCCTTCCCAGTGAGAGAAGGCAATGTGGTTGCTTTTTCTCCCCCTTCTTCTCAAGCCTTATTAAAATCGGGGTGTGTTGCTGTGTGCTTGGCGTTTGAAAGTGTGCCATTTGGTCCTTGAGTTATATCCTGCTTCTGAAGTCTTCATATGTGTTTTCCCCTTGCTGGTATATCCTCCTACCCCCCCCCCAATTCAGTTTCACAAGTAACCTCATACACACCAGCTAACTGTCTAATAAAATCTCCAGGCAAAGCTGAGATGACTTCTGTGCAACTGACTTTAAAAATGTTTGATGGAACATTGCTTCAGTCTCCAAATACTTGTCAGATTGCATTTATTACAGCTACTTCCATTACCAAGATGTGCATTTTGGTCCAGAGAGATCTCCTTTCTTCCTCCTCGTCTCTCCCTCTTTTACTATACAGTCCTCGCTTTTGAGGTGTCATGGTCTATCAATTATTCACTTTAACATTCTCACTCTGACAGAATATTGTAAGAAATGAAGAACTGAAATTTCTATTTAGTTTATTTTTAAATGGTTTTGGAAGGGTGCAAGACACATCAATATTGGGGAGTGGGTGGGTGACTCAATATATAAAAGAAGTTCATAGTAATGTCACATTTTTTAGCATCAATAAAGTTTTAGGCTAAATATATATTTGAGGGGAAAAGATTAATAAGATCTAATTCTATTTCTAGCATGTATAGTATTTTTTACTGATTGATACTTTGTGTTACATGGTGATATGATGAAAATAATTTGTAATCATTTGGTTTCATTTTGTTATTTAGTCATTGTCAGTTGTGTCCAATTCTTTATGACCCACCCCTATTTGGGTTTTCTTTGGCAGAGATACTGGAATGATTTGCCATTTCCTTCCCAAGCTCATTTTCCAGATGAGGAAACTGAGGCAAACAGGTTTAAATGACTTGCCCAGGGTCACATAACTAGTAAGTATCTGAGGCTGAATCTGAACTCAGGTTTTCCTGACTCCAGGGTCAGTGCCCTATCCACTGAAGGACCCAGCTGTCTTTAAAAGCAAGTTCAGTGGGAGAAACTAAGAGAACAATTGAAGTAAAAAAAATTAAAATATATGATTATACATTTCTCTACATTGGCATTTAAATTTTGTTCCTTCATATCAACAACAGTAATAAGAGGGGGAAGGGAAGAGAGTAAGCATTTCTATAGTGCCCACCATGTGCAAGATTCTGGGCCAAGCACTTTACAAATATTATCTCATTTGATCCTGTGTGTGAGGTGCTGTTATTATCTCCATTTATATTAAAATCATCAGGCTTAGAACTTGTATTTCACCTCTTCTTTGGCTGCTGGCCCAAGGTCTATACACACATATGGCTGAGTTTATAAAACCTTTTTTCATGCTTGGCAGGGATGAGAGGGAGAGGCTAGTCTTGCTAGAACAACCTTTGTTAAACTTGTAATGTCATTTTGAGAGAAGAATCTTTGTTTTCCAAGCACTCTGTGTCTGGATTTAGTGCTAATTTTGCATTTAGATGAAGGTATCCAAGTCCTCATTTATGTAGGGATTATAGTAACTCCCCTAAAAGTTGCAAACTTAGATATTTTTGGTAACCCATCACATAATCTCAGTGAATTTTGGTATCCATAGATGAGAGCTTTCATTTATTCATAAGGGTGTTACAGCTCCTTGTAGGAATTCTTAATTATGATCATAATGTTTGTGTTGTGTATGGTATTCTGTACTGAGATCTGGTAGGCTTATTCTGTGAGACCGTTCAAAAAAAGCTTCCCTGGAAAAGATTATATTTAAAAGTTCTTAGAAGTATTTGTGTGTAGCAGACAAATGGTCTACAATGGTGGAGTGTTGGTGTCAGGAGGTCCTAGGTTTGAGTACCACTTCTGACACATACTGGCTCTGTGACCTGGCAGGCCACTTAGCTCTCAGTGACCCAAGTAATCCCCCAAGTCCCAAAGTTTCCAAAGAGGTTGCAGATTTGTATTGCTAGAAGGAATTTTCTTCATTGAGTTACCTTTTTCCAATGTAATCTGGGTCTCCCTCACCAAAACAAAGCAAAACAAACAAAAACCCAACTACAGCAACTACAAAAACACCCACAAAAATAAACACATTTATTAAGTGCCTACGGTATTCTAATGATAGTATCCTTCATATGGCAGCTTCTCTCATGCTGAATAGAATGAAGAAATGTTTTATGTTTAACATGCTGATGCTGCAGTTTTTTTCATTTTTTAATCAACTTTTTGCAAGTAGTATTGCTGTTTAGTGCTCTGTGTACTTTATCAGAAGTAAATACTTTGGTATTGATCTCCCCACTTCAAATCTCTTCTTTTTTTAATGGGGCAACAGTGAAATTGGTTGTTAATTAAAAAAAGTCACGGGCTAATTGGCAAGGATCAAAAATTTTTACTTTATTCATAGATCTGGGATAGCAAATGGAAGATTAGAATTCATTTATCAGATAAAGATATCATTATGCCAACAAGCATGGCGGTTTCTTTTTACTAAAACTCAGCCATGGGGCAACTAGGTGGCACAGTGAATAGAGCACTGGCCCTGGAGTCAGGAGGACCTGAGTTCAAATCTGGAATCAGACACATAACACAAAAACTAGCTGTGTGACCTTTGGAAAATCACTGAACCCCAATTGCCCTACCTTCCCCCCTCCAAAAAAAAAAAAAAAAAAAAACCCAAACAAACAAACAAAACTCAGCCAAAACTGGCAAACATTTGGTGCAAAGCTAGCAAATTGTGAATTTTCACCTTTATATGCTGGTGCATTCTATAGCCATGCTCTAAGCTTTCTGGAGAAATAGAGCAAATCTGTGCTAAGAGGAAAGGGAATCATTAAGTTGTTTATTACGAACGGATATTCTTGTATGGGTGGGGGAAACCCTGCTAATAATAAGCATTTCTAATTTTTCAGAATGGAAATCCATTCAAGAAGAGGGCTAACCATATTTTTGCTGATGAAAATTATTTACGTTTTTGGGAATGATTGACACCATTTAAGCATTAATAAGATTGATAGGAACGGTCTTTATGTGGTAAATCAACTTGACATTGTGGTAATATTTGTATCCATGGCTGACCAATTATTCGATGGACATATATTGGTTCATCTTACAATTCTTCATTGTTGGCATAAGACTCTTTTTGACAATCACAAAGGACTATACTTTTCACACAGATGAAAAAGATGGGCATTGTGACCAAAGCATAAAGTGTGTCCTTGGAAACTTTATGTTCATATGTAAAGAAGTCCTAAAATTATTTTAGTTGAAACCTCGGTAATGTCAAATTGCTTATTTTTTTTAAGTTTTATTGATTTTTTTTACCAGTTATTTCTACTTATTTCCCAAACCCCACTGAGATCCTACTTTTGTCATAAAGGAAATATTTATGTAAAACCAAATACCATTTTCTGCCAACAAATGTGACATCATGGAATCAGCAGAAACCATGCAGGGCTTAGAGTCAGGAATACCTAGATTTGAATCCAACATTCGACACTCACTAACTGTGCAATGATGGACATCTTCTCTGAACTTCAGTTTCCTCCTCTCTAAAGTAGGGATAATAAAAGTATTACAAGCAGGGAAATATCTTTCATTATTGGTTCTCTGGGATATTCATTGGTCAATACAGTTAATCAGTGTGGCTGCCTTTGAGAGTTGGTTTTTATTTGCATATTGTAGTCAATATGTATATTTTCTTCTGGTTCTGCTGACTTTTTATCAGTTCACATAGTTTTTCTGTTACTCATATTTGTCCTTTTTATGATATACTCCTGTCATAATATTCATCTACCACAATTTGTTTGGCCATTCTTCAATCTATAGCTGCCAATTTTGTTCTTAGTTTTTTGCTACCACAGATAGTTCTGCTTTGAATATATCTGTATATATGGGGGACCTGCTGTTAGCGATCTGCCTGAGATATCTGAGCAGTACTAAGATTTCTAAGTTAAAGATTACACATATGTTCCCACCCAGGCTCTTAGTGTAGAAATAATTTTCTAGACAAAGAGAAAAAAATTGAGATTGATTAGAAGTACTTATTTTTTCCCAATTAGTAATAATTTAATAACAATCAGTATTGATTTGTAGTTGCCTCATTCATCCACTTCAGCTAGGCTCACATTCCAACTATGTTACACTTCACTCTCCTGACCTCTGTACACCAGTGACTCCTGTACTCCCAATCCCTCCCTTTTCTGAGTACTGGAAATGGTCAAAGTGTGGAACCATAATAAAATCAACTTTGTAGTTTTTTCTTGGAAAAAAATGTCCCAATCTGTTTCTCTATGGCTTCTCTCGCCATCTGTAAATTTCTAAACGAAAATATCTCTAAACAAATCTGCTTTGTGTATTATGCTCCCTTATCAGAATGAGAAAAAGGAGTTTTTGCTTTTCATTCATTTCTTATTTTCATTTATTTCCATCCCTCAGTCCAGTATAGGGTACATATTCTTAATAAATGCTTTTTCTATTCTTTTTTTCTTCCTTCCTTTCTTCCTTCCTTCCTTCCTTCCTTCCTTCCTTCCTTCCTTCCTTCCTTCCTTCCTTCCTTCCTTCCTTCCTTCCTTCCTTCCTTCCTTCCTTCCTTCCTTCTTTCCTTCCTTCCTTCCTTCTTTCCTTCTTTCCTTCCTTCTTACAGGGATGTTATATAGCTCCAAAAAACATGTAACACTATAAACTCAGAAAAATCAAAAGGGCTAGTCACCCAAAGGACAATACAAAGACACATTACATGTAGGGTAGAACATAGTGACAGCCAAAATTTGTAAGCAATAAAGTACTCTAAAGTAGATTATTGGAAGCATGTGATAAAAAATGAGGTGCATTGGTACCTAACTAAAAGTGAGGGGTAATTGATGGCAACACCAAGCACCCCACTGATATCTGTGAAATACTTAAGGAAACTCTATAGCTCACTGGCTGCATTATCCCTGGAGGATTTATTGAAATACATGAGTGAAAATCTAACAGGATAGGAATGTGTTTAAAGGTTGGAACCCACAACAGTGGAAGAAGCAGTTAGATCTATGTATATCCAAGAAGTACTAAGTAAAGGAGATCATTTCAACTATAATAAAGGTCACATATGTCATATGTGTTTATACATTCATATTTATGAACATTATATAAATAAATATAATGCAGGTCTGTTTGGATCAAGTCTTAACTACAATATTAAATGAGCTTCTCCCCTCTATATTATGCTTTTATCTTTCTAATTATCTTTGGTGGGAAAGCCTACAAAATTGGCAAACTCCATCCATATGATCCATCAGTTCAAACAGAAATGGAAAAGAGAAATCCAGAAATCATTGACTATTTTTCTTATGAATAACCACAATTAGCATTATTTAAGAATGCTCACCTTAAGGAGAATGTAGTCCATCAGTCCATAAACATTTAGAAAGCGTCTACAGTGTGTCAGGCACTGTGTTAAGTGCTGGGGATGGGAAAAAAAAGTCCCTACTTCCAAGAAGTTCTCAGTCTAAACAAGGAGACAACATGCAAAAAACTATGTACAAATAAGAACTATACATGATAACGTTATTACAGAATTAAGGGGGATCAGAAGAAGCTTCCTATTGGAAGGTCAAATTTTAGCTGGAATTGATAGAACCAAAGAAGCCAGGAAGGGCCGAAAAGTGTACAAGGTGAACGTCAGAGATTACACAAACCTAAGCTCTGAAAAGAAATATGGAGGGCTCAAAAGAATAGATAAATCATAGTCGCCTTAAAGAAAGATATTTTGAAAACATCTTCTAAACCATATTCCTATGGCTATTTTATAGAATAAAAGAATCTTTACCTTAGTTACAAGAAGGTTTAGGGCAATGAGTATATTGAGTTCATTCTGTCCAGAAAATGTCAGTTGCAACAGAATTAGTGAAAAATGCCATCCTTAAATCTTGGCATTATATAAGTAATTTCTCTAGTTGGCCCCTCTTGGCTTATCATTAATTTCACTGCCAAAACTAAAACAAGTATGGGAAGATAAGAGTCCTTAAGGGACTTATAAATGTCCCTTCACCAATTGAAAATGTAATTCTAAAAATAATTTAACATACCCAGGGTTTGGAGGGAATGGCTCACCTTTCCATTTTTCAGCAATTTCAAGTTTGAAGCATCCAAAACAATAAAACCCTTATGCTCAACTGCATTTGGGTTCTTAAAACTTTAAAAGTTCAGGGGCGGCTAGGTGGCACAGTGAGTAAATTGCCAGCCCTGGAGTCAGGAGTATCCAAATTCGATTCTGGCCTCAGACACTTAACACCCACACAAAAAAACTAGCCGTGTAAGCTTGGGCAAGTTACTTAACCCCAATTGCCCTCCAAAAGGCAAAAACAAAACAAACAAACAAACAAAAAACTCTTTAAAGTTCAACATTGCCCTAACTCGCTTATGCTTCTTCCTCCATTTGATGTAGACAAGGGTAACCTGGAATGATGGGTAGCTTCCTTAAGTCAGGCTATAACAAGAATTGGATCCCTGACTGAAGATAAAACTTTGTTTTCGAAAAAAATAAAAAGCCATTCCACAATAAAAAAGATTGTATGTATAGAATTATAATTAACATTAAAATTGTTATTATTATTCAAGTGTTAGACTAATCCTTACTTTCCTTACCCTGCACATATACAGGCACACATGCATGCACAGCTGTTCTTTACAGCCCAGGTACAAATATAATAATAGTAATATACAATAATAACTGATACTTCTATGCCACTTTTAAGTTTACATATATACTTTATATATAGATCTATCTTAATTTTTTCACATACAGTATTAGAAGCATTACTGACTTTAGAGTCAAAGGATTTGGGTTCAAATTGTTCCTCTTTCACATATTCTTTGGTGACCTTGGGCAAGTCATTGACTTGTGCAAGTCACTTGGCTTCATTTTTGTCATTTGCTGATGAAGGAATTAGACTAGGTGGCTTATGTTTCTAAATCTCTGATCTTAGAACAGACCCAGGAGATAGGTGTTATTATCCCTAATTATAGATGAGGCTGAAGGATGTTAAGTTGCAGGCCCCGAATGTCATATCTAGGGAGTGTCAGAGGAGGGATCCTAATCCAGGTCATTCTAATTAAGTTCATCTCTATTAATTATAATAATCTTTTTACTTAACCTGAATAAGAATAATGAAGGAAAGTTAGAATTGAGGTCACTAGAGTATCTGGAAGTGAAATTATGTTCCTCTACAAGTGGAATTTTATCATCCTCCCTCACTGTCTTAGCAAAATGACCATGCCCAAAGAAATCTATAAAGCCTGTCTATTCCATTTCTCTGTCTCTGGGAATGTAAAGCACAGTTGGGGACTATAACTTTATTTTTCCCTCTGGAGTTACCAGTCCACATTGAATTGTAATTCCCAGATGACCCAGAATGGTTCAAGATTCCTACTTCCAGCAACAGATTAAAAAGAAACAAACATTCCTTTATGCCCCCTACCCCCACTCCCCATCCTCCCTTGGTCAATTGAGCCTAAGCCTTTTTCTTCCCAGTCAAACCATGCTGTTCTGATGAATTAGAGTGCAGAGAAACAGAATGAAACGTATGGAATTAAGTGAAATGAGCATCTCAAGAACCCTTTCTGAAAACATTCCCTAAGGAATCAAGGGAGAATGCTAAATTCCAGAAAAGTTTTGTTTTGTTTTGCTTTTGCAACTTGAAGGAACAAACAAAAAAAGCAGAGTTAACTCAGTTGCAGCTCCAGCAACACCTTGACCTATAATTTCAATTTGTTTTCTGGGCGAACATCTACATTCTCTAAAATATGTGAAGCTTGTGGGCTCTTAAAAGAGAATCTGCATAGGATTCCAATCTACCCAAAGTTATTGTGTGTGTGCTTGTGGGTGTGAGTGTGAGCACACCTGTGTTTGTGTGTCTTTGAGAAATGTAGGGCTGTATGACTGTAGGAAAGTCCCATCCAGAAATCCCTTCCACCGATGGGAAGGTTCAGCATCTCTGTGCTGATTAGACAGTATCCTGGAGCACTGAGCTTGTTCATGGACACACAACCAGTCGGAGTAGAACTCGGGCCCAGGTCTTTCTGACTCTAAGGCTGACCCTTTTTTTTCCACCACCGAGTACAAAAATACTCGAAAATATCCAATGCAGTTTGATTTCCTTTTACTTGATCTCATGTTCTCTTTGGCGCCAACTATCTACACAACTAAAATGAAATATTTTTTTTGGATGCAGTTGTGGTTAAGTGACTTGTCCAGGGTCGCACAGCTAGTAAGTGTCTAAGGCCATATTTGAACTCAAGTCCTTCTGATTCCAGTGCCAGTACTCTATCCACTGAACCACCTAGCTGCCCCTAAAATACCAATTTAACTATGCTAAAATACGGATAAAACCAAAGGCAGAAATTTCTAATTCAATTCTTATATAATATCTCTATCAACACTGCCTGCTGAAGATGATAAAAATAACCAATACAAAGAAATTAAAATATTTGCATATTATGTGCAACATTCAGAAAATATAACTCTTTTGTTATAACTGATTTGCATCATGCCTTCCTGTAAATTGATTAGACTGTTTTCTCTCCTTCATGAAATACTTTAGAACAATTTCCCAAAAGTACATTACATTTTGTTTTAGCACTTTATCATGATTACCATTGTCAGTGGGCTCCACTCTTTTGAGTAAGCCCCACAAAAACCCTTAGCATGAAAAAAACCCAACTAGTAAATCTATTAAGTTCTTTGGAGCTGCCTACTCTATTCTTCGCACTCCTCTTATGAAGAATAATATTTGCACACACAGAATGAGTTAGTTATTTGTGTTAGTTTACAGATAATCACACAAACAACGGAGAGGAGGATATAGCTAAGTGAAACAGATGCTTTAAAAAGTAAAAGATGGTGAAAGTGGAATGGGCTGCCTTGTAGTACTGGAACATAGAGCTTCTCTTCCCTGTTCTCTCAGACCTGCCCCCTTCTCTCTGTTCACATCACCACACCCCAGTTCAATCCCTTATCACCTCTGCCTTATTACTGCAGTTGTCACCTAAAGGTCTCTCTTGAAATTCAAGTTTCTCCCCTCTCCAATTCATCCTCTGTTAATCAAAGTCCTCCTCAAGAAGGAAGGATGAATGATAAACAAACATTTAAGTCCAGTCCTATTCCATGCACTGTGTTAAGAGTTGGACACATAAAAAGGCAAAAGACAGTCTCTGAGCTTAAGGAATTTACCGTCTTGGGGATCTACAAAGCTAATACAGAATTAATAAGTTAATTTTCCTAAAACCCAGATCTGACCATGTCATCTTCCTGCTTAATAAACTCCAGTGGCTCTGTATTCCCTTCGGAATCAAGTGTGAATGAACTCCTCTGCTTGACATTTAATGCCTTTCAACTTTTTCTAAAGATCTTTCCAGGATAGTATCAAGATCTGTGATTCTGTTAGTACTCGTAGGTAAGCCAACTTCTTCTACCAGTGTAGGTCGTACCCTAATCAGTGTGGTTGTGAAACTTTCTCCAGGCTCTGTTCAGTAGCCTATGAGTGGGTGCAGAGGAGAGCAGTTGGGAGAGTGATTCAGACCTGGGGGAGGGGGGGGGTCTGGCAAGAACTATCAGCTATAGGACAAATGGGCAAGGGATTCCGGAGCATGGGACAGTATAGAGGTAAAGTAACCAACTATAAGACTGAGATTGTAGAGAAAAGAAATTAAAGTAGAAATAATGAGCTGAGAAACAACTGAGGGATGGAGGAATTGGACGTGAAGAGGGTGAAAAATAGATTTAGGCTGGGTGAGGCATAGGAAGAGATGGAATGAAAGGAGATTATGGTCAGAAGAATGATGGGTTTTAATTAAGGATATGGATCACTTGAGGGTAGTGCTGAAATCCAGTGTGTGACCATCCCTATGTATAGTGGAGATCACAATGAATTTAAGGAGTCTGAAGAACTGGAAGGTTAGTGAATTTAAGGCACATTGATGTGAATACCAAAGTTTCCTATTTTAAGGCTGGGAGTTGGGAATGAAAGAAAGATAGGAAGCCAGGTATTCTACTCCTTGTGAAAGGAGGGTTGTTATACAATAGCTACTGTGATGTAGACTGAATTTTTTTATCAGTAATTTTTTTTTCTTGAAGTCAGTAATAACCTTCCTTCTGTACAGAGTATCTTAGCAGTACAGAGCCAGGAATCAAAATATCTGGCTGCTCATTTTTATGCTGTCATGCGCCACAAAATCAGTTTGAATTCCTTCCTTCACTTCATGCCATTTCCCTAGTCTTGTCTTTCAGCAGCATAACTATGGATGATTTAGAGGATGCATTCTGATAAATTTAGAGATAATAGTCATCCACCCCTATTCGATTTCAGTTTCTAAAACCACAGAAAATTTTGTTTTTCAATTTGAAGTTGCATGAGAAAAATGACTAAACTAACTTTTGAAAACTGTTGTGTATTACTTTGTACTTTCATTTTACTTATCTGTATGCATGTATACCCCTCCCCAGTAGAATATAAGGCAATTAGATGGAACATTGGGTAGAGGGCCAGGCCTGGAATTAGGAAGACTCATCTTCCTGAGTTCAAATCTACCCTCAGACACTCATGAGCTGTGTGATTCTGGCCAAGTCTCTTAACCCAGTTGACCTCAGTTTCCTTGTCTGTAAAATGAACTGGAGAAGGAAATAGCAAACCACTCCTGTATCTTTGCCAAGAAAATCCTAAATGTAGTCATAAAGAGTTGGACACAACTAAAAATGACTGAAAAATAGGAGATAAGTACCTTGAAGACGGATTTAATTTTCCTTTTTGCTGTCATGTCCCCAGGACCTCACACAATACTTAATAATTGTTTATTTGTTTGAACTGGCTTTGATTGAATTGAAGGAAGTGAACAAGAAATTTTGGAACATATAGGTAAAGGGCCTCTGTGTTTGTTGAAGGAGTCTGGATTCGGCATCTAGGGAGATTTAGTTCAATAAGTTAGAATAGTAATACTAGATTAAGCTTGTTTTCTTTTTCTTTCTTTTTTTTTTTTGCAGGATTTTTAGTCCATTAGATCAGAGAACTTTTGTGGATGTATATGTTGGTATTAGCATAGCACTTGGAGAATTTTCTTATTTCCCTCTGGACAAAATGATTGAAAGATAAAAGACTGGGATAATATATTTCAATGGGTTCAGATCTGTTTGATGGACTAGACCTAAATAGTGTTCATCAATGGATCAGTATCAATCTGAAGCAAGGCCTCTAGTATGTGTAGCAAGTCTCTGTTTCTGGCCCTATTTAAATTTTATTTGTTTATTTATTTTAGTTTTCAACATTTATTTCCACATAATTTTGAGGTCCAAATTTTCTCTCCCTTTCTTCCCTACCTCCCCACCCCAAGATGGCAAGCATACTGAATACCCCTTCCCCCAGTCTACCCTCTCTTATATCCCCCCATTATCCTCTGTCCCCCTTCTCCCTTGCTTTCTTGTAGGGCAAGATGGTTTTCTAAACCCCATTGCCTGTATATCTTATTTGCTGGTTGCATGTAGAAACAATTTTTTTAACATTTGTTTTTAAAATTTTGAGTTCCAGATTCTCTCCCTTCTTCCTTCCTCACCCACTCCCATTGAGAAAACAATCAATTCAGTATAGGTTATACATGTGCAGTTATGCAAAACATTGCCATAGTAATCATATTGTGAAAAACTAACTATATTTTCCACCATCCTATCTTGTCCCCCATTTATTTTATTTTCTCCTTTGACCCTGTCCCTTTACAAAAGTTTTTGCTTCTGTCTACCACCTCCCCCAAACTGCCCTCTCTTCTATTATCCTCTTCTCTTATCCCCTTCCCCCCTACTTTCCTCTAGGGTAAGATACCCAATTGAGTGTGTATGTTATTCCCTTCTTAAGCCAAATCCAATGAGAGTAAGGTTGACTCATTCTCTTTCACCTCCCTGCTCTTCCCCTCCATTGTAACAGCTTTCTCTTGCCTCTTTTATGTGAGATAATTTACCTTATTCTATCTCTCCCTTTCTCCTTCTCCCAACATATTCTTCTCTCATCTCTTAATTTATTTTTTAGACATCATCTCTTCATATTCAACTCACTCTGTATGGCGCAATTGTCTTAAACATGTGTATTGCTTGACTGTGGCTTGCCTGGCATGAACACCCTCGTTCCTTCTTGGGCTTGCTTACCCTAACATCCTCTCACACTGACAAGTCTTATTTCCCAGAGAAGCACAGCCGCTGTACGGCGCTACATTAAAGCTCTGTCAGGGTCCTAGGGGTACCTTATTGTGGGGATATACCCCACCTGTTTATCACTATAATTCTTGATTTCCCACTAGTACACTCCGCTTAGATAATCCCAGCTACTCAAAATGATGATCTATTAAATTTTCAATTTAAAAATTTCCTTGAAAATAAGTAAAAACAACAATACTTTCACTGATACTCATAAAGCAAAGTCAGGAATAATTACTACATCTTAGGGCACAAAGAAGCCTGGCTTACACTCTCTCCAGTCAGTGTATTTAGTTTCTGGCAGGGAAATACAAATAAGACTCATCTTCCTGAGTTCAGATCTAATCTCAGACACTTACTAGCTGTGTGGTTCTGGGTAGATCACTTAATCCTGTTTAGCTCAGTTCCCTCATCTGTAAAATGAGGAAATGGAAAACGTCTCCAGGATCAATACACAAACCTCCGAAACTGAAAATTTCAGGGTCCCATCCTGACTCCAGAATTTTCCATTTAAATTCCTTAATGAATCCAGCTTTGGTGTTGAACACAGGCTTCCACTGGATTCATGACATGTCAGCCTAACCAGATTATCAGCTGAGTAATTTCTCTAATTTTCTGAATTAAAAGTATTCCTCTGCTCGGTTTGAATTACTCTGTAATTTAGTGACCGTCACTTCCAATTTCTCATTTCCCAGTGTTTTCAACTGAACTAGTTATGCCCTTTTAGGAGAAGGTGATGACCTATATCTTATTGGCAAAAGCCTCCCCAACCCTGTTACTTTGCAGGATTCTTTTTCTTTGGCTCCCAAAACAACCGGGAAAACTACAGAGGAGTTATCTTTGTCTTCTCTTTTCTTCTTTTCAGAAGAATATAAAAATACAATACAATATGTTCTCTCAACTTCTTAATCTTCTCAGCAAGAAATCATCATGATTTATTTTCCTTTTTCATCTTATCAGGAAATAGCACTCATGGCTCCCAGGTAGAGCAGCTAGGTGGTATAATGGATAGAGTGCTGGACTTGGAGGCAGGAAAACTCAGCTTCCTGAGTTCAAATCTAGCCTCAAACAATTACCAGCTGTGTGATCCAGAGCAAGTCACTTAACTGTGTTTGCCTCATCTGTAAAATGAGCTGGAGAAGTAAATGGCAGACCACTCCAGTATCTTTGCCAAGAAAATTCCAAATGGGGTCATGAAGAGCTGGACACGATTGAAAAAAAAAAATAACCAAACAACAACATTGGCTCGCAAAGGCTAACCAATCTGCTTATATCTCTAATTAAAGCGCCATGGCATTTCTTTAGCACTTTTGGGAAATCTGTCCTTTTACCTCTATTATTTTTCTGGTCATATTTTGGGTCTTCTTTGTGAATAACTCTACCTTAATTTTTGCATAGTAACCAAATTCTCATCTTCTGTCTATGAATGAGTAAATTACATTTGTTTTCTAATCATAAAGTCTTTGTGTCCATATTTCCCTAGCTATTAACCTAAAAGTTCTCCATTTCTTCATACCCACTTATATATGTGTATATAGTTCATGTATCTTTATAGATAGATAGGTAGATAGATAGATAGATAGATAGATAGATAGATAGATAGATAGATAGATAGATAGATAG
>NW_027186304.1:25592242-25602011 GCF_028583685.1 Petaurus breviceps papuanus | reverse complement strand
TAGATAGATAGATAGATAGATAGATAGATAGATAGATAGATAGATAGTACTGAAATAGTTTCCATTCCTGCCAGTATTCTATGGCTCATCATATTCAAATGAGCCACTACTGTCTTAGAAGTCTGAGTTAGATGTGACTTCAGTAACTGTTCTTAGAATTCTGTGCAGAACTATGCCCTCAAACAAGTGAATTGTTGATGGAGACTTAGCACAGAAGCCGCTTTTCTTAGAAGCAGGCTTATGTATCAGACAAGTGAAATGACAAGGCTTAAGAGTTTCACATAGGAGGATGAGAAATCTTGGATGACTTGTGGATCTGCATTGTTCCAGGGTATTACTCAAATATATGAGATCACAGATCCACTGAAGTATCAAAGTAAGTCATGTGGAAGATCGAATAAATTTCTTCCTCTTGGCTCTGGAAGGCAGACTGAGAACAATTGGGTGTATAAATTATAGACAGTTATATTTTGACCTGAGCATTAAAGAAACTTCCTTGAGAGATGTAGAGTTCCCCCATCATTACAAATCTTTGTCATCTGTAAAATGGAGATAATCATAAGTATGGGGTACTTGTGAACAAAATGCTTTGCAAATTGAAAAGCTTCTATAGAAATGACTATTAATTCATTAAGTTTTAATGTTAAGGAGATAGTTGCCTAAAATCCTCTATAGTAAGCCAGCTGGCAAAAATTCCCGCAGAAGTGTTAGCATGGGACAAAATTTGAGGTGGACTATTTGCCAACCTTTCAAATTGCTTGTTCATTTAGGAAGTTTTGACACAGATAGTATTTGGGTGGGTAACAATTTATTTCATCAAAGTTCTATATGTCAGAACACCTATCTTATTTTTCCCTTATTAAACCTATCAATGATAAAATGTAATTGTTAAAAGAAAGATAATTAAAAAAAGAGAACAACTTAACCATGAGATACCATGCCTGTCTTCATGTACATTGAATACAAAAAATAGGAACAAACTCCTTGGAATTTAAGTTTATCAGGAACTTCTGTATCTTTATAGAAGTACTTATTTCTTTATTGGTTTTCATCACTTGTAGATGATCCTCCAAAAGAATGAACTCATCTCATTTTTTGACCTATGATACTTGATCTTCCCATTGCAACTTGTCTATGTTTCCTATCTGTAAGATAGTTAATGTATTTTTTGAATGAAGACTGTGTTAGAATTATTTTTAGATTTGCTTTCAGTAGGAAACTCCCTGGGGCAGCTAGGTTGTACAGTGGGTAGAGTGCCAGGCCTGGAGTCAGGAAGACTCATCTCCCTAAGTTCAAATGTGACCTCAGGTACTTAATAGCTGTGTGACCATGGCTTAGTCACTTAACCTTGTTTGCCTCAGTTACTCCTCTGTAAAATAATCTGGGGAAGGAAATGGCAAATCACTGCAGCATCTTTGACAAGAAAACCTCAAAATGGGGTCATGAAGAATTGGACAAGACTGAACAATACGGAAACTCTCATATGACTTGGAACTTTTATAGCTCATTCTTCCCTTCTCATTTTCTTAGCTATCTAAATATGAAATAAATATTTGAATGTTACAGCCTATTAGGGGATTCTAAGTCCGTAAGATAGTATGAATCTGGGCAATCCATACATTTATCCTGTAATTTAAAAATTGTGACAGATGGGTTATATTTGTTAGGTTTATTAAAGTACGTTTCACTACACATTATTGACAATACATTAAAATATTTGAAACCTCATTGAATCAAAATGTCTTGGGAAACAGAAACAAAAGAGTCTGGGTCACAAAAGTGTAGAATTGTATGGTGATGAAAGCATCTTTTAAATGAAAGACATGTTTTATGCAGTACCTTGTTCAGTGAGGCATATCATATTCAAGGTGGCAGGCTCCAGTCCCTGAAGATCTTAAACATGTTGTGTTAACTTGGCTGATATATGCTGCAAAATGTTGTAACATAGAATAAAAATATATTTGTGATGTGTATTGACAAGGAGGATTGTGTTACTGAGCCATATTCTTTTGTGTGTGACAATCTCTAAAAGGCACAGGATAAATGCTGGAGGATCTTACAAACACTAGATTTCTGTCTGGTATATGCATAGGTTTTTTACACAGGCAAAAAGTTTGTTTTCTGCATGTGGGGAAGATTTCCGGATTGTCCTTGTGCCAGTGTTCTAATTGATAAAGAAGGTAGAAGCATATCATAGAAGTTTTTGCTGGGTAGACAGGCTTAGTAAAAACACATGGACACTTTGCTATAAAGGAGTTTACAGGAGAGTTTTAAGAATAATTAGATGTACAGTTCTTTCTGGTCAGCAGAATATTCATTGTGTGAGACCTCATTTAATGGTTCTTGTTTTATGTCACATATATATGATATAAACACACACATATATACACATAGATACGCACATACAAAACACACAGATGTGCACACACATGTGTCTTAACCCCAAATCTGGTGTTCTTTGTATTATATTATGTTGCCATTTTCTTATAGGCTCATTCTAGGGAGACTTCCTTTAAATACTCTGGCAGAAACTCAGCCTTCCAACCTATGAGTATGGGACACATGTTTTAATGAAATCTTTTAAATGATACCTACAATCTCTCTTAAGAATATGGCACTTGGGGTGGCCAGGTAGTACAGCGAGTAAGAGCACTGGCTCCAGTGTCGGGATGACCTGGAGATCGAATCCCGGGCTCAGACACTTAGCACCTACCCTGAAACACCTGGCTGTGTAACCTTGAGCAAGTTACTTAACCCTGATTGCTTAAAAAAAAGAATATGGCACTTGTAGGGGTGGCTAGGTGGTGCAGTGAGTAAAGCGCCGGCCCCGGAGTCAGGAGGACCAGAGTTCGGTTACAGCCTCAGACACTGAACACCCACACAAAAAAACTAGCCATGTAACCTTGGGCAAGTTACTTAACCCTGATTGCCCTCCAAAAGGAAAAAAAAATGAAGAATATGGCACTTGTACCCACAGAGACTGTCCCCAAAATGTTAACTTAGCATGGGAACCATTTCTTAAGGACAAATTGCCATGAAAATCCAATGAAATAAAAAAGGAAAAGAGAGGATAACTTATTAAACTGCTCTCAACCTCACTGCCACATTTCCATTAGGCTAAGCCTGATATCTGATCTGAGTATGTTTTCCTCATCTTCCTCCTCCTTCTCCTCTTCCTCCTCTACCTTAGTGCATTATTGCTATAGGATATACTTAGATTACATTTTTTCCTCGGAAGACAGATATTTAAGCAGTTGTATTGATGAGTATATTGGTATCTCATGTATTTAAACAGTACTATATAATCTTGGTGTTTAGAGAAACATTACATCTTTATTCAAGATATTTTAAATTACACCTTAGAAAGATATGCTACCTTTGACACCTAGTGTGTTCAAAGAACTCAGGACCTTTCCATTTTCATTACTAATTGGTGAACATTCTTTCTGTCTCTTTCTCTGTCTGTCTGTCTGTCTCTCTCTATGTCCCTCTCTCTCTCTCTCTCAAATTTGAATCCAGGGATTATACTTACGTATGATAAGGAATATTTATATAATAGCTACCAAACACAGAGTAAGTTATAAGAAATATATGTGTGTATCTATATACGCACATGTATGAATGTGTGTTTATGTGTGTGTATGTGTACACACACAATTTATCTTCAGATTACTATAACTCAAGCCCAAAAAGAACAGTGCTGTCTTGGTCATGAGAGACTGCAGTCTGTGGGTATAGTGAATACAGACTACAATGTAGTTTGCATCTATTTTTTATGGTGATAGTTTTTTTTTTTAATGAACAGCATGTGCAGTTAACATACAAATTTCAATATATTTGCAGTTTATGGGTAACTGATCATGGCATAATAGCATTGTAGTGAAAGCTGCTTTTCTTCATAAACCCTTACATTTAATCCCCCAGACCAGCCAGCAAGCAACATGCTGTCCAGGGAATTAACTTGAGATTGAAGATAAAGAGGAGGCCAAAATTAATGACAGTAAGAGAAAGTATTGGAAAGATGTCATATAATTCCTGAAAGAGCCTGACAGTTTAGGAAAGCAAATTCTATAAATTGTTATATAAATGGTTTGTGTGGGATGAAATTATTGTTTCTCACTTATGCACAATGACTTTTTCCCTGGTATATGACCATGACTAATCCTATTATAAACATATTCAAAAATCAAAATTTAATTTGTCACCTTGGGAATTGTATTGACCAGTTTACTCTGTGGTAGTAGGGGGTGGGAAGTTGATTTAAACTGTAATAATGTATTTTGACAAAAGCAAATAATTACTTTTGGGAGATTAAAATTTTTGGCCTTCATATATGAGACTTTAATTTTCAGTGTATTCATTTTATTATTTTGTTTTATTGTGAGAAGTAATCTAAGACTTAATTGTATTCTAGTGAGGTCAAAAGAAATATGGTATCCGATATCAATAAGAAAAATATAAGAGATGACATTTTCTGGCTAATGTTACGCATATTATGTAATATTTTATCATGTGAGCTGACTTCTATTTATAGTGGAATCATTGTATACTTTTATTCAATCATATTTTGATTTCCTATAATCTACTTTATAGTTAGGGCCTTTTAGATTATTTTAATTATATATATATATATTATAATTTTGGATTATTTAAAATTCTCTGCTAACTTCATAAAGACAAACTTTCTAAAACTAATACTACCTATAATAATTTGATTTTTCATTTTTGAATGCATATCTCATCTGTGTACTTCACCTCATATGTGTGTACATACACCCACTCACATGTAACACACACCCATTTAGGCATTGGTAATATCTAGCAGTGGTTGAGACAAGCTAAAATAAATCCTCAGTTCAACAGATAAAAATGGAAGGAGAGAAACAGTCAATGAGAAGCCATACAGATCCCCCCACAGCAGAGCATGACACATTAATCTCACAGGATGGCAGTGTGATAGACTAGCCAAAAAAAACTAATGTGACTTTTGGCTCCTCCACAGCTCATGGTGAAGTAGATAGGGTTCTACGCTTGGAGTCAGGAAGACCCGAGTTCACATTTAACCTTAGAGGCTAACTAGTTGTATAACCTTTGTCAAGTCAATTAACCTATATTTACTTTAGTTTCCCCAATTGTAAAATGGAGATAATAACTACCTCCCAAGATGGTTGTGAGGATCCAATGAGATAGTATTTGCACAGCTCTTAGCACTGTTCCTGACACATAGTAGGTGCTAAATGAATGCTAGCTATTATTAATATTATTATTTGTACTATATGAAAAGAGGAAAAGTATCTGGCATAAATGACATGTTTTTTTCATATTTTTTCATACTTTGCCCTGGTCAGATCATTCTGGATTATTTGTGTTCAGTTCAGTTTGAACATGGTATTTTTGTTATACCTGTGGGATGTCCTAGTTCAAAATATCCCACAGACAGTTGATGATGTGAGAGTGAAGCTCAGGAGAAAGACTAGGTCTGGATATATCAGTTTGGGAGGCATTTACTAGAGATGGTAGTGGAACCCATGGGAACAGGTGTAATCACTAAGTGAGAGCAGAGACACTATGCCATGCCATGTAATGCTCTTTTATATATATATATATATATATATATATATGTATATTTAATCTGTCTGTCTGTACATATATGTTTGTATACATATGTGCAGGTACATATACACATAAATTAATGAACGAATGAAGGAATATATATATATATATATATATATATATATATATATATAGTTATTTCTTCACTTTGCAGGGGGTTAAGGTTGCTGCACTCCTAAGATTTAGATAATCCACATAAAATTTTTGGCCCTCCCTTTGGTAAAAGAGAAGTTTGGATTTTTTGTTTTTCTTTTTGTTGTGTTTACAGTAACTTATAAAATTGGGTTGATATTATATAACACT
Organism: Petaurus breviceps papuanus; assembly: GCF_028583685.1. Taxonomy (NCBI): domain Eukaryota; kingdom Metazoa; phylum Chordata; class Mammalia; order Diprotodontia; family Petauridae; genus Petaurus; species Petaurus breviceps. The sequence goes on along the minus strand of NW_027186304.1, from coordinate 25,596,095 downwards.
ATACAGATAATGTGTTTTTCTAAGTTTCTAAACTTTTTCTGTGTCATCTGCTGGCCTTCATATGTCATTAGTGGCTTCCATAAAACTTCCCAAGAAATCCCCATAGAATTTTTTATGCTGAACCCCCATATAGCAAAACTGCAATGTGGAAAGTTTAATGATATACTCACATATTTGTGTGTGTATGTATATATATGCATATATTCATATATATATTGTGTGTATATTTTCCTACATACTAGAGAAAACAGAAGAATGGCATCCACAGTTAAGTGAGTGTGATGTGTTTGAAGATCCATCAGAAAGGATTGAGTGAGAGCCCTTAGACTAGAGGAGGGTGATCAAAAGGGCTATACAGAGAGGTCAAGAAAGATGTGGCTTTAGAAAGGTCTATTGGGTCCACCAATAAGAGACCATTGGTAACTTTGGAGGGAGTAGTAAAAACAAAAAAAAAGACCCTGGGTTATAGAGGGATTAGTAGAGAGTAAGAGAAAAAGGAGAGACACTTAGTTCAAATGGCTTTTTAAAAAGGAATTTAGCTGAGGAATTAAGGTGATGAAACCTTAGATCTGGAAGTTCAACTTTTAACCACGACTTTTCTCTTGTACTGACCTGGCGATTGTGTCTCTCACCATATCAATAGGTTGTGCTTATTAGCACAGTACCTAGCACATAGGAGGCACTTAATCCTAGGTGACTAACTGGTACCATGTAAAACTTGTTTTTGCCTTTTATCCTTACAGGCATCCCATGACCTGAATATTTGTCCAATTATTTAGTGGAATAGTTTTGGCTTTCTCGGAATCCATAAATATAGCATAAAACTATATTTTAACCACAACACAAAATTGAATGTTCCCCAAAAGACATAATGGCAAAAGGGTTCTTGCGTAAAAGGTTTAAATCTCCAAGGAAGACAGCTCCTGGGAAGATAGGGTGGATATTCCAAAGAACATCATCCGCTGTAGCTACTGATGGAATTGTGTGTATGTCAGTTGGGGGCAAAGTAGTAAAGACTGGACCCTTCATAACAATAAACAGAAAAAGCAAAGCTGGTGTGTGTATATATATACACACACACACATATATATAAATACACACATATATATATGTATATACTATATATATATAATATAAGAATATTTTATCTTTTCCAGTTTGATGTATGACCTGAAAACCATTACCAAGTATAGAATAAAATAAAGGGGTTAAGCTTGGGAAAAAATAGGGAAAGAATTTCAATTGATGCATTTTTGGTAAGTAGTAAAAGACTTGAATTTATGCCAAATTAAGTTTTGCTGCTAAAGAAGACATTTAAGGTTAAGCAGAATCATTTTTGCTTTTTGGAGGGCCATTGAGGTTAAATGACTTGCCCAAGCTCACATGGCTAGTATTTGTGTTAAGTGTTTGAGGCTGGATTTGGACTCAGGTACTTCTGACTCCAGGACTGGTGCCCTATTGACTGTGCCACCTACCTGCCCCTAAGCAGAGTTATTTTTTTTAAAGCAATTGGGGTTAAGTAACTTGCTCAAGGTTACATGGCCAGTTATTTCTGGGTGTGGTGCTGAGTATCTGAGCCCAGATTTGATCCCCAGGTCATCCCGACACTGGAGCCGGTGCTCTTACTCGCTGAGCCACCTGGCCACCCCTAAGCAATTGGGGTTAAGTAACTTGCTCAAGGTTACACGGCCAGGTGTTTCTGGGTGGGTGCTAAGTGTCTGAGCCCGGATTTGATCCCAGGTCATCCCGACTCTGGGGCCAGTGCTCTTACTCACTGTGCTACCTGGCCACCCCCAGCAGAGTTATTTTTGAAACAGAGAAATGTGATCTTTAACTTCTATCATGAAAGAGTAGAATTCAAGTAATTATTCTATGGTAGGGAAGCCTGTGAGAATCCTCTGATTCTTGGAGCCTATATGAGAAGTCTGTAAATATGTCTTTATTACCTGAGATATCTTAGCATTATCTTCATTGTGAAAAAATCAGTCTATGGTATTTGTTAGACCTACTCAACACAATATCAGAGTAGTTTAGATAAAACCTTTTTTTAAGTGGTAAAATTCAAATTTTGTATTGATTCATCACAAAATTAATTAATATAACTAGAATAGACATAACGATTATAATAAAATTTTAATATTTATATTTTAAAAGGAAAAAGTTTCAGTGAGTGAAAATACTAAAAAAAAACTATAATTGTAAAGTATAACTATGCAAAATCCAATGTAAAGCAATAAACTTCTTAGTGAGACAGTTCAAAAAGGAAGTTTAGCTTATGTAAACAGGATAATATATGTGAAAGGATTTTATAACCTGTAGATGATAGTAATCAACACTCACGTTTTCCTCCATTTCCTGAAGGTAGCATGGGTATGAGCCTCCATCTTTTAGTGTTATGCCAATGGAGCACAAGCTCTGTCAGTTTATACCAGCCAAGAAAAGCTCTGAATATGGGTTTCCTGATGAACTTTGTGTCTCGTTCAAGGTCTAGCTAAGTTTATTGAGGCTCATTACTATATTGACCATAGGATGATGCATGTTTTGGCCACAGAAATAATAGATTATATACAAAGAGATTAAAGCATTGTAATATTCACACCCCCCCCCAAAACAATTTCTAGCAGCACTTTTACTGGAACTTTTATTTACAAGAAAAAAGTATTTTGATGTCCAGTGGTAGAGGGAATTACAGATCCCTTATGTGTTGAATTTCCATAATGAATGGGATTTTCCTAGCAGTTGAGTTTTTAATTCATCAGGAAGCAGTGTGGTAGAGTGGAAAGAATGAGTTCAAATCCTATTTCTGTTGTTCAGTACCTAGGTGACCTTGGGCAAGTGACTCTGCTTCCCTTGGCCTCAGTTTCCTCAAATGTAAAATGATGGAATTGAACTAGATTGCTTTTGAGATCCTTTCCAAACCTAGATCTTACATATCATACATATATAAGTTAGGCTGCCCTGAAACAATTGAACATTTTTTTTTACTCTTAGAAGAGAAAGAAACAGAAAATCAGGAGGGTCTTTTGTGGTGCTGCCTACTCTAGCCAGCACACTTGACAGTGAAAAAGTTAAGAGAAATAAAGATATGGTGATTAGAAATATCTAGAGAAGAAATCATGATTATGGGACTATTGGTATGTAGGCAACATAGTCTCTAAAAATAAAAAGAAATATAAAGACTGTGGATAAGAGAGAGTTGAGAGAGGCTACATTTCTATTTGTTTTTTAATTTATATTTTTGGTTACTCTGAACTGAACTACTTCAAGCCCTAGTTATAGAAATTTCCATATCACAATGTGTTTTTTAATTTGGAAAAAAAAGTCATATATGGGAAGAAACATATTTTTAAAAGCAATACATCAACCCACTGTCAAGGACACTAACTTTGAAGATTTACTGATTTTCATTCATTTTATTTTATAATCTGTGTCTCCTGTCTCAGTAGTACCTTCTTTTTCTTTTTGTTTTTTTTTCTTCTGATTTAATTGATGAATTAAATGTGGAGACTGGTATTTGCTTTGCAATTTGTAGTCTTACTGAGCTGCCGTTAAGAGGTTAAATGACCTGTCTAGGATCAAATAGTCCATATTTGCCATAAATAGGACTTGAAGTCAAGTCTTCCTGACTGTGACCAGTTCAGTCTCTACTCTATGTGCTACATGCACATAGTAAGTCTTTAAAACATGCTTGTTGGAGCATACTTGCCTTCTGTTATACCATCATTATGGAACATACTTAGAAAATTCTCAATGTTAATTCAAAGTCAACCAACAAAAGGAAGGAAGGGAGGGAGGGAGGGAGGAAGGAAGGAAGGAAGGAAGGAAGGAAGGAAGGAAGGAAGGAAGGAAGGAA
>NW_027186304.1:25588084-25592232 GCF_028583685.1 Petaurus breviceps papuanus | reverse complement strand
GAAGGAAGGAAGGAAGGAAGGAAGGAAGGAAGGAAGGAAGGAAGGAAAAGAAAGAAATGGAAAGGAAGAAAAAAAGAAGGAAGGAAGGAAAGAGAGAGAGAGAGAGAGAGAGACAGAGAGAGAGAGAGAGAGAGAGACAGAGAGAGAGACAGAGAGACAGAGAGAGAGACAGAGAGACAGAGAGAGACAGAGAGAGAGAAAGAGAGAGAGAGAAGGAAGTCAACTAACTCTGGAAAAGGGACAGGGAAGGCATAGAAGCCAGTGTGGGAAAGTGACCAGGGGTAGGCATAGTTTATGGGGTTAGATGTAAGAAGTTGCCTTTTCAAGTGAGACAATCCATTTTTTTGCTACTGGAAGGCCGTGACTTAGTAGTGTGACATATCTGGAAGCTTCTTACGCTTCTTTGTAGAGATTTAGAAGCTATGTGATGAGGAAAGAGATAATTCACTTCTGGATGGAGAGGACAATACTATGCTTTCCCCAGGACTCTTTCTGACTCTTCCATGATAACCTAGATAGGTCAACAATAACTTTTGTGCTGTTATCTGATGTAGATTTCTTTAGAACTGACTAGCCCACAGGGGATTTTCTTAATAAATCTAAACATATAATCATGGAGGGTGTGACTTGTATTTTCTGTGTCTCACTTTTTGTACCAGCTGGAGGGCCAGGTGGGTGATGAGCAAAACCTAAGCCCCACTCTGACACATTTTCACTGTGCAGATGGTGAAAAGGTGACAAATGTTTCCAATAGGCAACTTGAAAAATTAACAAAACCCATATTACATTGTTTTCTGTTGTGGTGTCAGTTGCTTTTCATTATACAACGTTTCTTGTATAACTTTCAAGTGATATGGGGAATGTGCTATGGTCCAGTGGGCCACCTTTATTATAGATTAGTAATTTATGTGCTGTGGATTTTTCACTTAATCAGTTTTACTTAAATCAGACTTAAATGGACCAGTGTATTTTTAAATTAGCCCCCATGTGCGTCAGCCTTTTAAAAATTAGCTGCATAGAGTAGTTCTGGGACATTGTTGATAGGGAATTAATGAATCTTGAGGGGTGGGGTAGGGGGAGCGGCGGATTGAAGGAAACAAGGAAATCATTTTTTAAAGGGAAATGTTTATATTCACATTAACTGTGAACTTTAATTACCATGAATAAGTTTAGTATAGCCTTATAATTCAAGGCTGCAGTTCTCTTTCTATCAGTCCTCACATACATTCACTTGTTCAGTCTTCCAAGTTTTAATTCTACTCTTCTTGTATGCCTTGGAACCTTATCTCACACTATTCTCTTTAATGCACTTCAAGTTCCACCCAATTGGAAAGTAACTAAAATGTCTATACCATTTGTTCCAAAGAACTTAAAATCACGGATGCGTATACACACATGCATACATAGATACATCATACATACACATACATACATACACATACATATACACACCCCAAGGATTTAAGAGATACAAAGAAAGGCCCCATGGGCATAAAAAGTATTCATATAGCAAAGCATTTTTTTGTAGTTAAGAATTGTAGAGAGACTTGATACCCATGGATTGGGCGATGGCTTTATAAATTGTGTTATGCGATAATGAAATATTACTGTTCCATAAGGAAACATGAATATAAGCCATTAAGGAAAAATGGGAAGACATCTATGAATGGATGCAAACTGAAAGAGAACAAATATAATCGTGTGTGTGTATATATGTATATATTAACCCTAATAATAATTAAAAACCCAAACTAAAAATTCCACAGAATTGAGTGCTAACACTTGAATAACCAAACTTGTCCCTGAAGAAAAGATAAAAATATATATACCTCCCTCTATTCTTTGCAGATGTGAGTGACAATTGGTGTGGAACACTGAATATTCTGCCAGTCTTGGTTGATGTGTTGATTAATTTTACTGAACTATCTTTTTTTTTCCATTTCCTTTGGGTTCTTGGTTGTAGAGGAAGGCCCCGGGTAGAAAAGGGTGGGGAATGTATGTGGAAATGAAGGTGATGGTAAAAGAAAATAAATCAATAAATTGCAGTTAACCTGGATTCCTTGCTTTCTGACAAAGGCATCATATTCTTTCTTTACTCTCTTTCTTTGAATCATGTTAATTCTAATTCCTGAGATTTAATTTTTTCCCTCTCACTTGATCTTTGCTTATGAAAATCCTGCCTGCCATTCACAACCCAGCTGTGTCACCTCTATGAATTTTGTCTTGATTCTTGCCCCTTTACAATTCTAGTCTGTTGTGATTTATATTATTTTGTTTTATATTATACTTTGGGGGGAGGTATATGTTTTACTTCCCACACATCATTTTCAAGTTCCCAGAGGGCAATGACCATGTCTTCTTTTTATGTGCATCTTTCACTGCTTAATACTATGTTTTACATATAGTAGGCACCAAATAAATGTATATTGGATGAACGATTGAGTTAGTGATAGGAATACACTGTTCCTTGAGTCACTCCATTGGCGTTTATAGTTGTTGACCAGCTAATAGGATATTCTTGATAAGATGCCTACAGGAGAAAGAACATTGCATTTGAGGTCAGAGGATCTGTGTTTGAATTCTATTGAATATGAGACCTTAAGCAAGTCACTTAATCCATCCGTACCTCTGTTTTATTTTCCATGATCTATTGCCTTTTGACTTCGTCTTCTTACCATCACCATTCTGTTGCTCATTTCCTCAGACCATCCCTTCCAAAGTCCTTTGGTCAGTGCATATGATCTACCAAATCTCTTCACCATAAACTGTTACATGTGTGTTATTATGGCTGCCAGATTGCAGGAGGCAGGGAGCTTTTTCATTAATTCAGGTTGCGTAATTACAGAAAAATACTTGTAAAGTGTATTTCTGATATGTTGAACTTAAGCTGATTTTCTTAATATCTTAAACATATTTTCAAGTACGCAGGAAAGAGATTGCTATTTAAAGAAACTCTGTGGTGAATTTATATTCAGCACTGCCTTTTAGGGGAATTACCCCTAACAGATCTGTTTTGTGACTTTGATTTTTTGTATTTTGGTTTTCATTGAAACAGTTAAGTGACACACCTGTGCTTTCATGGAGGTTGACTAAATGGAGTCTGTGTCTTATAGACATTCACACGTTACAAAGATTTCACTGATTTGTATGAGGATAAATGAAATTAAATAATTGTTTTGATTGAAGGTTGGTGTCACTGTGTGCTTCTTTTCACATTGTTATAAACTTTACTTCCATTCATGTATGTAAGGATTGGTGTGTCTTGTGTTTTAGCGCTTAGTGTTATGCTTTGGGAGGCAATTGTTTCGGCTGCTGGGTCAGAGTTTAAAGAGCAAGAGGAGATAAATATCCTGACATTGAACTGGGTGATGCTATAGCAAGAACAAGAAGAAGCTTTTAAATGTATTCTGTGTGTCAGGCACTACGCCAGAAACTAGGGATACCCAAGATTAAAAAACCATACCAAACAAAAACACGTGTCTTTAAAGAGTTTATATTGTACTTGGGAAAAACTGTATGTACCCAGAACATTAAATGCAAAATATATACAAAATAGGAGTAGCCATTGGGACTGGATCTGTGATTTTATCACTTTAGGGAACTCCCAGTTGAGGAAGATCCTCTCTAAATGCAGGTTGACATCTTCTTTGCAACTTACAGATTTACATAGTGGTCTAAAACATAGGAGAGTCAACACAGGAACCAGATTAAAATGTAATTGGGAAATAGTTAACAAAATAAATAAAAATACGATAGAACATAGATAATGTTAACATAGTGTTTTTCTAAGTCAGTAAATAGCCCACAGGGATTCTTAGCAATGGTTTAGTGGCCTCTGTTTCCATTTCATTTTGACGCCAATGGAGTAGAGCACTGAGAGATTAAATGACTTGTCCACAGTCACATAGCACAGTAAATATGTATTGAAGGTGGGACTTGACCCCTAGTCTTCTTGGTTCTGAGACCAACTCTCTATCCCCTAAGCCATATTGCCTCTCAAAGTACACGTGGGCTGTTTTCTGGGGGAATGATACTATTAACTGAGTGAATCTGTAAGGAAGTTATATCTTCCTTTGAGCTGAGTCTTGAAAAATGTTTGCAAAGTAAAACTAAGGTTGACCCATCAAGCCATGAAACTCCATTATATA
>NW_027186304.1:25515498-25587984 GCF_028583685.1 Petaurus breviceps papuanus | reverse complement strand
CCGTGAAACGCACGCCGCGCTCCGAGCTGCATCCAATCAGAGCTGCAGCAGTGAGAGCATCATCCTGTTCTTCCCCAGTGATTTGCTTATTGAATAAAGGTACATGTTTTTGTTCACATTTACCTGTTTATTAAAATTGCTGTCAATGTTCATTAAAATAAGCCCTCCCCTGAAAATAAGCCCTCTGGTGTTTTTCTGTCCAAAAAAATAATAAGACAGTGTCTTATTATTGGGGAAACACGGTATGTAAGACCAACTTGGACTACTATCCTATACAGGAAAAAAAAATTTGATACTAGATTAAGTAATGCTAGGCTTACCCTTCTGATATTGACTAAAAACAACTAATTATGATCATCAATTCAACATAGTTAATGTCTTTTTAGGAAAAGAGGATATTTAAAATTTAATAAGTGTGAATTATACCACACTTAAAGAGGTCATATCAGCGGTTACTTTCAGCAGTATTTTTACTGAAAAAAAGTTCTTAGGAAGGTACATGGTCCTGCTTAAAGTAATAAATGTTTTTCTTTTGCAATGGTATGACAGGAAGGCCTCGATTAATGGATTTCCTAATAATGTTCTCTATTTTTAGACTACTCAGTTCTAGCATATGCTGAAGTATACACTGTGTTTTTTAATGAAAATTAGGTTTTATAATTGTTTTAATAAGCACTTATTACAAAAGTTTAGCCTCTGACTCTCTATTAGTTTATTCTATTTATGCAATTGTCGTTAAGTTATTAAAGATTTTGCTAAATGCATGTACTTGTTGGAGAACTTTTCCCTGATGCCATAGAATTTAATAAGCCCACCAGTAGCAAATAATGAATGTTGATGCATAGCTGAAATGATTAATATCATAGAAAGTAGGCCAGAAGCTCCTCTCTTGGTATTTTTAGCTGAAAAGGAGCTGTCCCAGGTATATACTAGTGTGGGGGTGGGAACAAGCCAGATGGATTCAAAATAGTTTTCTAGTTGCAGGAAATGTTCTGTTTGCAAAAGTATCACGTTTCAGATACTCCTTTTTAAAGTCAGTCATTCACAACTCAGAGCATGTTTTCTCATGAATGGAAATATATGTGTGTATGTATTGGTTTGAGACACTAGCCTCCCAAAGACTTTTAAAATCCATGACATAACAACTATTATACGAACAGCACTGTAGAACCTGGCTTATTTGTGTAACAGTGTTTTTATAGGAAGCCACACTTAGCTGTTAATGAGAACTGCCCTTAGACACATTTAGTGAGTAGTAGGAACAGATTGTCCCAACTGCAGTTCTTTGGCAGAAGTAGTATCTATGAGAATTGGAAGGATGAGGGGCTATATAGGAAGGGAGTAAGTGAGGAAATGCAGTGGAGGTAGAGACTATGCGTGATAGGAAGATGAAGAAGGGAAGAGAATGGCTTCTGTGGTTTAACAAGGAGTAGTAGTTAAATGGGATTTATTCTCTTCTTCCTCTTGTTCCATTTCTTCTAATAATTTCTTTTCATTACTGCCAATCATGCAGATAGATGGGAAATAGAAGCTAGGAGTAGTTTCAGGAATAGTTTACCCTTCCTTCTTCTTTATTCTCCCACCACCAGAAAACACACCAGTCTGTAAAATGTAGGAAAGTGTGCTGTTTATTTGTCTTAATTGGAGATTACCTGTAGTAGACACAGCATTTTAAAGCTGGAACTTGCCAGGTAGACTTAAATTAGCTCTCATTGTCTTGGAAAAAAAATTTTAGTTCTTATATTTCAAAGGAAATTATGGCTATTTTTTACATTTTTTAATGTCTTTTCTGACTAGGGTAAAGAGTGAATATTGAGCTTCAGGAAAAAAGACATGTTTCAAGTTTTCATTTTTTTCCTTATTAAAGATTATGATTATATCCCTTTGCCTTGTGTTTTCCCAAGGTTTAATGGAATGTGTGAAAGTGTTATTGTAATGTTGATCAAAAGCCTTGTGCTGTCACATAGAGTACACACCTTTTCACACTTATTGTGTGAAAATCTCTGGATACCACACCTAGACACCTAGATTGACTGAGTAATTTCAAACTGATTATAGTTCACTGAACATTGAAGTTTTGCTTCTGAGGTATGTTGAAGTTCAGACCTCCAGTATCAGAACAACTCTCGTTCCAGGGGAAAATGGAAACCAGAGCCCTTTGTGCTCAGCAGTGCTACTTTCTGAAAGCTTTGAGCTTAGCAAAATGAAAAGTAGGAATTCTATGAGTGGTGCTTGAAATGAGAAGTATCAATTCAAATGTGAATTTATTTGTAAGAGAATTATTATGAATGACTCTGGCTATGCAAATTAAAGGACATATCAAACTAGTAGGCTGGGGAGAAAGAGCACATACTTATGCCTTCCATGCAAGTGCCTAGAAGGCTCTTTACCTACCAAAGAGCCATGTCCATAGAAACATAGTTTCTTAGAGCCAGGGGAAAAAAACCAGCTAATTCAAAGCTTTCATTTATAGATGAGATGAACTGACTTGCTCACCCTCATCCTGAGGTATAGACCACCTTGGGCTTAAATGTCTTGGCTCCCAGCATGGCTCATCAAATACCTTTGAACGAGAGTTAGATTAGAAGGGCTAGGAACTATAGAAAATTAGATTTGCTTTTAAAAAATCAGAGTACACATGGATAAAAATGTTATTCACATCCAGAAAAAGAATTGAAATATACTGTTATTTACTTTTTGTGTATGTGTTTTTTGTTTTGGTCTGTTTTTTCTTTCACAACATGACTAATATGGAAATAGGTTTTACAAGATTGCTCATATATAATATGTATATACATACATAAAATTGCTTACCTTTTTAGGAGAGGTAGAAGTGAGGGAGAGGAAAGAATTTGTAGCTCAAATTTTTTTAAAGTGAATGTTAAAATTTTCTTTACATGTAATTGGGAAAAATAAAATACTATTTGAAAAAAATCAGAGTGTATATAGGAATTGTAGTACACACTTGAAATTTGTCTCATCTCAGGGATACAATTCATTGCAGTTAGAATTCTGGAAAACATATCACAATTACACTCAAATAAATCTGTAATCTCATCTATTCAGACCTTTACTGAAACATTGCAGTTGGTGCAGCATGCCTACATGACTCTTATTCATTATTTCCCATAAGATTATCCCAAGGAGTATCCCCAGCATATTGGGCATTTCCTTTGCTTTTTCCTGACCTGCTAGTGTAGTGTGCAGACAAGTCTACCAGTTATCCTTTGTTTGGTCTATCTTTCAATCCCATATTTATTATTATAAATTTCTTTTGACATCTCTTAACATATTTCTCTTGCCTAGTTTCTTTTTTGTTGCTGTTAAGATATGACCCCTATCCTCATGGAGCTTAAGCATCTATCAGGAAAGCTATATATCTATGTAATTATGTAAGACCATAGTATAAATATACAATAAATATAATAGGTTGTCATTATTAACTTATTATAGGCATCAAATATTATGTCATTACCTTGCACATTTGTGTAGATGTGCATCCCACCTGACTTGTAATTCCCATGTGGACTAGGACATGTCTTAATTAATTAACAATGAATAAATTTTCTATCTTCCTCAGTTCTAGGACAGAGCTTTGATAGATGCTTAATAAATGCTTGTTGGCTTGACATGATTGAGAGAATGACTGCACTGATTCCATTGAACAGAACACGTATCACACACCTTTTGTCTAAGGGAGATTCAGAGCTTAGGTATGAATCCATTCCTACCCTTTTAGAGTTTTTTCTTGTACAGTTGTTTCAGTTGTGTCTGTCTCTTTGTGACCCCATTTGTGCACAAATAGTTCACACGAATGTGTGGAGTAGAAATGTCTCCAAATTTGTGTATCTCACATTTCTTTTGAGCTACTTCAGTTCTGCTTCACTTACATACTTGCACCTTCTTTGTGGCAGGAATACCATGTTGGGTGGTCCTGTGTTAGTATCTCCAGTGTCACTCAATTGATTCCAAAGTTCTTCAGAGTGACCTTGAGAGTATCCTTGTATTACTTCTTCTGACCTCTGTGTGCGCACTTGCCTTATGTGAGTTCTTTGTGAAATAGTCTTTTAGGCAAACGTATGTTTGGCATTTGAACAACATGGCCCGCCCATCAGAGTTGCACTCTCTGCAGTAGAGTTTGAATGCTTGGCAGTTCAGCTCAAGAAAGGACGTCAGTATTCAGTGTCTTAATCTGCCGGGTGATCTTCAGAACCTTCCTAAGACAATTCAAATGGAAGTGATTCTGTTTCCTGGCATGACACTGGTAGACTGTCCAGGTTTCACAGGCATACAACAGTAAGGTCAGCACAGGGGCTCTGTAGGCCTTCGGTCTGGTAGGCAGTCTAATACCTCTTTTCTCTCACACCTTCCTCCAGAGCCTCCCAAACATAGCTAACTCAACCTCATCATCTATATGTACAATCTTGGAAAGTATACTGTCAAGGTAAATGATCTTATGAACAGTGTTCAGTATTTCTCCATTTGCTATCACCAGTGGTTACATGTATGGATTGTGTGGCATTGGCTAGTGAAGAACCTGTTTTCTTGGTGTTAATTGTTAGGCTAAAATTGCACAAGCAGCAGAGAATCGATATGTACTTTATTGCACCTCAGCTTCAGAGGCTGCCTTGAGTGTACAATCATCTGCAAATAGTATATAACCATTAGCTTGTTAAATACGTTCTCTTATTATCCTCATTTTGTAGATGAGAGAATTGAGGGTGAGACAACTGTACCAAACAAACTAGTGCCTGAGGACAGGATTTGAACTCACTCTTTACTCCTGAGTTTGAACTTTGTACACTATGCTCCCTAGTTGCCAAGATAGTATACTGTAATAATACCATGCTTACTAGTATGGCAGTCCTATTAGTATGGATGTGGAATTTGCAGCAACCCTCCCATTAGGATTAAATCATGACTTTATATCTTCAACGAAGCAAATTAATTTTGACAGGATTATTGACATGGCTCTCACGGTAGTTTAAAGATAAATAGGCAAAATGTTACTTAAATCTATTAATGTAAAATTAGTTCCCACATAAATTCCTTTCTGCATGCCTCATGTGACATTGACAGCATTATTAATACTTTGGATATTCTAATGTATGCAATCATTTTATATCAATTTAATCATTTTAATGGTTAATGTTGACATTTAGCACTATCATTTGAATACCCCAAGACACTTGGTTTTCTCATTTCTCATTGAGTAGATTTTTTTTTTGGTTCAGGTTAAAAAATGCTATGCTTAGCTGTATTTTTAGATATATCTTTTCAGGTTTTTTTTGTATAAAATCAAATCACAACTTGTTCTGGGATATTGAATTATGGAGCTATTTTTTAAATATTTAGCCCATTTTTGTTAATAGGATTATCAATATATGTAAGTAAAAAGTAGCATGTTTTATGAAAAACAATTTTTATTTTATTAAATAAAATAAATTATATGAAATAAATAATTTTATACAGTTATTTTATAAAATAAAATTTTTATTTCTTCACTTATTACTACTACTATTATGAGTCATTTGGCATCGTAGATAGAGAGAGACTCACCTTTGAGGTGAAGAAAGTTTGGGTTCAAGTCTCATTTCTAATACATACTGGCTGTGTGACCCTGGGCGAACCATTTAATTTCTCAATGCTTTGGACAACTCTCTAGGACATGTTATAGATAAGGTATCAGCCTTCATAGGTATAAGTTTCCTCACCAGGGAATGTCCCTCATACAAATGATATTACAGCTCCAGTCCCTATGTCTCTATTAAGAGCAGAAACAATAAGTTAAATTTTAATTTTTCTCAAAAAGAGGTTTCCAGGGATAGGCCTGTATCTATGCAAAATGCTCCATTATATCTGTAACACAGATAGTGATTCGAATTGGATGTTTTAGCTTTTATGACACATTTTGAGATACATGGGGAAAAACAGCTATATTGTGAGTACAACCAGATATGCTGCGTGAAGACAGTGTTTAAAATTCACATGGATGGAATGCCACATTTTTGTAGTCACCAGTTTGTGCTGATTATCCCATTGCCATCTTTTCATTCAGGCACATTTTTATTCTGAGCCCATTCACATGTTGTCTTAACTCTGCAGTCTTTATGTTTGCAGATGATCCATAGAAACACAAATAAGGAATTGGAGCGGCAGTATTTCATTACTAAAGCTGAGTGATGTCAGGCATAATTATGGAGACTAACATCTGGAGTGGTTTATTAAAGGGAAACCTGCCAGGATTGTTAGCGTATACCAAACAACATTAACCATATGTGCAGTTTTATAACTATTGAAAGTTGGGGGGCTGTGGTCTGAAGATAAATGAATAAAATCAAGAAAAGGAACTTTATTAATGCATCTTCCTCCCTGAGACCATTTTTAGTAGAGCTCTACAGAGCAGTTTATCAGGGATTTTCAAAAGTAATGAACATCCTCCATCTGGAAAGATTTCTGATTACAAAGGTACCTGAAGGCTTGGTTGGGTTTGTCAAAGAGGCCTACTTTGCCCTCTCACTCTAAAGGCCATTGTAGGCACCTCAGACCCAATTTGAGTCTCCATAGAAAAAAATACAGGAAGTGCCGCATCCTTTGTACCTAAATGAACATGTATACCCATCACTTATTGTATGCTTGTGCATCGCTGTTGGCAATATAAAGAAACATTAAATGTGTCCCTGCCCTCAAGATGCTTAGGATTTTCTGTAGTAGGGCAGTAAGAGTTAATAGTGACCCCCACTACTCTGTGGCTTGAAGACCTGTGATAGTAGATGAATTTTGGTTCTATAATCCAGTTGTGTCAAGCTGAAATAGAAATGGATCCCTGGACCCTGCTGACTTAGAAAACCATAAAGTAATACTATATTAGATTGTATTTTTATGTATCTTGTTAAACTTCCCCAATTGTATTTTAATCTGGTTCTGATCACACTCAGGAGTTTGAGTTTGACCTCTATAGTGTGTCAAACTAAGAGTTCTTTAGGAGAAAGCCCTGCTAGGTGCACACAGACCCTTAAAACCAACTCTATGAGTTGTTTTGCCCTGGTGAAGCTATAGAAGAATACAATTCAGACCCAAAGAATGTACTCATTTCCTCTGGGGTTCCTTGACATGTAGGGCTTTAAATAATACACTGGTTCTTGAGATGGTAGAAGGAGGTGGGTGGACTTTGGTGGGCAGGCTCCCTCCCTGCCCATTTCCCCCATTGCTACTTCAGCTCTCTCCTTTCTCTTTGCGCATGGTTATGTTGTGCCTTTTTGTGACTGAGAGCAACAGAAAATTCCTGTCTGATCATTTTTCTATTGATCTGAAAGAGTAATAGCTGCATTTAGAAAATTGTTCCTAGAAAATGATCACAAGTAAGAAAGTGCCCCCTCCCCATCTTGGTGTCTCATCTTCCACTAAAGTCCTTTTCTAAAGTCTTAAAGTACAGGGGAGGGGGCCATCTCCAGTCCTCTTGATCTATACCTCACCACTGGACCCAGATGGCTCCTGAGGAGAAAGTGAGGCTTGTGACCTTGTACAGCCCTCCCTCACTTAAATCCAACTCACTTGCAAGTTATGGCATTATCTTCCTGACGTCATGGTCCTCTTTGAGAACTAAGAACAAAGAACAGCGTAAGGAAAGTGGCCTAAGTACTGAGGGGCTCAGCGCTACAGGGTTGGTCCCTGGGACATTAATGTCATGGGTCACAGCACATGTTATGGGTTATTTAAATTGCCCACTGAGGCATGAAAGACATCAGTCAGTCAGTAAACATTTATTAAGTGCTTACCAAGTGCCAGGCACTGTGTTAAGCCATAGGGATACAGAAAGGAGGCAAAAGACAACCCCTGCTCTAAGGAGCTCACAGTTTAATGGAGGAGACTAGAAGCAAACAATTATGTATAAATCAGCTATATACAAAAAGGGAAGGCTCCAGAATTAAGAGAGGTCATTCTGCAGAAGATAGGATTTTAGTTGGGACTTAAAGGAAGCCAGGGAGAGATATAGGCAGGGAAGGTGGTAGATGGAGATGATGAGGGAGAATATTCTAGGAATGGGGGAGAACAAAAGAAAATTCCTGGAAGTCAAGAGATGGAAGGTTTTGTATATGGAACAGCTGGTAAACTGGTGTCACTGGATCGAAGAGTACATGTTCAGGATTAAGGTATTAGAAGACCAGAAAGTATAGGAGGGTGCTTGGTTAGGATGGGCTTTGAATGCCTAACAAAGCATTTTTTATTTTATCCTGGAGGTAGTAAGGAATCAAAAGAAGTTCTTGAGTAGAGGGGCTACATGGTCAGACATGCCCTTCAGGTATCTGTCTTCATAGATAGAAGGAGTAACCCACAAGGAGAAATCAAAGATCCTTGAAGTCCCATGCTAGTGGAGTCTAGTCCCTTACAGCTTATGCCACCTGGGTTCCATTATGCTTTGGCGAAATGTGAGCAATGTTGTATTTTTAAAGAGTTTTTTTAATGAGGATTCGTAATTGCTAATGGCAATTAAACATAAAGCAAGTAATGAAAATGTTTGCACTCCCTGCCCACCTCCTCCCTCCCTTAACTCTAAGTGTGTAGTTAGCAGAATATCTTTCCAATAAATACATTAGGGAAGTACTCTGTAGGTAAGCACCAAAGAAATCAATTGTACATACTAAATTATCACAGCTATGTTCTTAGATTTGACTTACCTTTATAATTGACTTTAGTCCCATCACAATCAGAATAATGTTTTAAGTTGGGTTTTTTCTTTAACTCTCCTTTGGTTCTTTGCTCTGTAGAATCAATCAATCAGTCGATACTTATTAACTGACTACCAAGTGTCAGGCACTGTGGTAAGCAATGAGGACACAAAAAGAAGCAAAGACACCCCCTACCCTCAAGGAGTTTATAATCTATGCTGTGACTACTGATTTTTAGAATGCATCCATTGCATTCTAACCACCCAACAACTTGTATAGAATATATTTTTTCTTCTTATATAGACTTTTAGATATACCTTGTTACCCATGTCAATGGATAAATAAAATTATATATATATATATATATATTCCTTAAAGTTTGGGAGCTTTTCATGAAAAAGAGATAAGTAATGAGTAATAGTCACAATGGAATAAAAATGATAAACTTGACCCAGTGTCACTGAGTGCCAGCTGAAGTAAAGTAGATGTCTGTGGCATATAGGAGTCTGTTTCTTTCCCCTTTCCTATCTATTCTTCTCTTCTAGCTTCCTTTCTCTTTTCTTTTCATTCTCCATCTGCCAACAGCACCCATGGGCATTCTTTATTTTCCATTGATGAGCCTCTAAGTCAAGGAGGTCACTCACCCCTGAATTAAATAAAGCAATAAAAATACAATGCGATTTTTAAAATGTTTTACAGAAATTCAAGTTATAGTCTCTCTAGAACACCTCAATTGCTTTTCTGGCAAGGAAATATAGTCACTTTGCAGTTTGACCCTTTTCATCTGATTAATAGGAAATGGAGCCCAGAAATAGAGAAATAAACGAGATCAACGTCCTAACTGAATTTTTGTTCCTAGGAAAAGCCTTTTAGGATACTGCTGTGATCCATGTTTGATATGCACTATTGCAATTTTCCATTGGAGAATAAACCGGGGAGGGAAGGCATGTATGCTGTTCTCAGCATAGTTTTATGCACAGTGGTACTATTAAGCGATTTTTCATGGTTTCAGTGGCTATGGTCTCTGTCAATATTGAATCCACTTGTCAGTGGTGATTGATGTCTCTCTCCTCTTATTAGCTGACAATGGCAAGGAGGGTTTCACTGTCACCTTGTCCCTCCAGGGACTTAGGCGGGGTCCCATCCTGCAACTCAGTGCCTTATGTTTTTCTAGGTCTGACTTAAAGGGGGCCCTTGAAGTATTCCAAAGTCTTAGGACCAAAAGAGATTTTAGTCAGTCATCATATATTTATTAAGCAATTAACTGTGTACCAGGTCCTGTGCTAAGCCCTAGGTATACAAAAAAGGTAAAAATGGGTTTTTTGCCCTTAAGCAGCTTACATTTTTGAGGCAGCTAGGATACACTGACCCTGGAGTCATGAAGACCTGAATTCAAACTCAGAGTCAGATACTTACTGGTTATGTGATCCTGGACATGTCACATTTCTGTCTGCCTCGGTTTCTTCAGTCATAAGATGGGGATAATCAGGGCGGCTAGATGGTGCAGTGAATAGAGCACTGGCTCTGGAGTCAGGAGGACCTGAGTTCAAATGCGGCCTCAGATACTTAGCACAAAAAGTAGCCATATGACCTTGGGCAAGTCACTTAACCCCAATTGCCCTCAAAAAAAAAGCAAAAAATAAGATGGGGATAATAAATAGCACCTTTTGACATAGGGTTTGTTGTAAGGATCAAGTGTAAAGTGCTTATTACAGTGCCTGGCACATAAGAGTTGCCTAATAACGCTGACTTCCTTATCTCCTAATGGAGAAGATGACATCAAATAGCTTCATACAGATATATTTGTGTCTACATATATTTTCTCTGTACAAAGTATAGATAGATAGATGGATGGATGTATAGATAGATAGACAGACAGACAGATGGATAGAAGGATGGATAGAGAGAGATAGACACATAGATAGATGGATAAGACAGATGTGTGTATGTATATACTATGTATGGAAAGTGACCAAAGGGAATTGGGGGAAGGAGAAGCAGGAAAACAGAAGATAAAATTTTTAGTTGTCTTGAAGAAAAATCAGGGTAGCTGAGAATCAGAAGTGAGGTGGGAGATGTCAGGCTATATAAGCAGTATAAAAGCAAAGTCAGAATATGGGGTGCAGTTTGTGAACAGCAGCACATAGTCTATCAAGTCTAACCTCTGTGTCTGTTACAAAAATCCTTCTCTTCATTTTTTATATCAGGAAAGGAACTTAGTCTTTTGAGGAAACCCATCACACTGTGGGACCTCAAATTAATTTTAAACATGATTTAAACAGTATCAGCCAAAAGACAAAAAAAAATTGCTGTTGCCTAATTTACCCATGGAGTTATCACATATGCTTTAATAGTTTATGGAAAATACAAATTTTTATTCATATCTTTTGACATAGATCACAGATTCTTGACCCTTTGTAAAGTTTTTGAGTTATGCTGATAAAAAAATGACACCCAGCCTTCTGGTAATGAGCCTCTGAACTTAGATTTTGTTGTTTTTTTTTTTCTGTTCAATCTTTGTTACCCCATTTGGGTTTATCTTGGTAAATATATGGGAGTGGTTTACCATTTCCTTCTCCAGTTTATTTCATGGATGGGGAAACTGAGGCAAACAGGGTTAAATGACTTACTCAGGTTCACACAGCTACTTAGTGTCTGAGACTGGATTTGGACTCAAGATGAGTCTTCCTGATTCCAAGCCCATTGTGCCACCTTGCTGTTTCTTAGGCAGCTTAAACACACACATATTTCATTGATGGACTCATTGAAGCCTTTCCGGATTAGTACCAGCTGATAGAGCTTGTGTTCTGCTGGGCCAGGCTTTGAGTACTCAGGGATCCCTTAACACATAAGGAGGCCTCAGAGTAGAAAGGACTTCAGTGGTGAATAATCCAAACATTTCGTAATAAAATCCATCCTTGAATAAACAAATGATGAGAGAAGCGAATCCCTTTATTTTTCTTTCTGCCCCTATTTGTCATTTTAAATCTATTTTATAGTTATAAGCAGTATGTATAAAGTTATAGTTCTGGTTCTTTGATTCTATTTCATGTCTTTACATATTTCTTGTATTTTTTCATGTTTTTATTTTTAATGTAACAGTAGTATCCCATTACATGCCCATGTAACGTTTCCTGTTATAATTATTATTATTATCTTTTTTTGCCTTTTGGAGGGCAATTGGGGTTAAGTAACTTGCCCAAGGTTTCATGGCTAGTCTTTTTGTGTGGGTGTTAAGTGTCTGAGGCCAGAACCGAACTCGGGTCCTCCTGACTCCGTGGCCGGCACTTTACTCACTGCACCACCTAGCCGCCCCTATAATTATATTCTTTTAAAAGAATGAACTGAAATTTGTCTTCTTATACCTTTTACCCCTTGTTTCACTTCTGCCTTCTGGAACCATATAGTAGACATTTAATCTGTCTTTTTCATGGCAGTCCATCAAATATTTGAAAACATGATTACGTTCTTCCAGTGTTTCTTCTCTAGCCTAATTGCTTCAAGTCTGTCTTAAGTCCTGTGCTTTCCAGTCCTGTCACCATACCGGCTGCACTCCGTCTGGATGCTCTTCAGTTTGTCAGTGCTCCCTTTAAAATGTGTTGCTCAAGACTGAATATTATTTCCCATGTGTAGGCTTAACAACATGGAACCCAAAAGGGTACTTCGCTTTGGCTAAAGTTTCCCTGAGCTTCCTTCCCCCCCCTTGGTGGCCACATCATGACATTGCCTCATACAGTTTTAAGTCAGCTCCGCCTCTACTGTGTCTGTATGAAGTGCTGCTTTCTATACATACCATCCCCCTAGACATAGATGTGCACACATTTATATAAATCAGTGAAGATCTTTATGTTTATCCGCATTAAATTCACCTTGTTAGAGTCAGCCCGTTGTTTAAAACTGTGGAGATCACTCTGGATCTTGATTTTGAGATCCAACCTATTAACCCTCTCTCTTCATTATATGTTGTTTACAGCTTTAATAAGGATGTCATCCGTCTTCATCCAAATCACTGAAAAGAATGTTGAACATAGTAAGATGAAGATAGTTCTGTGTTATGAGACAGAGTCAATAAGAAGATTGAACATTACCAGTTCATACCTTTTATTACTGAGCAGTTCATAATTTTTCTAGTTATCATAACTCTTCATCACCTTATTAATTTGGGCATTTTAGGTAAGGAGGAAGAAAGGGCTTATAATTATCTGATTATTTGTGTTAAGTATTTTCTCCTCATATTGAAGAAATTGTATTATTTAACTGTGGGGTTAACTTTATAAGGGCACTTAGGTGGCACAGTGAAATAGAGCACTGGACCTGGACCCAGGAAGATTGGAGTTCAGATTTGGCCTCAGACACTTACTACCTATGTGACTGTAGGCAACCTACTTAACCTCTACCTCTACCTCAGGGTTATCTAGGGGCACAGTCAATGGAGCACTGGACTTGGAATCCAAAAGACTTGTGTGCATGAGTTTAGAGCCAGCCTCAGACACTTACTAACTGTGTGACCCAGGGCAAGTCACTTAATCCTCAGTTCCTCCTCTGTTAAATGTTTTGGAGAAGGAAATGACAGACCCCTCTGTATCTTCGCCAAGAAGACCCCAAATGGTTTCACAAAGAGTCGGACCCAAATGAACAACTACAATAATCAAAGATTATCGTGAAGTTGAAATGAGTAACTGTGAAGGGCCTAGCATAATGGCTCTCACATAGGCACTACGTAAACGTTAGCTGACATTGTTATCGTCATTTACTGCTGCTACTACTCCTGCTAATACAGCCTGTTAGCCATTGATAGAAGGGGGAGGGAATAAGCATTTATTAAACACCTACTGTGTCGGGCACGGTGCTAAATCCCTTTTGAGCTGTTTAGTACCCTTTAATTTTCAAAAGTCTCTGGGCATCATGAACTTCAAACCTCTAAGCCATCCTTGGCATATAAGTATAACATATATAAGTGTTATAAATTTGAATATGAATTTTTAAAAATAATGTCCATAGATCTTCTATTTTATAAGTTGCAGGGATCAAAGTATCTTAGGTGTAGCCTCAGAGACCATTTAGTCCACCATCCTATTTTTGCAGATAAGGAAACTGAGGAAATTGGTTAGGTAAAAAGATCTGGCTAGGGTCACATGGATAGTAAGCGTTAGATGGGATTTGAAACCAAACCCTCAGATTCCAGAGCCAGTATCATTTGGAATATAGTACTGTAGCGCTTTGATGGTTTAATTTTTTAAGATTCTTTTTATACTTAAAAGCATCTCCAAAAACTAAAGGAAAAAATAAGTTTATTCCATCAAAATGGAATATACACAGATTTATACACATATATGTGCATATTATTAAGTACAGTCCCCTTAATAATCCCATTGTTAGCCTTTAATCCTGTAAGCCTTTATCCAGGGCTTTGTGTACATGACCAGCATAACAGCCTTGATTTAGAGCATCATAAGAGAATGGCAATCTTGTGATCATCCATTGTAAACAAAAGGATCATTAAAGAGTCTTTTCCCTTTCTTTCTTTCTTTCTTTCTTTCTTTCTTTCTTTCTTTCTTTCTTTCTTTCTTTCTTTCTTTCTTTCTTTCTTTCTTTCTTTCTTTTTCTTTCTTTCTCTCTCTTTCTCTTTCTTTCTCTCTTTCTCTCTTTCTTTCTTTCTCTCCTTCCTTCCTTCTTTCCTTCCTTCCTTCCTTTCTCTTTTTTTCTTTTTCCTTCCAGTTTTTTTTTAAATGGGGGAGGGGAAAGGGTGAAGATACCATTTCAAGGGGATAAAGAAAACTGAAGAAGATTAGAAAATTCTCTGAGTCCAAAAACCAGAGGAAGATTTGCTGACTTGAGGCACTCACTGGTTTAGAGGAGTAAACTGGGATTAATGAAGCTAGTAGGCATTACGCAATGAAGCTCATGTGCTTAATTATGTTTCCTTTCTTCATTGTAAAAGTTTCATCCCCCTCATATACCATAATAAGAGAAGAATATGCACAATGATACTGAAATTATTCATAGTTGTCAGTTAGAGATATAATAACAAAATCATCACAAAGAAAGAAATTTCAGTGTGGCAAGAAAATGTGGGTACACATTGAACTTTGACTTCTGACTTTTTAAGTGACCAAAAGGACAATTAAAATTGATCTTTTAATTTTGTCACACAGATTTTATTTGGAGTATAAGGCTTTTTTTTGTGTGTGTGTGGGGGGGGAATTGAAATGCCTTAAGATTTTATGAGAATTTTCAAATTATTAAAGTACATTTTAAGGTTCTTCATTATTAAACAGCATGTGAAGAGCAATTTTAATATTTATATTTTGTGCATTTTTGTACTTTGATCATTTGTAAGATTTACATATTTTATTTTTAATTTTGATTTACTCCCCAGGGAAGGAAAATTTGTATAGGTCTAGTTATCATAATACATAGAACATGATAAATTCTCCTACTCTACACAGAGTAGAGCGACACATCCCTTAAATTGTTTAGGAGGGAGAGAATTTACATTAGCCCTGCGTGTTTTGAGAACGTCCAGGTTATCCAGCTTTCTGTTTATAAGAGCTGTTCTCTTTTCATCAGAACTTGTCCTATGATCTTTGGATCAAAGAATCAAATAAAATATAAATTATTATATACACTTTTTAACAATCAGTAGTACACAGTATAATGTCTTATAAAAGATATCTCATCTACAGAATCTGCACATACATACATAACCACACAAACACTCACACATACACACAGAGTGAGAATATAATGGACTGGTATTGACTTGTTTTCCAACCAGAAAAAAATGAAACTCGGTAAGAATCATTACACTGTGGTGTAACAGCCCTGTCATGGGCACTAGCACAGAGAACTGATTTGGTTTGTATATTGCTTTCTAAGGGCAACTTGTTGGTGCAGTGGATAGAACACCAGGCCTGGAGTCAGGAAGACTCATCTTCATGAATTCATATCTGGCTTCAGATATTTACTAGCTGTGTGACCCTGAGCAAGCCATTTAACCCTGTTTGCCTCAGTTTCCTGATCTATAGAATGAACTGGAGAAGGAAATGGCAAACCACTCCAGTATCTTTGCCAAGAAAACCCCAAATAGGGTTACAAAGATTTGGATGTGACTCAAAATGACTGAACAACATATTGATCCCCTGGCCGGTAGGTGAATTGTGATCCTTTAAGCCATGGTATGTGTATACCACTTAAAACATTCTGTGGTAGTCTTCTCTGTACTTGATAATATAACACTGAGAATATTGAATTGTAAGCAAATAGTGTATCCTAGGCTGTGTTTAGCTGTACATCAGTGGACACAATTCATGAAAAGTCTAATTGACAGCAAGAAAACCTCTTGTGAAAATGAATCAGCTTTTAACTTCATATTAAATTACTCTTTTCTAAAAGACTGAAAACTATAATCTAGTTCTTTCTATGTAATTTACCATAGATTACTACTTTAAGAGAATAACATGCTTTGTTAAAAAGCTTTTATATTATTGGCTTAAGGTGTTCCTTCCTCCATTTGAATTAAACCTTTCAATCTGCTGTTAGATGCTCTGAGCTTTTAACCTATACATTTTTACAATGAAGTAGTAATGAATGTTGAAACTGGTGTAGATTATTCAAAATAGGATTAAATTAGGTTTCTTGTCACCTCTCTTGCCCTGCAGAGAAAGAAAAGGAAGCAGTTTCTTATGTTCAAAGATGGATGTTTTATATACTAGCTAGTAGAGGTATTCCCTCTTTGGCACACATGGTTTTACATTTCCATTATAGGTTAATTGCTGTTTTGATGGTGAAATATGGGTGAATATGTCAAGAATAATGATAATAATGTTTCTTACGTCATTACTTATGATAAATAGTAACAGTTACCAATTGTAGTGTTTTAAGGTTTGCAAAATGTTTTCTATGTGCAGGATTTCATTTGAATTCACCATGAGGTAGGATAAGGCAATAAGCACTTATTAATACTATGTGCCAATCAATATGCTAAGCACTGAGAATTCAGAGAAGTTCACTGCCGAATGGAGGTAGGCACTATTATGATCTATTTTTACAGATGAGGAAACTGAGGCTGGGTGTCTCATACAGGATTTGAATGCAGGTTTTACTCTTATCCACTGTGCTGCTTAGCTGCCCAAAGTTTATATATAAATAGATAGAGGACTATTTCTCAAAGAACATAGACATGCAATATATGTATACATATTGATATGTTTATATTCTCCTTTTTTATTCACATAAAATATTGATTCAAAGTGTCAGGAATCCCAAGTTAATAATAGTCAACCACAAACATTTATTAACTGCCAGGCACTTGGCTAAATGCTGGGATACAAAAAATGGCAAAAAGTCTCTGTCCTCAAGATGCTCACAGTCTGTTGAGGGAGACAATATGTACATGAAGGGATACATATCATATATGTATATATATACATATATAAATTGATGGAAGGTAACTTTATAGGTCCTAATATTAAGGGGACATTAGGAAGGCTTCTTGCAGAGGGTAAAGGATTCCCTTTGTGTGCTGTTTATTCAGGGTCAGACATGTATAACAATCACTGGTTATTCTTAGACTATGTGTCAAATGAGATGAATGAAAATACCAGACATGGGGCAGCTAGGATAGAGCTCCGGTCCTGGAATCAGGAGGACCAAATCCAGCCTCAGACACTTGACATTTACTAGCTGTGTGATGCTGGACAAGTCAATTAACCCTGATTGCCTCAACCTCCCCACCCCCGCCCCCCCAAATACCAGAAATCACAAAAGGTGATTAGTCTGAAAAGAGACATAACTTAAACACCAGGGTCTGTGTCTAAGTGGTCAGGAGGCCAGGGAAGGTATCTAGGAGCAGATATGAAGCCATAGAGGCTGTGTTTGTACGTATTCAGATGGAATTTCCCAAGCTGGGAGGAAACTCTCCTGAAATAGTGTAACACTTTGATCCTTTTTTTAGTTTGGTCTCACATCATATACCTTGTGTATCCTGATGCCTACTGTAAGCTCCTGGAAGGAGGGATTGTCCCTTTTTTCTCTTGGTGACTGGTGGTAGAACAGCATGCCTCCTTATGCCTTTAAAGCAGAGAGCTTCACTCAGGGAATACAATATCTTAGTATTCTCCTGCTGTCAGGTAGTTGATCTAAACTGGACAGGTTTTTTTTTTTCTGTTAATTGACCAAAATCTGCAATGTCTATCCACTGGCCCAACTTCTACCTCCTAAAGCAACACAGAATAAATCTGTTCGCTTTTCCAAATTACAGACCTACAGATATTTAAAGAGTGATATTATGTGTCCCTAGAATCTAATATCTTACATTTTAACTATTCCATTTTAATTTTTTTTATAAAACAAAGTCTCTAGGCCCCTGTATATCTTGATCACCCTTCCTTTGGACACTCAGCAGTTTACACCTCTTAAAAAAAAGGCACAGAAATCCAGAGTGTTGCGGTTGTGGGCTGACCATCAGCACTAAGAGTACAGTGGGATCATTATCGAGCTGTAGTTGGACACCGTAATACAGTAAGTAAAATAGGTTGCACATTTTATCAGCTAGTTCATTCTATTGGCTCATTTTGAACTGTTAAACTCCATCTTGTTAGAATGATGGGCCAAGACCCACAAGATGAAATCCAAGAGCTAAATAATAAAGTCATGAATTTTGATTCCAGTCCAAAGACATTTATTTCTTCCTGTGTGCTTGATGCTAGGGATGCAAAAACAAAATGAAAAATAGCCCCTTCCCTCAAGGAACTGAGAGATATAACATGTAAACAGATAAATCGAGATGATATCAGGATCATGGCTTTATAGTCTAACCCCCTCATTTTATAGAAAATTCTACATAATAATTTGAGGAAGGAAAATGCTAACAACAAGGCTCTATAAATTTATTTACTTAAGGATGGCATGGCAGAGATCTGGCTTGACAGTAGTTAGTATAAAAAAGAAATATGTTTTAATGGAGCACATGCTCGATGTGGGCCCCAAAGGTAATTGGCTCCCGAGAAAACTATATAACTAATACACTCCTAAAAATCATAGCTACCCGATGGTGTAACAGACTTGCACGTTAGTGAAGGTCTCCTCATTGCAAATGTTTAAGTAGAGAATGTGACTGGGGTACCATGGAAAGAATAATTGGGGGATTATTCATTCATCTTCCCACCTTAATTTTGTAGGATTCTTTGTAAGTACAGAGGAAGATCTTGACATTTTTTTTTTTTTGGAGGAGAGGGTGAAAATATATTTATGCACCATGGAGGTCCTACAGATCTGAAAGGTTTTCTAGCAGTTAGTTGCTTTAATAAATTCCTTTGTTCTGTAAGAATCATAATTTGTCTTCAGTATTTTTGTTGTATGGATGCAGGAATGTGTTCAAATGAGGCCACTGGGAATCTTATATGCCCACATAATGAAGATCGTGTGTGTGATTTAAAAAAAAAAAAAAGAGATTCACAGCTGTATTTTGTAAAGTCTTTCAGGCAAGTCCAAGAAACTGATCCTTATGGCAAGCTACTGACATGCTAAGTTTAAAGTTACATTGGAAAGCTGTTTTGTACGTACTGAAGTTGTTATAAACAGTTGAATTATCTTTCTTTTTCTCCAGCAGGAGAAAGTGAGTGTGTGTGGCCTGGCATTGTATAATTTGGAGAAAGACTAACTAAATAAGATTTCTTCCAACCTTGTAAAACATGGCATCTTTGGACCAAAAGCAAAAGCATGGAATGGTTTATTGCCAAAGAATATTTTGAACAATTTAAATATATAAATATTGGCTCTTTCAACTATATTTTGACAGCCACTCTGCTACCTCCTAATTGAAGAGTTTGAATTTTACACAGATGTTTTCATGTTTCAGGGCATGACTTATAATTTCCATCTATGCCTATTCATTCTTCTGTACATAACCATCCATGGCACCTTGTTAGGTTCATTTAAATATGAAAATACTAGAGTTTAGAGAAGTGAACTTTGGCTTAGGAGTTGGAGGACCTAGGTTTAAATCTTTCTCCTCTCACTTATAACTATAAGTTGATCTTGGGCAAATCCCTTCACTTCTTTGGGTTTCATTTTCCTCATGTGTAAAACGAGAAGGAAAAGGGCATAGTCTATTTGCTTTTTAATGCCCTTTTGAACTCTAAATATATTTTTTCTAACTTTATCCTCCATATCTGATGAACCCTAAGCCAACTGAGATGTACAGTCTCATTCATTTTTTAATAAAAATTAACTGCTATTCCGTTTTTTGTGGGAAGGGAAGGGAGAATATACTTAATTCCAAATTTATGCATGTGATATGAAATTCCTGTTGTATCTGAGAAATTTCAAAACATTTCTCACTTTAATTGATTTGGATTGAAGGTTACACCTTTAATTAACATTTTAAACTTGGTTAGGTATGACTAGATGACAATTTGCAAGGGATCTGGGGATTTTCATGGACTGAAATACCATATAATAATCATCGTGGTTACCAGAGGAGTTGGTGTGATGATAGGGTATTTAGAGAATATTCTCTAGAATACCGGAGGTCATAGTTTCATTGATTTTTGCTCTAATCAGACCCCATCTTGAGTATTGTGTTTAGTTCTAGATACCATATTTTAGGAAGCCCTTTAAGTGGGTGAGTGTCTAGAGAAGATAAGAACAGGATGATGGGAGGACTGGCCTCAGTTGCAAGGACTTTGAGGGTTTAACATGAAAAGGGGTAGGAGGATATGGCAATGATCTTTAAGTATTTGAGTGCCTGTCATATGGCAGAAAGATTAGGTTCATTTTTCTTGGCCACAGCAAATAGAACTATGAGCAGTGGGTGAATGTAGCAAACAACAGATTTATGGTAGATGTGAGGGAAAGAATTAAGTTTTCCAAGATCAGTATGGATTTTTTTTTCCCATTTCCCTATCATTGGGTCACTACTTGTTGGGAATGTTGTAGAGGAGACTTTTGTCAGGGACAGGTTGGACAAGGTGCCCTCTAACATCCCTTCCAAATATAAGATTCTGTAAATGTATTTGTAAAGACATTTATAGGGATTAGTACTTGAAATGGAAGTGATTCCCTAATTCCGGGCATTTGGGAGCATTTGGTGAGTTAAAAAAAAGATAATTCTGTACAGTTTATATTATAAAATAAGCTTTTAATTTGGGATTTAGAATGTAAGAAGTCTCCTTTTCCCTTTTTTTCTTTTAATTTTTTTAGATTTGACTCTGAGACTGCATATGAAGATGACCTGTAAATTTTATATTTCTGTATTATTTAAGAGTGAGAATATTCTCATTGTGTGGCAGAAGATGAAAAAAAGAGAGACCATTTTAAAGAAACTATTCATTGTAAATTGGTAACAGTAAGAAATTTTAAGACTCACTTGAGAAGAGCAATTAAAAATGAACTTGAGTCTTAGTTCTTTTTGGCATAGTGTCAGTTCTAAATAGAATTCAGTTATTTTGTCTTACTGCAGCAAAGAATATGTGTGGTTTGATTATTCAGCTTGTTGTCCTCAGTAACAATTAAGATAAAAAAAAATTCTGTAACTACAGTGACAATACAAAACTGCATATAATCAGTCCAAATTTAAACACTGGCCAGACTTCTTTTCAGTAAGAGAAAAAAAGTGTGTAAACCAACTTTGTTCTTTAAAAAAAAGTTGTTATGGCTATCTTTTGTTTTCATATTACCTTCATTTATGAAACCTGTTCTTTTTTGTTGGATCATCACTCATTTGTTCCCTTTCTGTGAGTATATTCCAAGGCTCTGATTTGGATCTTTTTCTCCTTTTTCTTATATTTCTGTATCATCTTTCCCAATGATCCCCTCATTTCTTAAGGTTTTAATTATCATCTCTATGTAGATGACTCCCAGATCTCTGTATTCAAATTTTAAGTCTCCTGAGTATCAGTGCTATGTCATGATCTATTTATTGTTTGTTTTTTGCTTCCCACTGGATTTCTAACAGGTACCTCAAATTCAACATGATCAAAATACAACTCTTTATCTTCCCCCAAGAGCTACCCTTCTTCTCAACTTCCTAATTTTTTTTCTTAAGGGTACTATCATTCTTCCACTGAACCGGGTTCATGAGCGTGGTGTTCTTCAGTCACCTTCCCACTGCCCACATCTAATTCGTTGCCGAGCCTTGACAGTTCTAATTCCACATATCTCTTATAACTGTCTACTTGTGCCCTTACCTCCACTCCCCTCTTTCCCAGTTAAAGCGCTAATCACCACCTTTCACTTGGACTGTTATAACAGACTTCCCATTGGGTTCCCTTCCCCAGTTTTCTCCCCTTTCCAATCCATCTTCTATACAACTGCCAAAGTGGTATTCATTCCTAAAGTGTATGTCTAACCATGTTATTTCCCTGGTAAAAATGCTGCTTCTAGAGTCTGGGCTCTAGGATGATATGCAGATTCTTAACATTTGTCAGTTAAAACTCTTCCCCACTCTTATAGCCTACCTTTTCAGTCTTTACCCCCACAGACTTTTGCTTTCTATGTTACCATCCTTTATGTAGTCTATTCCAGCCACTCTTAGCTCTGGTTGTTCCTAGTATATGACACTCCATCCCCCATGTCTTCCAATGATAGAATGTATTCTCATCTCACCTCTATTATTTGTAACCCCTGGCTTTGCTCGAATGTTACAGCTTTACTTAAGACCCTGGAGTCTTTTTCCTGGTTCCATCACCTATTGACCCGTCCTCATGGCTTTTTATTTACATATGTACTCACATTATTTCCCCTGATTAAATATCAACTTCTTGAAGTCAAGGACTTTATTTTGTCTTTATTGCCCCAGTTTATCATCAGGTGTGTAATTAATACTTCTCGCTTGATGGAGACATTCATGGACCCACGATTTTTGCTTACACATTTCTGCCAACCCATGAAAACATCTATCTTCATGGTCATTGTTGACTTTCTAATTAACAAATCGTAGTCCTCATCCTCTTTGACTTCTTTTATGCATCTGACATTTTTTGATGCATCTTTCTCCTTTACTCTCCCTTATGTTTGAGCTCCTTGACATTGCACAGTTCTGGCTTTCCTCTGACTACTTTGACCATTCAACTTCTATCTCTTTTCATGACTTCTCTTTCTGTTCTCTAAGTTAAGAGTTTATAACCCAGGCTCCATAAGTTTGTTTTTAAAAATTGGTAGCCATGTTTCATTATAATTGGTTTTCTTAGTAGTCCTGTACATTTTTAACACATTTAAAAATATTATTCTGAGAAGGGGTCCATAGGTTTCACCAGAGTGACAAAGGTATTCATGACACAAAAAAGGGTGAGAATCTTGGCTCTAAGTATAGATGTTTCTCTAAGACTTTTGTTTTCAACCTTCATTTATTTATACTTTTATGATTCCTGATCTTATCTTCTATCAGGGATTCAGCTATCATTTCTAGCTAGATGATTCCCAGATATCTTTAGCACTCGTCACTTAGCCATAAACTTCAGGCCCCTACTTCTAGATGTCTGGTGGATATCTATGCTTTGAATAATCTGTCACCGTAAGTCCAGCTATTCTCACCTGTTGCTCTAAGAATCTGTAGCATGCACAGTGGCCACACCCAGGTAAAACCATCTTGGCAGACAGGCTATATCATATTGAGGGTAACCGACAGGCCTCAGACCTGTTGGGGAGTTAGGGGGAGTCTACCCCAAGCATTTGAAGACTTTTCCTGGCAGAATGGGTAGATGAGAACAATTTGTTCCAACAGCCATGAAGGCAGCTGAAGTAGGCACTTAAAGCTTAGTCAAACATCAAAGACACTAAGGATTATCTACTGCATCATGGACCATTACTAGTCTTCTTGACTTTTGTCTTGCCACTGGACTTTGATGATATATGTAAATAATTCCTTGACTAGTAATCATTCTTCTAGATGATCTGTCTGTAAACATTAGTTAGTACACATGCAAGAGGTACAAAGTCATTTTGGTAGTTTCCTAAGTTAAACATAATTGGGAGGGTAAATCTGGTGTAAAATATCTCACAAAGTACCTTATTTGTTCTACCATTCAATAAAAATGTCCATCGAATTAGTAAACTGCTTTAGATATCTTATATCCCCATTCACCTAAATTAGGGGAGTTAATTAAGAGTTGATTGTATATGGCTAGTTCAAAATGCATAGAGCGCAGTTGCATAACAAATTGAAGAAATACCTCTACCCGTATCTCTTACCACTTTCCTTCCCATAAGGCAAATAATGATGGAGCTAAAAACATTTATGTTATAAAAAGTATGCCTCCAGCTTACATAGGAACTCTGAGTACTACCGATTTGTTTGAGAGAGTTTTAGTATGCTGACACTTTGATTACTCCTCACCTAGCTCACAATACCAAGGGACTTATTCTGTGATGTTTTTGGCCTTCCCCTTTATCATAATTGTGGAGTGTCACGTTTTTCTGATGGAGATAGATTTAGAACAATTGTTGATTGGAAGCTCTTGTTAAAAAAACAAGGAGTTCGAACAACAGACTGTGCCTTGAAATTCAGCAATGTACATCACTCATCTATCATAATTTAACAAATGGAAAAGATCAAGACAAGCTGCCATCCATCATATCTATTTAACTGCACTCCAGAGTGAATTAAATTGTATTTAACAACTTTTATCTTGCACAATTTAGAGACTTGTACGGAGAAAAACACTTTTTCTCCATCAAGTTATGGGTTTCTGTTTATCGGTTTATGATTTTGAAACCTGTTCAAAAACGTTCCATTCCTAGTAAATATTCTTCAAAGTCTTCATTTTCTATTAATTCCATCCCTTCAGATCTAGTCCTTAATATTTAGAGCAGGTGGCAATATAACAAATAAAAGGAATACTTTATTCATCTATTAGGATATCACAAGAGGAGTATAAAATGTTAGATATTTTCACTGAATATATAAATTTTCCATATTTAAAATAAGCTTATTTTATTACAGATAATATTCAGCAGATCCTGGTAGATTATATTGTCAATTCTTTCCTGCAATAGTCACACATTAAAGTGTTTGTAATGAAATATATTTATACGTTTATGTATGCATATGCATACATGTACTTTCACAGAATCACCGAATGTTATAATTGGAAGATTCCTTTGAAATTAGCTAATATAACTCCTGCATTTTACATATAAAGAAACTAGGCCTTAGAGAGATTATATGACTTGTCCAAAGGGTTTTAGCTTGTTAGTGATAGAGCTGGGACTGAGTCTAGGTCTTTATATTCCCAGACTCTTGTTCCTTCTGCTTTACTTCCTCTGTCTGCATTATAAAGAGTGTATGACACTATTAATCCTAAATAGCTTTCTTAGGATCATTGAATTTTAAGAAGAAAGGATCTTATAGATCAGCTCATCTAACTGCTTCTTTTTTTTAAGAATAGAAAGAAGAAGAAGAGATAACTGAGGACCACAGAGGAGAAGAGACATTAGAACATAGATCTGAACCCAGGACCTCTCATTCCAAATTTAGTTTAACGACGTTTGTCTTTCCATGATGCCACATTTCTGTGACCTTTGAATTATTTTACGTTTCTCTTGACAGCTAGGGGAGAAAGTGAAGGTGATCAAAAACAGACTGCAGACTTCTTCAGAGTAGAGACTTTCTTTTTCCCATTTTTCTTTTTATTCCCATCACATAGCATAGAGCCTGGCATATTTTTTGTTCTGGTTGTTACTTGGTCATTTTCAATTGTGTCTGACTTCATGACTCCATTTGAGGCTTTCTTGGCAAAGATATTGGAGTAGTTTGCCATTACTTTCTCTGGATCATTTTACAGACGAAGAGCTAAGGCAAACAGGGTTCAGTGATTTGCCAAGGGTCACACAGCTAGTAAGAGTCTGAGGCCAGATTTCAGCTCAGAAAGAGGAGTCTCTGTCTCCAGATCTGGTGAAGTCTGGCATAAAGTAGGCACTTAATAAATGCTAGCTGATTGGCTAATCAAAATGAGGAATACTGTGACTGATTATTTAAATGGTCCGTTTCTCTCAGTACCAAATTTGCAAAGAGAAGACTGAAAGGAAGGAGACTGTGATTTATTCTTTTCTTCATAAACCTGTCCACACACGTATGCATATGTGTACGTGTATATACGTATATGTGAGCAATGTATATATGTATATATATAGAGATGTATCTATGTATGTATCTATCTATGAGGCACTTAATAAATGCTAACCGATTGGCTAATAAAAATGAGGAATACTGTGACTGATTATTTAAATGATCCAGTTTCTCTCAGTACCAAATTTGCAAAAAGAAGACTGAAAGGAAGGAGACTGTGAGTTATTCGTTTCTTTATAAGCCTGTCCATACACACACAAACACATACCATATATTTATGTATATATGTGTGTGTATGTGTATGTATATGTGTATATATGTATAGATCTATCTTTCTATCTCTGTCTGTCTGTCTACACACATCTCTTGTGGCTACCATATTGGTGAAGGATTTATATATTTTCTCCTTTAGAGTTGATGTACATTACTATCTTGGAGAACCATGCTAAGTGCGGGGGGTAGAAATAGAAAAGTAAGATAGATTATTACATATTACTTACAAAAGCAAAGATAAATCCCATATAGATTCCATTTACCCCTATTGATGACGTAAAATCCTATATAGTTTCCAGTAATAAAAAGCACAAAGTCAGGAAAATGAGTTCAAATTTGTCTTTAGACACTTTCTAGTTGTGTGACCTTGGTTAAGTCACCTAGGCCTCTGTTTGCCTCAGTTTCCTGATCTACAAAATGGAGTTACTAATAGCACTTACCTCCCAGGGTTGTCATGAAGATTAAATAAGATCATAACTGTAAAGTTCTTAGCCCAATACCTAGCACAGAGTGAGAACTATATCAATATTAGTTAGCTACTACCATTGTAAAGATGATGATGACAATGCTGATCATGATGATGATGATGCCTCTATCAAGGAATGGGATGTAAAACCTTAATGAGAGGTAACTCTTTTTCATATTAGCAAAGTATCATGGATAAATTCATACATCACATTGTAGCTAATAGCTTGAACCAGCACCAGCACACTTCTCACCAGAGGTGTTAAATGATAGGAAAAAGAACTGAATTAAGTTTCCTTCCAATTCCTTCTCCTTGCCTGCTCTAGGAAACCCCAACATGGAAAAGCAAAGAGTGAGTATAGAAGTTGGATCATCATAATTAACCCTGAAATAATGGGGCACTGACATAGAGTAAGCATGATTTTTACTATATTTTAGATCACCAAAGGGGTCAGTATTATTTTTAGAAAGTCGCTGTGAGGTACTAGTCAGTTAAGTGGTATAGTGGATAATGTGCTGGGCTTGAAGTAAGGAAGACTTATCTTCCTGATTTCAGATCTGGCCTCAGACAGTTACTAGCTGTGTGACTCTGGACAAGTCACTCAACCCTGTCTGCCTCAGTTTCCTCATCTATAAAATGAACAGAAGGAAATGGCAATTTCAGTAGCTTTGCCAAGAAAACCCCAAATGGGGTCATGAAGAATTGGACACAGCTAATTGACAATAGCAACAGTAAACAGCATCAGATGACCCAGGTTTCATTCCAGCATCTACCACTTACTACTTGTTTGAGGTTGGGCAAATCATTTCATCTTTCTGTGTCTTGGTTCTCTCATCTATGAGATGGACTCTTAAGATCCCTTCCAAATTGAAATCTTGGAATCTTCTAAGACGTTGCCACTTGTGAACATTGCAATAACTTCAGATAAGACTAGTGTGCAGCTATTTCAGATTGTACCTATAAATGAAATACTTGTTTTGGGAGAAAAATCATCCAAACAAACAACAGAGAAATGGGCATTTCTTTAAGTTTTAGTGAAATCCCTTGTTATATCATTTTGCAATTATCACTCGAAGTGAATAGCGTCCCTGCTAATAACTTAAGTGGCAACTTCTAAAAAGACCTTGAAAATTCACATATATAATAAGTCATAAAAGTGCCACGGAAGAATTAGACCCAAAGTATGCTCAAAGGAATCTGGATCTACATAGGCTTTTAAATCCTTGTTTGGGGTAATGAGAAGATATCAAATTTTTAGACTCTTTATTTTTTTCCCCTGGAAGACTTGTTGATTGTCTCTGGGTCTCTGTGGTCTGGCCTCTTTCTGAATATGTCTTTGTGAGTTCTTGCTTCTTACTATTATATCGTCCAGTCCTGGTCTTGACTATTCTGACTGATGTCAGTATGTGTGAGAGAATGAACAAGAGAAGAGGTGCTAAGTATTATACTAACTTGGGAGGTAGAAAAACTGGAGTGTATAAAGGACAAATAAATCATTTCTTCTGTAAAATAGAACGTTTTATCTGCCTGAAGATAGGGAACTAGGCAAGGCCTTTTGAAATCCTAATAAATATGTTTTAAACCCTTACTAAGACTCTACACTCCTTTATTACCTCATCACACATAAAATTTTGTGAAAAGTGTACAACTAGACCATAAAGATATATATTCCATTCCCCCAAAACAAACCTTGGTCCGTAAGGTTAAATCCTTGAGCTAGTAAGTGATAGAAGGGGGACTGAATCTAGGCCTCCTGATGCCAACCTTAGTGTTTGACCCATCAAATTAATCTTAAAAATTACCTGCCTTCTTAATGGCAGGAGCTCTGAGAATAGCATTATGGCTTTAACAAAAATTTTTAGGTACCTTCTATTGCAGAGTATCATGCTAGATGCTGAAAGCATACACATTTTAGGAAAAAAAAACATGTCCTCGTGGAATTTATGGTTTAGTAGGAGAATGTGACAGATAACAATGGAACAAAGTACAGAATAAGTGTATGGATTTTGTTTGATTGTGTGGTATGAGTATTAATGATTCGGGAAATAAGATTTCATAGAGGTAGTAATATTTAATCTTATTTTTAAAGGATTTCAATTGAGATTGGAACAGGACTATATTCCAAATATAGATAATAAGGAAACAGTAGGATTAAGATTGGAAAGTATGGGATACAGATAGAGAGCTTTATGTGATACCATTTTGCTAGAGCATAGCATGTTCCATGCTTCATGGAAAAGGTGTAAGAGAAATCTGGGAATGTAGGGGGTAGCACCAGATCATGGAGGGCTTTGATTGCCAGGGTAAAGAATTTGAACTTTATTTGGGGAGTGATTGGAAGCTGTTGAAAGGTTTTGAGCAGAGGACTCCCATGACCAGATCTGGGCATAAGGCAGAGTTTGGCAGCAGTATGAGAAATTGGATTGCTTTTGGTGTGAGAGTGGTTGGAAGGGAGGGAGTTGAGGTGGAAAGATCTATTAAGAATTACAATATTTCGGGGCGGCCAGGTAGCACAGCGAGTAAGAGCACCGGCTCCAGTGTTGAGAAGACCTGGAGATCGAATCCCAGGCTCAGACACTTAGCACCCACCCAGAAACACCTGGCCGTGTAACCTTGAGCAAGATACTTAACCCCTATTGCTTAAAAAAAAAAGAATTACAATATTTCAAATATGTAAAGTTCCAAAGCAAAAAAAAATTCACTTTTTTTTTTCTAATAGACTTTAAGAAAGGGAATGGGGAAACATGTGGAATTTGGTTATTTATCCAGTTGATGAAGAAATTGCATTTGTTTCCATTTCCAAGTCTGAGAGTATACATCTATTAAACACTTTAATAAAAAAAAAAGAAAATTATGAATATTTGATTTTATTGCTCCTTGATGAAACTTTTCCCATTTATGTTGGTATTCATATGAGGGGGAAGGGGAAGAATAAGGGGATGGCACCATGACATTGTCAATTCCTTTTAAAAATAAAACCTAAAGTAACATAACGGAAAATTGTCTTCTTTAAAGGTTGACTCTTTCAAAACTAATTAGGATAAACTTCAAAGTATAGATCGCTGTTCTAGTTCTCAATGTTCACTTGTATTTGATATTTATCTGTGAATTTGACATTCATCTATCTATTTATTATTTATATATTATATATTTATTTATATATCATTTATCTATCTATTATTTCCCTCTGCTGTACAAAAAAAGTCCCTGTCCCTGCTTCCATTCTGGCAGACTAGTCTTGCATGCCAGCCTCAATGCGGATTACTTGACATTACTTTGCCAAAATGCCTTATCCATGGCCTAAAATGATCCCTTTGATGGGTGGGATAGCTGTCCTACTTTGCTTTACTCTCTGATGACTATTTCAATAATAACAGCAACAGCAACAGCAGCAAGAACAATGGTAACCTTCAGTAGCAACAGCAAGAAGATGGGAAAGTGATTGATGAGCCTTCTCCCTGTCTGCATATGCACTGTCAGCCTGGCCTTCCACCAGCACGGTTTTCATTCTGTTACAACCCCTTCTCGTCAGTACATTTCCTAGGACGTCCAACATAAGCAGCTCTCCCTGCATGCAGAGTTCTCCAGAAGTTGATCTCCCCCCCCAAGTCATTCCACTTTTGCTGCTATTATTTCTCAGCTCCCATTGCGGCAACCCCCTTGTCAGATGGTCAGTTTTTATCCTGTCTGCGGAATAGCCAGTTAAGCTTTCCTGCCGCTTTGCCTTTGCTGATGCTGTGTCCCCTTGCCTGGAATGTCCGCCCTTCTGCCTATCAGAATTCTAGCTACCCTTTAAGTCCCAGGTTGAGTTCACCTTATTCCTTCAGGATTCCTTATCCTTATATCCCTTGCTCTTCCCGGCACCTACCCTCGGATTAGGAAGCATTTATTTCTTGTATAGTAAAGTGAGTTTAGGTAATTTTAAAGCATTAATGAGGAATAATATCTCAAAATTTTGATTTATTTTAACATTTTATTTCTTATTAAACCTTTTATTTTTGGATCATATTTATGTCCAATCATATCTCTACCTATCCTTTTGTCCATCAGGATTTGTAAAGAAATAAAAAAAAAAGTAATTCAACTAAACTAACCTATGCATCAAAATTCTCTTTGATAGTACATGCAGTATTCCTTACCCATAGCCTGTCACCTCTGTAGCCAAGTGAGGGAAATCCAGTTCTTTTTGGAGGCTGGATTTGATTATTTATAAATACAAAAATGTGTAATTTCAGAGGAGGTTGTTCACCTGTCTTCAGTTGGGTCTGACTCTTTGTGACTCCATTTGGTGTTTTCCTGGGTGATTTGACATTTTCTTCTCCAGCTCATCTTACAGATTAGGAAATAGGGCAAACAGGGTGAAGTGGCTTGCCACATGGTCACACAGGTAGTGTCTAAGTGTCTAAGGCTGGACTTGAACTCAAGAAGATGAGTCTTCCTGCCTACAGGCTCAGCATTCTATTCACTGCATTGATTCTTTTTTTTTTTTTTTTTGCTTTTTGGAGGGCAACTGGGGTTAAGTGACTTGCCCAAGGTCACACATCTAGTTTTTGTGTTAAGTGTCTGAGGTTAGATTTGAACTCAGGTCCTCCTGACTCCAGGGGCAGTGCTCTTTTCACTGTGCCACCTAGCTGCCCCACACTGCATCAATTCTTAATGAATTTATTTTCATGGGTTCTCTGTGATCAGCAATAATCCCTTGTATTCGCAGGATGTATTTTTAGTAATTGAAGCCTTGTAGAAGCAGCTCCATCAGTTCTGCAAAACACTATATGTTACCACTTGTGACATTATAACTAATGTTAATTACATACTTTATATAATTGATATATTCAATGTAATTTATAATTTATATAATTATATATCATGCTAATTATATGTCATATTATATATTAAATTATGTTATGTAATGTCATTGTACCTATCAAGCTACTCCACTTTAAGAATAATAATGATGATAACTTGCATATGTTATCTCATTTGATCTTCACAGAAGATCCCTGCTAGGTAGGTGCTGTCATTATCCCTATCTTACAGATGAGGAAACTGAGTCTGAGAGCAGTGAAGTGACTGTGGCTTGCCCAGGTTCACAAAATTAGTTAGTGTCAGAGACAGCGTTTGAACTCAGGTCTTCTTGGCTCCAAGTCTGGAACTCTCTCCCTGTACTAAGGTTAAGATCTGAAATCTTGAGAAAAGTTTGTTCTCAATAAACTGATTTGAGAAGATTATGCAGTTTCATCCTACAGAGCATTTGGTTCTGAACGAAAATATGAATTCTTTTCAGTACAAATGAGGGATCCTCACCGGCACCACCTGAACACATTCAGAGGAAATCAGTTTCTTTGTCCTGTAATTGCTTTCTTCGGTTTGGGAAGGTGGAAAACATATTACAAATCCCAGTGGAAGGAGGTCTCAGGCAGGGACATTCTTGCCTGTGTGAATGTTTGCTGTGCTGGTTATTTATATTTGTCAAGTGCCATTGTTATGCTGATGTACTATTGTCTGCTGTACCCCAGTTTTAGGAATGACACTCCATCTCTAGGAACCCTCTGATGATCATTTCATTAACATCTTTTTCTTCTCTGCTTCTCCCTCCCCTTTTCTGCAGGGTTTCCTAGATAATGAAAGAAAAATTGCTTTTGGAGCTTTGGGGTTGGGGAAAGGAATAGTCTGAAAATCAGCAAATATATAAAATGAAATGAATGTGGACCACGATGGAGCATAAGCCCTGGGAAGGCTAGGGCATGATGTAAGTCTATAAGGTAGATGGAAACAAAATGCAGTGTGAGGTTCATGGAAGGTGTGGGTTAAGCATTCCTAATCGGGCTATGTGAGGAGCTTTCCAGGACAGACAAATAGAATATGGAAAGGAACCCCATATGTGGTCCACATTTATTCTAGTCTACTATGAGATACCGTGCAAACTAGAGGAAGGGGTCTCTTTTCAATTATACTGAAAGAAAAATGTTATGTCTAAAAATTATGATGAAATTGTCAGATAGTCTGTCAAATATATTTTTGTGGTTGGTTACCTAGTATTTTGCACATACGTAGTATTATTTTCTTCTGATAGCTTGAGGGTTGTAAAATTAATCTTAATTCATGTATCCTTTAAGTGAAGGTACATTCCTGTTTTCACTCCATTAATACTTAACTAAGAGTATTTGTCTTAAGCATTGATTATATTCCCCCACACTACCCAGAAACAATCTTGTTGCAGAGAGTAAGACATCCCCTGTCCTCAAGGAGCCTACTGGCCAGTCAAAAACAGCTTCATAGGCCAAAGAGCACTAAATGATTTCTGAAGTTAGTTCTTTCTCTTCCTTCCTAGCCAGGAGCTCATAGTCTTGATGTGGAAGTAGCTAAAAATAATACAACCCTCCCCACCACCCATGCACCCAAAGGAAAAAGCAGCATCAAGCTAATAATGGAATTTATTATTATTTACATTCAGCTTAAAAGCATGCTGGATTGAATAGGTTTAACTTGCCAAAGTGAGATTCAAACTCAGTTGCCAGAAATTGTTTTCACTGAACTATTTTTTCATCTGATGGGTAATAATAATTCCCATTTATGTCATCCTCTACAATTTACAAAAGCACTTTTTGTTTTTACCATAGCCTTCTGTGAAACATAATTATTATCTGTATTTTATAGATGAGCAAACAGAACTTGGGAGAAATTAAGTCACTTGCCCAAGGTCATAGATCTCATAAGTGTCGGAGGCTAGATTTGCATTCAAATGTTCTGATTCCCAAGTCCTATATGTTTTGTCCTGCCAGTGATGATTATTTTTATTATCTTAGTTTCTTAATTTTTTTTGTTCCTATATCAAGTTTGTTTCTGAACATACCCCATCCTCCCTTTTCCGTTAAGTGATTCCTTCTAAGATTTAAAAAGGACAAAGAAAAAAAACCTAGTCGACCAAAATTCAGCCTTCTCATTGACCCTGTTCAACAGCATATATAATATTTCACACCCACCTCTTTTCAGCTGTCACCATGCCTGCCATGGAGAGAGGGAAATTCATTTCTTAATTCTTTTCTGAGGCTTTCATTGTTGTTCAGTCCTTTCAGTTATATCTTACTTTTTGTGACTCTAATTTGGTTTTTCTTGGCAAGGATATTGGAGTGGTTTGCCATTTCCTTCTTCAGCTCATTTTATAGATGAGGAAATTGAGGTAAACAGGGTTATATGCCTTGCCCAGGGTCACACAGCTAGGAAGTGTCTGAGGATTGTTTCTTTTGCTTTTCAGAGGGGAGAAAGCAGGGAATTTGAGGTTAAGTGACTTGCCCAAGGTCACACGGCTAGTAAGTGTTAAGTGTCTGAGGCCAGAATTGAACTCAGTTCTTCCTGACTCCAGGGCTGGTGCTTTACTCACTGTACCACCTAGCCACCCCTTGAGGCTGGAGTTGAAGTCATGAAGACATCTTCCTGATTGTAAGCCCAGTGTACTATGCACTGCACCACCCAGCTATTTCTGAGATTGAATTTAGGCATTAAGTGGCTCAGTGAAGATCTAAGTTAAATCAGGCCTCAGACAGGTGCTAGATGTTTGACCCAGGGCAAGTCACTTAACTGTTGCTTTGCCTTAGTTTTCTCATCTGTAAAATGGGTATAATAATAGCACCTCTTTCCTGGAATTTTTATGAGGATCAAATGAGATAATAATAATAATAATATGCTTAGAATAAGTTTTGACACATAGTAAGTGCTATATAAAGTTATAGTTAGTATGTATATATATATAGTTAGTACTGTTATTATTAGTATTATTATAATTACACATGAAGTTGTATTTTTTTTTTTGCTTTTTGGAGGGGCAGTTGGGGTTAAGTGACTTGCCCAAGGTCACAAAGCTACTTTTTGTGTTAAGTATCTCAGGCCAAATTTGAACTCAGGTCCTCCTGACTCCAGGGCCGGTGCTCTATTCACTGCGCCACCTAGCCACCCTTATGAAGGTGTATTTTTGAGTGTGAATTTTTAACTCTGTTTAATGCCACCTCCTATTAACTATGGAGCCTAGAAGACTTTGACACCTTCTCCCTAGGTGTCCCAGCACAGTATCAGTAAGTAACCATGTTCTAAGTTACAGACTAACTACTTTAATATAGAACGGAAGAGATGTAATGATGCTTATGACTGTTCTTTGCTTCCACACTAAATCGGAAAAAAAGTAATTAATTTGATTTCTTAAAATATAGGGAGTCGGGCATGTATTACTGCCTTCTTTGTGCCAGGTCCTATCCCTATCCCTAATCCTCAAAAAGGAAACCTTCCTTGAAGTCCTTCTTCAGTGCTCCTCATAATGACCTAGAAATAACTCAGGCTTCTTGAAGATTGCATCTGAGCTCTTTCATATAGCTGTAACAGTGGAAACTGCTGCCTGAACATAAGCCTAGCTCAGTGTGGATGGCCTCATCACCAAGGAAAGCCATTTGATTTGGGCTTTAAAGAACCTATGTAGATCGAAGCATACTTTGAAAAATTTACTCTTCTTGATTTTTGGTGGGGTCTATGCTTTCTTTTACAACATGGTTCATATGGAAATATTTTGCATGACTCTATGTGTATGATCTATATCAAACTGCTTGACTTCTCAGGGAGGGGAGAGAATTTGGAGCTTAAAGTTTTTTTTTCTTTTTTAAGGTTTTCCTTTATTTTTTGGTGGGGGGAAGGCAGGGCAGTTGGGGCTAATTGACTTGCCCAAGGTCACATGACTAATAAGTGTTAAGTGTTTGAGGCTGGATTTGACCTCAGGTCCTCATGACTCCAGGGCCGGTGCTCTACTTACTGTGCCACCTAGCTGCCCCAGAGCTTAAAGTTAAAAAAAACAAACAAACAAAAAACCAAAAGTTATTTTTCTTGTTGTTTTTGTGTAATTTAGAAAAAAAGAA
The DNA here is from genome assembly GCF_028583685.1 of Petaurus breviceps papuanus. Taxonomy (NCBI): domain Eukaryota; kingdom Metazoa; phylum Chordata; class Mammalia; order Diprotodontia; family Petauridae; genus Petaurus; species Petaurus breviceps. The sequence goes on along the minus strand of NW_027186304.1, from coordinate 25,552,611 downwards.
AAATCAAAAAGAAAATATCCCAGGAATAAAGTGCATGGAAAAATGTCTAACCAATTACAGCAATCAGAATTGGAACAGGATACCTTGGGAATGCCCTTGAGGATACCATTTCCTTATTGAAGATCTTCAAATTAAGACTACATGATCATTTATCCTTCAAGGGGATTATTTTTCCCCAAATATGGCTTGAAACAAATGGCTACTGGGGTTCCTTCCATTGTGAAACTGTGATTTTTGTGATCAAATGCAAAGCCTTCAGTACTGTTAAGCCTTAATTGGAAATTGGAGCTTTATAATTAGGACTTTATTCTATGAATTACGCATATAGAAGCTACGGAAAGAAGCAGACATCTCTTTGATTCCTGATGTAATTATTTTTTCATATACTGGATGTTTTTGGTAGACTCTAGCTTTCTATTAAGTTTGGTGTTCAATAGTAATAAATTGTGATTAAAAATTAAATATATGTAGACTAGAACTTAAAACATCTTAAAAAAACTTCTTAGTAGGGTATGGAAAGAAACCCCATATATGGTTCTCATTAATCCTACCTATAAGTGATTGCACAGAGGACTAACAAAATCCAACTACTAAGATGATTTCAATGTGCCACCCACCTAATCAGGCACCTGCATGACTGGAACCACAGGTTATTGAAGTATTAAAGAAGGCAGACTAAAAAAAAGTAATGAGATAGAGAAAATGTGCCCACCTCATTATACAACAGATTGTTCCTGCCTCACTTAAGCAGTAAGCAAAATAAAGGATGTCAGTGTCCTGTTCTCATGCAAACCTTTTCGACATTGCACAGATAAGCTAAGGAGATACAGCCCTTTCTGCACCCATTAGGTATATGTGCTTTGATTTAAAACTGTAAACTATTCGATATGGAATTATTTTCTGTTCTCTGGAACGACAGATGAAGAGAGCCCTTGGAGGCCAACAATTTAACTGTTTTTGTTGTTTTACTTAAAACCAGGAATACATTCTAGATATCAGGAGTTCTCATACCAGCTTTTAACGTGTTCTTATGTGTTTAGGCTGTGTGTGTTCAGTAACAACAGCAAAACTCATCAAACAAATGGAAAAGATTAACCATGAAATCAAGCTCCCAACTTGTATTTTCTCACAATCAATGGAAAAGCATCACACTTGTCTTTATAATGATATTGAGATTGACTGCTTAAATCCTTTTTAAAGCCCGAAGCCTAAAGCAGGCTCTATGTGTAAGAGCAGTCCTTAGTGAAGCTTCTAAGAAGAGGTCAGTGATTAAATAACTGGAAACAGCCTTGATGGAAATGGCCTGCTAGGAACATATGGGTCGAAAAGGAACATTTGGAGCTCAGAAAGACTGTAGTTGGAGGAGACATGGGATACAGGCTGTAAATTGCTTAATATTATATTTTATATTTGTTCTTTTGAAAGCCAAGGAGATGTCGATGTTAGAAAGGAGAAATACTGAGAATGAAGGTTATCTTCATTCAGATCATAGTATTTTTTAACCTTCAAAAATTCAAAGTAATCTTTGTGTTGATTTTTAAAAAAGGAAAGAAAAAAGAACCTGAAAATTATAGGCTGGTGAGCTTGACTTAAATCCTTGGGGAAATTCTGGAATGGACAATTAAAGATAAGGTTAAAAAAGGAAGGAGGGATTACAAAGAGCCAGTATGTCTTCCTTAAGATCAGGTTATGCCCAGTGGAGAGAGCACCAGTCCTGGAGTCGGGAGGACCTGAGTTTAAATGCAGCCTCAGAAACTTGAAACTTACTAGCATTGTGACCCTGGGCAAGTCACTTAACCCTGATTACTTTACCAAAAAACAAAACACCAGCAACAAAAAAAAATATCATGCCAGACTAACTTTATTTTTTTTGGGGGGGGTTGTTATATTCTAAAGATGTTTTAGAGATGTCATGATCTAGTTTGCCTGACTTTTAGCAAAACATTTTTTAGAATTGCTTTTTACTATTTTGGTAGAAATGATGGAAAGGAGTAGTTGAAAATAGTTATATGGACACAAACTATTTGAATTTGTTGTTTAGTCATGTCTGACTCTTCATGACCCCGTTTGGGGTTTTCTTGGCAAAGATGCTGGTGAGCTTTGCCATGTCCCTCTCCAGCTCATTTTATAGATGAGGAAATTGAGGCAAACAGGGTTACATGGTTTGCCCAGTCACACAGCTAGTAAATGTCTGAGAGAGTGTTTGAACTCAGGTCCTCCAGTCTCCAAGGTTGTCACTCTATCCACTGTGCTACCTAGCTACCCAACACTGTTTGAATGTCCAGGCTCAAAGTGTAGTTGTTTAATTTTTCAATGACAGTTTGGTAGGTCTCTGGTGGAGTGCCCTAAGGATCTCTGCTTAATCTTCTGAGGCTTAACATTTTAATCAGTGACTTAGATAAATGAATGTATGGTACGTTCCTCACAATGTCAAGTGATACAAAATTATACATTGTGAAGGAACAGTAATACATAAGATTATTGCAAGCCAGAATATTGGGTTGAAAATAAAGAGATGAAATTCAGTTGCATTCAGTTCTGCGTGCTACAATTTAAGTAGAACATTTATGAGCTAGAGAGTGTCAGGAAGAAGACAGCTTGGTATAGTGAAGGGTTCTGAATCCATGTCATATAAAGATTGGTTGAGGATATTGGGCATGTTATAGCCTGAAGGAGAGAAGACTCATTGAGGGATCATTTGATGGATCCCCATACTAACAGAGAGTTAGACTTATTCTTTTTGTTCCCAGAGGGCAGATCTAGGAACACTGGTTGGATATTGCAAAGGATCCAATTTCGGGTTGATGTTAGGGAAGATATTTGTAAAATTTAGAGCTTACCCAAAGTATCATGGGCTGCTTTGGCAGTTAGTGGATTTGCCCACATTGGAGGTCTTTAAGCAAAAGGTGGAAGCTACAGGTTGGGTATGCCGTAGAGGGTATTATTCCTTTTTGATTGAGGTGAATTAGATGCCTATTGAGGTCCATTTTCACTCTAAAATTCAATAATTTCATTACATATTAATTTAATTTATTTCAGTTCAACAAATACTAGAGGGTATTATTCCTTTTTTGATTGAGGTGAATTAGATGCCTATTGAGGTCCATTCTCACTCTAAAATTCTATAATTTCATTACATCTCAATTTCATTTCTTTCAGTTCAACAAATACTAGACTAGATAGAGAGAGAGACTTAGAGTGGTTTGCCATTTTTCTGTCTAGCTCATTTTATAGGTGAGAAAACTGAGGCAAACAGGGTTAAGTGACTTGCTCAGGGTCACATAGCTGAGTCCAGATTTGAACTCAGGAAGACGAGTCTTCCTCACTTCAGACCCAGCACTCTATCTACTATGCTACCTAGCCGCCCACATATTTGAGAAGATATTTCACTTAAGAGTGACAACTGATTTGGAATGTTGTGTTTCAGCTTATAAAGTCTGAATTAAAAAAAAAATTCTTTTGGTAATAGAGTCCAGAAATCCAATGGGATGACTGCTATTAAAAGAAAAAAAAAAGGATCCTGGACAGAGTGTAGGATTAACAAAACTCTAATGTTTCTAGTAAATTCCTGGAGTGGTGTAGGAGTAAATGGGAGAGGGAGTGGTCCTCTTTATCCCTAACCCCATTTCAGAACCATATTAGCTGATGGCAGTACTGCCACCCACTGTTTTGTGGAAAGGTTGCTGCATGAGTGTAAATATGTTAACATTATTTCCCCCCCTCCTTTTATTTGCCATGCTGTTTTGACAGGGCTTGGCTCTTTAGATAGTGATTGGTCATTAATTCTCCTCTACAGTCAGAGTCTGATCTCCTAATATACTTTGGGATACCCAAGGATGTGAGCTAATTACACTTATTTTAACTGAGATCATACTTTTTTGTTTTCCTGTGGCCATGTGGAAAATGCCTGCCTTGACTCTGGTAGGCCTCAAATGCACATTTAAGTATAATTACAGCCTGACCCCATTTGCTTGGAATAGGTGTAATCCTTGTAACGAGTGACAAACAAATTATTCTATAGTATGTCAGGATGAGGGAGACATGGCTTTCTTGTAGATTAATTTAGTATGGTAATTGTGTTTAAAAAGAGAGATCTCTGCAAAAATCTCTATTTAAAGTTAAATGACCTGTCTGCCTAAAATCTGACATATCTCTTGCCTAGTAAAAGCATTTTAAAATGCACTTGTACCTGGTCTGATGAAGATATCTAACACTTGTGCTTTCAAATACATTATCTAATTTGAAACTCTGAAAGCTGCTGTTTAGATGTAGCCTAAGATGACTCTTATATGCCATTATAAGGACAGTTAATGTTAAAATATGACTTCTGTGACGTACTAAGATATTTATTTACTTCAGATATTAAGAACCAGTACTCTTAATAGTAGAGTGTTGTCATCAAATCTCCATGTATTCAATATCTTTCTTTTTCTTTTTTTTTTCTTTTTCATTTAGCTAAGTAGACTAGAATTCAGGCTTATTGTGTACTTCAGTAGGGTTTAGAAATTATACTGTTACCTAAAAACTGCCATACTACATACATACATACACTTAATTCCAATTAAAGTTAAGATTTTAGCAACTAAAATGATTTAAGTTATTTTCAAATGATTATCTTAAATTATTTACCCTAGCAGATTTTATTAATGACTTAAACAGCTTAATCATGAATTTTTTTTCCCTCTGTAAGACTTCTTAGGTTCCTCTTCATTTCTAGTAGAAACACCTCTTTGGTTGGAGGCCTCTGTGGTTTACAGGTGGGAGTCAGTGAAGGGCAATGGCATTTCAGTTCAGTTGTATAAACATTTAAGTGCTTATAATCCATCCTCAACTTTGGCAGAGATAGCATTTGTAGAAAAAGTTGGAAAAGTAAAAAAACATGAATATTGATATGTTTAACCAATGGGAAATAGGGGGTTATGTTTCCATGACCATCAAAAACTAATCTTTTGAGGCAGCCAGGTAGCACAGTGTGTAAGAGCACCGGCCCCAGAGTCGGGATGACCTGGGATCGAATCCGGACTCAGATACTTAGCACCACACCCAGAAATAACTGGCCATTTTAACCTTGAGCAAGTTACTTAACCCCAATTGCTTAAAAAAAAACAAACTAATCTTTTGCTAGAGATTGCTAAAAATATACTTTTTCTGCCTATAATCCTTTATAACAAAACATTAATTCTAATAATGACTTTTCCTAAGACAGTAACCATGAAATAACCCTTAAAATGCAGTACACAAAATAAAATTGGTAACATGTAAAACACTTTTCTCACTGGTGATTCCCTAGAAATCTGCAACTTTTTGTCCTAACATCTGAATTTTTGAAAAAAAATTACTTCAGAAAATATTCACTTTTCATAACACATGAAATCTATAGTACTATAATACTTTCTTCCTCTTTGTGGATATAAGAAATCATTATTTCATTAACACCAAATTCAAGGGCTGTCAGTATCTACAAACTTTGCAGGACCAAGTTTACCTTTACTTTCTCCCTAAGCTGTATTACTGACTTTGCACACTTGGGCTTAGAGAGCCAAAGGTCTTGCATTAGGCTTTGCAGGCATAATTTCAGCACAGAACTTGGAGTTTAATGTCAATGAAAATATATAAGGGGTGCACTGGGAGCTCTTTACAACAGGAGGGCAAATAAGACCATCATGGGATGCCAGCTGCTCCACAAACTTGCCTACATTCACAACTCATTTTTTTCCTTACTGTGCATAGTTGTGAATGCATGCAGCTGCCAATGCAAAAGTGAAAATGAAATTACTAATAAAATCTCAGCAATACTTGAGCTCTCCCTGTGAATATTGAGGATTTACTGTTCTATGCACCAGACACTGTGCAAAATGCTTGAGAACAGATAAGGAGAAGAAAGAGTTCCTGCCCTTTAGGAGCTTACAATCTAATGGGGAATGACAGTCTGTGAAAGGAATTACGAGGATGTGCCCAGGACTGCATTAGCTGCTGGTATCACTGAGACAAAAATGAAAAAGTTCCAGTTTTTAAGAATAAGAATTAGATCTTCTTATGTCACTGCCATAGGGATTTCCCTGATTAAGAAACATGCTGTATGCAATTTCCACCATCTCTGCAACAGACTCAGAAAGGAGCTAGAGACATTAAGAGGTTAAATGACTAGGGTCACACAACCAGGATTTATCAGACTTGGTAGTTGAACCCAAGTGTTTCAGACCTCAAAGCTTGCTCTGCATTCACGTTTCCATACTGTCTCTCACGGAGTTCACTTTTTTTTTTTTTGTGATTAATACATATACACAGACAAGTGAATCCCAAAGTATAAAACATAGATACAAAGTAAATTGGGGGGGGTGCTAGCAACTTAGGGAGATCAAGAGAGCCTTCATTTAGGAATGAGCTCTTGATCTGAGGTTTGTAGAAAGCTAAGAATGCTTAGAAATAGAGGTAAGGAAAGGAATGCATTCTACACATGGCACAGCCTGGGCAAAATATGGAGATAGGAGATGGGTTTCATACATAGGGAACAGCATTGTTTGACCATAGAATACGTGATGAAGATAAATGGTTGGTAAACCTGGGAAGAGAAGCTGGAGCCCCAGTGTAAAAAGGGCTTTACATGCCTAGCAATTTGTATTTTATCTCAGAAGATTCTCGAGTAGGGGTCCTGAAATTAAACTTTTAGGCTGCATTTCCTTCCTGTATAAAATGTATATTACCTTTTAACTGATAAGAATCCTAAGATTCTAGGATTCAGAAATGCAGGGACATAACAGTGAAGCACATTCAACCACCTTCCTGGTGCATCATAATGGGAGTTTAAAGTAAGTGAGATCTCAGAGTTGCTATTTTTTATCATAGGGTGTCTATTTGATAAATAGAACTTTGCCTATCCCAAGGGGAAGAGCGTAGTGTTTTTAACCATACAGCTTGGAAGTTATTACTTGAACTATAACTACATTAAAAACATTTATAAACTTTCCAATTTTAATGGGATCCAGTATTTTCATTATATTTTCCCCATACTTATCAATGTCAAAAGTATGGAGTATCTGATATCAGCAGTGGTAGACAACCATGTTCTGAAACCTGTCATGATTTTTATTACTATTAATTTACTATTTCTAAGTCTAATTTATTTTTGGATATGCCTGATTTCTTCCCAGCCTTGAGGCAGGGAACTCCGGCTTTTACTGTGTCTATTTACATGTGTCTATTTTGACCCATTCTAGGGCAGTATTGTTTCAGGAAGCATGGGGATTTAGTGAAATATTAGTAATCATAACAATAGCAACAGCAGAAATAATGATTCGTCTTGTGCCTTACCAGATTATTCAAACACAGCTTTCCTCACCTTAGAGCCCGATTTAAATATAAACAATACCTTCAATAGTTCTGCTTTGCCTACAGAGTAATTCTAAACAACATGATCTGTCATTTAAGGGTGGCCACAGTCTGGTCCCCCGCTACCTTTCCAGCCTAATTTCTTTCCATTTTTCCTTTTTCTCCCTTCCTCCTTCCCTATTTCCTCCCTCCCTTCCTTGTCTTTTTCCCTCCTTCCTTTCCTCCTTCCTTCCTTTTTTCTCTCTCCCTTCCTCTTTCCCTCCTTTCCTTCTTTCCTTTCTTCCTTCTTTCCTTCTCCTTCCTTCCTTCTTTTCCCTTCCCTCCTTTTCCTCTTTCTTTCCCTATTTCCCTCTTTCTCACCATCCTTTCCTCCTCTTTTTCTTCTCTTCCTTTTGCACATCATCATCACTGTTATTCAGTAGTGCTTTAAGGTTTGTAGAGCTCCTTATTTTCATCTCATTTGATCCTCACAACAATTCAATGAAATTGCTGCAGTTATTAATCTTCATTTTACAGATGAGGAAACTGAGGCTGAGAGAGGTTAGGATGCACTAAGGTCTTCCTGACTTCAAGTCCTGCCCTCTATCCGCTATTCCATCCAGCTACTGGAGTATGCAGTGCTCATTTTTATATTTTATTTCTTGTTACCCTTTACTGTTTGCCCGACCAAATTACTTTGATTCTATTGTGTAAATATTTTGTATTTATTTTGTTTCCCCAATAAGATATGTGCCCCTTGAGGAACTGACTTTAGATATCCCCTCTGTGTACATGGAATTTTTTTCGTGACCCAAGAGCGTCATCACTCTTCCATCTGGGTTTTTGAGGTCGGGGGTCAGATAATAGCAGTAAGGGGTCCATTGAGAGTGAAGGAAGTAGTCATTTTATTCAGCTGGGTAGATAGCAAGGTGGAGAAATCTACATTGAGCCTGACATAAGAGCTTTTTATATACATATTTTTAGGGAAGCATTCATAAGCTAAACATTATTCAGAGTAACATTGTGTGAAACAAAGAAAAGAAATATGGCTATTCATTAAACACAGGTGGTTAGACAAAAAAGAATGATGTGCTTGTTGGAGAAAATTGTATATTATTTGTTATAGGAGATAGATTGGGATGTTATCTTCTGAATATAGCTGGTCACACTAAACCAAAGAAATCTACCTTTGGGCCAAACAGGGAACAGAACTTTCCCAGGACTCTGGAATCCTCCACCTTCAGCAACTAAGTTTTTTTTATGCCTGTAAGAGGCAAAAAGGAAACGCGGAAGGACATGAGATGCTCTAGCTGGCCTTATAGCTCCCAAGAGGTCATTTACAACAAAATGGTTGATAGAACAAGATGGAGTCAGCATGACTTGAAGTAGGGCTCTTTCTTTTCTTTTTTTTTTTTTTAAAGCAATCGGGGTTAAGTAACTTGCTCAAGCTTACACGGCCAGTTATTTCTGGGTGTGGTGCTGAGTATCTGAGCCCGGATTTGATCCAGGTCATCCCGACACTGGAACCGGTGCTCCTACTGGCTGTGCTACCTGGCCATCCCAGGGCTCTTTCTAAAGAGGGGGAAGGTCTACTATGTCTTGCAGAACCATGTGAGGGAAGTTCAAGTTGGAATACCAGAGGGTTGGTAAGGGATATTAAAGAAACGGAGGTGAGGAAGCTCCTCGGAAGCTGCCAACCCCAAGAAACTTGTTGAAGTCAATTTCTTTCTCTCTTTTATTTTGGAAGTGTGAAGTCAGGGAAGTTGGGGTTAAATGAGTTGCCCAAGGTCACATAGTAAGTGTCAAGTGTCTGAGGCCAAATTGGAACTCAGGTCCTCCTGACTCCAGGGCCAGTGCTCAAGTCTCTGCACCACTAAGCTGTCCTATTGAAGTCAATTTCTGGGGTTACCTGGGGAGGCAAATTTTGTCCACTTCTCCCACAACATACATACTTACATGCACATATGTATACAGACATGTTTTTTTTTCCCTTTGGGGAAGAATTTCAGAGATTAGCTAGTATTATTCTGTACTCTCCACAAAAATTAATCTCCTGGCATTGTTAGAAAGGCAGTGGCCAGTTATGATTTATACCTTTTTGGGAAAGGATGCTCCTTCTAGATTTACTAGATCATTTGGTGAATGCTGTTTAGTTGAGAATCTGTTTCTCGATAAGTATTTTCATTGTGCTACTTCCTTCTGGAGTAAATAATACAACTTGGGAAATTAATCACTTCAGAAGTGATCCAGAGTATAAGGAGGTAATGAGGGGGCTTCTTACCCCCTTTCTGGTTTGTAATGCAGCATTGAAGTAGGATGCAGTTCCTCTTGTAACTCTGCAAACCTAATTGAACTTTCTTAAGGAAAATGACTGGTTTCTCTGAGATACATTCTTTGCAAGAAAGCCAAAGAATGCTACTTTTTCTTGCAAAATTTTGGGGGAAAAAACATTGGGAAAACATGAGGCCTTTTTTCCCTATGGTAACTTGTTCTGTAGTTTATATATAGACCCACCTTTTGTTTGCTTTGCCTTAAAAATAATGAGTAGTGCAAGGCAATGGTTTCCTCCTTTTCCTCTTGGCTTTCAGAACCCAAATTGAGAGTTTATAATGGTAGAGTGATTCAGGTTAGATTTTTGTTTGTATAATTCAAACCATGACAATTACCTAAAAATAGACTGGCAGAGTGGGAATTGTAATAAAATCATTTTTATATTATTTCATGTGGATAGTAGCTATGTTATTTTTTATGCTAAAATTGTTTGTGATAGGAAATTGCAAGATGGGCCTTTGGAAGATCATTCACCTGGGAATAGTTGAGGATGAGTGATAAAAATTGTGCAGTGAAAATGATTGGGTTCTCTTTGCTAAGGTTAGCTATTTAACTCAGGCTGATGATCTCAGTAGTCACTGTCAATAGAAATGTACCTTAGGAACTTAGTAGTAGATCTTACGGAAGTTCAAAGTGCTAAAAAAAATATTGGGTTTGGTGGGAATGGAATGTAGGTCTGTGTTTGAGCGAGAGTATATGTATGTGTAGGTGGGTAGCACGGTCAGTTCTGAGTAAAGCATGTTCAAAGGGATTATACAGAGTAAAAGACAAACTTGTGTTTGTATTCCTAGTAACTGTCTCAATTCCTGACACAGAGTAGTTGCCAACTAAATGCTTGTTGAATTGAATTGAATTAAATCAGAGGCCATATGGACTGCCAAGCCTCTCCCTAGAGTAGTGGCATCAATAGATGAGAGAACTGAGCTTCACCCAAGGCTAGACCCAAACTTAACAAATGACCAGTAAGTATGCTTCAGGCGTATTGACCCAGGCAGAGAGAGAAATAGATCAGGGGCAAGAACGCTCCTTGTCTGAGCAGTATCAGAGACTGTATAAAGTGTTAGTATAAAGACATTCAGGAGATGGTAATGAAGGTGCCCACAATGTCAGTGACAGATGGCATGGAAGCCCACAGGGGAGAAATCTTTGTGCCCAGACAACAAATGGCCCTCTTGAGTCAGGGTCCTAACCTAGAACTGAGGCAAAGAACAGAAGTAAAGGCAAATTGTGTTTCACTGAGTTTTTAGCCAAGTTAACCTATAGCTAGATTATTTTAGGCCAAGATTTGCATACCATATGAACTTGTCCTGTGTGTAACCTTTTCTTCCTAGTTTGCCCCATGCTGGCTTTGAGAGACTGTTAACACAGTGCCTCAAACATTATTAGGCTGGTGCTTAATAAATATTTATTAAATGGAGTCAAATTGAATTAACAGTTTAAGTCCATTGATAATATGTAGCAGCAAAACTGGTAGAGGTCAGAGGGAAGGCAAGAAGTTGGAGGAGAAAGCCAGAGATGAGAGGAAGGGTACCAAGGAGGCAAAAAGAGTAATTTTTGTGGGTTTGCCCCTATCCTGAGTATGCTAAGAGGCCAGGGGCAGGTTGTATGTAGAATGACAGGATTTAGAGCTGGAAAGGATGTTAAAGGTCTTCTAATCCAACCCCTCACTTTACAGATGAGGAAATAGAACAGAGTTTAAGGAACTCGTGCAATATCAAACAGGTGTTAAGCAGTAGAGTCAAAATTTGAACCCAGGTCCTATGATTTACACTCCACGAGATTCTCTCCATTTTTACCATTCTGTATCCAAAAGATGAGAAAGTACCAGGATTGAATAGTTTTGCTATGGACGTATGCAGGAGAAAGGAGAAATGTCAAAAACCTGGATAAAGAGAAGGAACCCTTCCCTCACCTCCAGCAGGAGGAAGTGACAGACTTTTCTACCTGACTAAATCCTTATATTTCAAGCTATAATTGACTTTGGATTTACATATAACTTTAGAAGGAGTGGTTTGTTTATTCATATAAGGTTCCCTGCTTTGTTTCCTTTGATTTTAAAATAAAATAATTCTGTAAAATTGTGTCTGGTGGAGAATTCAAATCATTGGTATTTTGCATTCATTTTCCCATCTTTCTTTGGAAGTGGCATATAAGCTAAGAAAAACAAGAAAAAGAGCTAAAGGAGCCCCAAGCTCTGTGGGAGTCTCTTAGAGAAAGGTTCCAGGTAACATTTGTATTTTGTTTTATTCTTCCTTTCCCTTAGTTTCCTTGTAAAGTTCCTTTTGAAAAATCCAACCTTCATCTTTGTTTGAAATAAGGGAAGAAAAGGTACAGGAAGAATAACGTGGTCAGGAAAGAACACAAAAGAAGTTCAGAATACTCTAAGAGGCCAGGGGTAGTGGTAGTGACCTCATGACCTCAAGGTCCTGGGACAGATCTGAGATACTGAAGTCTATTGGAGAGAAATGAAAACCACAGGTAAGGTGATCTGGGATTTGGATCTGACTTTATCCTTTCCCTCTGCCCATTCTTTCACAGAAGTTTACATGTAATATAAACTTATTGAAAAACAGCACAATGAATTAGCATGCAAACATCCCGTTCAGACTAGAACTATCTGATTACCTTTGATAAGTTATGAACAATTAATTTTTTTCTCTTTAAAATTCCCTTTTTTATCTTCGCAAATATCATTCAGTGTTGGCTAACTTTGCTAATATTTTTGGTGAAATCATGTGGCTTTCGTTGGCTTCATTTGCAATTCTCTGTTCCCTTTGGCAGCATGAATATCATTTCATTTGTGGTCCACTTGCACTGTGGGATTTTGGCTTCGCTTGCATCTTTTCTTTCTATCTGAACTTGCCTCATTTTATTTCATTTTGGCATTACTAACATAACTGTTGGCTCATATGCTGTAAGTCTCCCCCATACATCTTTAATGGTGCAGTATTACTTTTTATTATTTTTATTTTTCAAAATGACAAGCTTACATTTCAAGCATATGAAAATGTTTGAAAATCTCTTGTTGAATGTATGTTAACTAGAACTTTAAAGTTGCATCTCTGATGTCTATTACAGTCACAAATTTCATTAGATGGTATGTGTGCACTCAAGCGTGCGTAGTACAAGGTTGTATTCTATACTAACCAGAGCAGAAAGACCCTAAATATTCATTCATCAGATAGTTATTGAGTGCCTATTGTGTGTAAACCATTGTTAGGCATTGTGAAAGACAGCAAAAACAAGAGAGATTCACTGCCTTCTTGAAACTTATAGTGAGGTAGAGGACATGCCCTATACACTGACAATTAGTTCTATAGGTAGAGAAGGAAAGCGCAGTTTGAAAAGTGTATAGTGTTCTACTGGTTCAAGAGACCAGATTATATCAAAAGCACTCAAGTTACTACATTGGTAGACCAGGAGAATGTAAGAGATGCAGCTGATTTTCAGAAGGACATCTGATAGTCTTCTGATATTCTTATGGACAAGACAGAGAGATGTAGGCTGAATAACAGTACAGTTAGGTATATTTGGATCCCTTTGAATGGGTAGCCATTGATTGGTAAGATTCAGACTCGAGAGGTCTCTTGTGGAGCGCCACAGGGTTTGTTTGCCTTTGCTTTTTTCTACTATCAAATATTTTTATTGGTGACTAACGTTATTCAGTCATTTCAATTGTGTCTGATTCTTCATGGCCCCACTTGGGATTTTCTTGGCAAAGATTCTGAAGTAGTTTGCCATTTCCTTCTCCAGCTCATTTTACAGATGAGAAAACTGGGGCAAACAGGGTTAAGTGACTTGACCAGGGTCATAACAACTAGTAAGTGTCTGAAGCTGGATTCACATTCATATAGAGGAGACTTCTTGATTCCAAGCATACTGCTCTATCCAGGGTACTACCTAGCTGCCCATCAGTGATTCTTATGAAGACATAAATTGATCATTCAGTCAGCAAGCATACATCCGCTGTCAATTATGTGTTAGACACGGTGCTAGGCACTGGGGAGATAAAAATAAAACCATTTTGTCCCTCCAGGATCCTAGATGCTATATTCTTGTGAAATTCTTGTTACAACAGTATATGTTGGATAATATGGATAACATATAATATGTTGAATGACAGAGTTAGATTTCAAAAATTTTCTCAACAGCTTTAAACTTTGGCCTAATCCTGATAAGATGAATTTTAGTAATTAATAATAACAATTAACATTTATGTAGTCTTTACTATGTAGCAGGTACTGCGCTAGATATTTTGCAATCATTATTTGATCCTCACAACAACCTTTGGTGCTAGGTGCTAATATTATCCCCATTTTATAGATGAGGAAACTGAAGTAGAAGATAAATAGTTACCCAAGGGTCACAGATCTAGTAATTGACTGAAGCTGGAGTTGAACTCAGATCTTCCTGACTCTAGGCACAACACTCTGCCCACGATGCCTCCTTTGCCTTCTGGAATGTCATATTCCAAGCCTTCCACTCCTTTAATGTGGAAACTACTAAATCTCGTGTGATCCTGACTGTTCCTCCACAATATTTTAATTGTTTCTTTCTGGCTCCTTATATTTTCTCCTTGACCTGAGAGCTCTGAAATTTACCTATAATATTCCTAGGAGTTTTCATTTTAGAATATTTTTCAGGAGATGATTGGTGGATTCTTTCAATTTCTGTTTTACACAGGAACTGTGAAAGATTTGGCTACTCTGATCAATACAATGATCCTAAACAATGCCAAACGATTCATGAAGAAAAAATTCTATTCACCTCTGAAGAGACAACTAAAGAGAGAACTAATGTATTCTGAGTGCAAATTGAAGTATAATTTTCTTGCTTTATTTTTTTTTTGCTTTGTTTTGCAATATGACTAATATGGAAATATGTTTTGCATGATTTCACATGTATAACTGATATATTGTTTAGCTTCTCAGTGGGTGGAGGAGGAGTGGGAAGGAGGTTGAGAATCTGGAACTCAACATTTTAAAAGAATGTTAAAGATAAATATATAAGAAAAAATGATAATGATTCCTCTAACAATGGCAGAGTCCATATAGTGATTCAACTGTTGTTTCAGACATGAGCTTTTTTGGAGGGAGGAAAATGCAAGACCAGTGGGAGAGAGCATTTGTGTTGCAGAGGGCAAGAGGGTACAGGATCACATGTAGGAAGATGGGAAAAGGGAGGAACTTTGGTTCAGCTGAGTCAGGAGAAGACTTGTGTATATGAAGATTAGGTTATCTTAGGTCATTGTTTTACATGTGAAAGAACTTTAAAAAGAGGAAAGCAGCAAGTTATTCACGTGGGAAGCAGAGGGAAGCCACATGGACACATCCACAGAACAGGTAAGCAGTCATTTAAGAGTAGTCAAACAGGGGAAAAGGAAACCAAAGAGGAGAAAATTAGAATAATGCACCTGGGATATGATTAGCAACTGTGGTTAACTGTATATGGGAGAACATTGGTGTGTATGTGATTGAGGCAGAAAACTAATTAGAATGCTTTAGCAGCTGATTGAATCAGTATAGTGACTGAGGAAGGGGGACTTTGTGGAATAATTGAGACTAATATAAAGCTTGTGGGTTTTCTCAACTTCTGATTATGGCCTTTGATTAAGAGTTTGCTGTGGAAAAGTGAACTGTGAGGAATCTCCCATTATAAAACTCTAGCTGTATTTCTATCTTTTGCTCACACAGTTTTTTTTTTACTATTATAAACACCCAAATTAATTACAAAGGACATATGAAGGAAGATGCTATTTGCATCCAGAGAAAGAACTGATAAGTAGAAATGTGTAGAGAATAATTTTAGGGATATATATGTATGTATATAAACGTATTTGTGTCTAATGGTAACCCTCTGTAGGATGGGGGAGGGGGAGAAGAAAAAAGAAATTTACATGATAACTTTATTGTATATTTAAAAGGAATAGCAAGTTGTACATAATAGATTTGTAGTTTCATGTACAATCACGTTTTTATTATACTAGTTTATGGAAATGCATGTTTTACTCTATAAATTAAAAACAAAATACATTTAAAAAAGAAAACATTGGGGCGGCCAGGTAGCACAGCGAGTAAGAGCACCGGCTCCAGTGTCAGAACAACCTGGGATCGAATCCAGGCTCAGACACTTAGCACCCACCCAGAAACACCTGGCCATGTAACCTTGAGCAAGTTACTTAACCCCGATTGCTTTAAAAAAAAAAAAAAGAAAAGAAAACATGGGTCAATCCACATGCTGCAGGAGGTTAACAATTTAGAGGAGACTTGAACATTGAAGCAGCTAATGCTTTTTAGAGGGACTGCTGTAGTGATGGTCTTTCCAAGGCTTGTTCTCCCTCCAGTGTTTCGTTTGTACACGCATAAATGGCACTATTTAGTAAGACCAGGGATTCTTTGTAGGATTTTCCGTTTGTCCTCATGTTACTATTTGCTCTATTTCTTGATACTCTGTAGCCAGAGTTCTGGCAGTTTTATATTCCTCCTGTCCTCATCAGCCTCTCCTTTTTGGGGGCGTATTTTGCTACAGAACACTATGTAATGTTTTTACCCTGCTGTGTGGAAAGGTAGACCCAGTACCTGGTTCTCTGCTTTGATATTCGTTTCCTTTGTAGTAAAGCAGTTAGTGGCAGCAGCAGGCTGGTATTGGGTGTCACTTCTGAGGGAAGGTTCTGAGCTTTGATCACAGGTTGCCTTTGGGGGATTTTTTTCCTAGTGGTTCCTTGTGATTGCTTTAGGTGTCTAGTCCCCATGCAGACTCATGAAAGCATCAGTTCATTCAGTACCATTGCTTTGCTGTCTCTCTGAAAAAGTGCCTTCTGTCATGTGTTACAACACACAGTGGCTACTTGAAAAGTCCTGTTGGCTGAATAGCTATAGCTGTGGGGAGATTGAACTGTTTGGCAGGTGGAATCACTGAAGGTTGAATCTAGGGATTTATTTTCCTCTGGTGTCTCCCATTTAGGAAATAAATCTCAAATCATTGCCTACCTCTGCCACTAACTTGCTTGTGTTAATCTTTGGTCCATTAGGAGCTTAAGAAGTAGTTTTAAGAGGTGATGTTAACGGTCGCTGTTCTTTGGAAGCATAAAATGCCAAGGAAGCTTGTAAAGTTTTTCTTTGTCAATATTTTTCTCTCATTCTCTTTCTCTCATTCTCTGTCTCTATCTCTATATGTCTGTATCTCAGTCTCGCTCTCTGTCTCATCTATTTCTAAGTATTGTCAACTTTTTTATGTCATGGACACCTTTGGCAGTCTAGTAAAGAATCCTATGAACCTCTTCCTCATAATAATGTTTTTAAATACATAAAATAAAATAAATATACTTTAAAAACAGAATTATCTAACAAGTTCATGGACCCTAGGTTACAAATCCTTTTTTTTTAAACAATTGAGGTTAAGTAACTTCATCAGGTTTACACTGCCAGTTATTTTGTGTGGGTGCCAAGTATCTGAGGCCAGAACCAAACCTGGGTCTCCAGATGCTGGGGCTGGCGCTCTTACTGTGCCACCTGGCCGCCCCAACGAATCCTTGATGTAATAAGAAACTGTATGTAATGCATTTCACTTTACTGTATAGGTATGCATATACACATTAAAAGACATTCAGGCAGGCATGGTGTAATGCAAAGAAGCAGGAGACCTAGATCTTACTTTGCCATTTAATTTGCTGTTTGAATTTGGGCAAACTAATTATTAACCTCTTTAAACTTTAGTTTCTTCATTTGTGAAATAAGACTAGATAAGTGTTTTCTATGTTGTATGTATATGTGGAGCTCTGGTGTTCTTAATGATGTGCATAGGGTTTTGATGAGAAAAGTTTATTAGTTATCTCCCTCTGAGAGTCAGCGTGATGTCACTACATTGTAGTGTATAAAAGTCTGCAGGGATTAAAAAGTCCTGAATTCAGATTTTCTGGTAGCTCTGCAACTGAGGGCATAGTTCAAAGTACTCTAGGTAATTCTTGAAGATCATAAACTATAGACCAATTGCTGATTTTAATTTAATCTGGTATTATTTATATCAAAAATACTTATTAACTCTGGCAGCTTGAAGTATGGACATATATTTAAATCATCAATTTCATTTAAAAAATTCTCCCCCTTCCCCATGTCCATTTTATATTAGTAGGATTCCCAATCCTTAGACTTCTAGAGACCATAATTTAAGGGTTCCACTAATACCCAAACTCAATATTGCTCTTTGGTCAGATTAATTAAGAAAATAATAGACCACATGATATCCAAGGTCCTATCTGGTGCTAAAATTCTATATTTCTAAAAATATTTTCAGTTCAATGTGATTGTTGGAGTCGTGTTTAAATTCTTTAATGCCTTGCTGACAGGAATCCTAGAGTAGAATACCTTTGTAAGGTATGGAAGTATAACTACCTAATTTGTTTTGTGAATCAGAACTTTTTAATATTGTGTTTTCTTAAAATGGGCTATGCATGTCTGATTTTATAATGTGTGGGAGAAAGGGAGGGATGTCTTAGAGAATTTATTTCTTTCAAAAATTAAGATTTTGCTGCATTATTGGTTAATATTGAACTTTTCAAGGCAACTTTTTCCTCTGGCCTAATTAAACGTGCAGTTCTCCCTGGGGTTCTGGATCCTGGTGACAGTAATACATAAAAATATAATGAGTGTCTTTATTGAGAGTTATTAATAACAGTCCCACATCTTGCCCTTCTACTGCTAAGGTCATGTCATCAATTCCATGATAAACACCTTTCTGAGATTTATAGCACATTTGGGAAAAAGATGATATTGACTGAAACTTGGGTTCCTCCCAAGGCAAGAATTTTCACATCAATTTTGGAGAGTTTAAACGTAGCGATTGAAAAATGACTTGTGCTTCTTTCTAAACTAGAGTTTAATGAGTATTATACCTCATTTACTCATATATTGGTTGGAGTTTTTATTGCTTATTTTGTCAGCCCCTAAATAGTGGTCTGACCATAGTGGGTGGGGAAGCTGTCTCAGGTGAAGCAAAATGACTTGTTGGTAACCACAACAGCATCAGTCCCTGTGCACATGATGCAAGGGAGTTGGCCATTATTGGAATGAAGAGGTACTCTCACTTTATTCTTTGAATTTGTTTCTGTTTTCTTTAAAAAATAATGGTATTATCATTACTTGAGAACAATTATTATCAGTTAACAGTCATGTAGATTCTGTGCTCGTTTATGTTTTGCACTCAAAAAAAGAACAATATAGTTAGTAATAATCGTAACAAATCATGTTTATATAACATTTTAAAGTCAATAGGGTATTTTCCTCATAAAGACCCTGTGAGGCAGAGAGGGTAGTATTATCCCAGTTTTATAGAAGAGGAATCTGAGTCTCAGGGACATTAATGATTTGCCCATAATTGCTCATTCATAAATACCCAAGCAGGAACTTGAACTCAGACCTTCTGACATTGAGTTACCTGTTCTTTTTTTTTTTTCTTCTCCACTTTATTTAGTCAAGACAAGCCCATGTGTGAGCATGCACACAAACTAGACATTTTGTAACAAAGTACAAAAGTACAAATACAGACCAGTGTAGACTGACATTCCTTGATTAAAAGAATCCCCAGGGACTCATTTCTTTGAAGTTGTCTGCATTAAAACACACACATCTCCACAAACCATCTTTGTAAATCATTCAGAGCTGAGTTCCCTAGTACTGGCAGCTATGTGACAAAAATGCCATTGTTTATAGATTCTATTTGTCCATGTCCAGTTGAAGGTAAACTAGGTACAAATAAGAAAATTGTAAAGTCTTCAGTCAGTCTTCCATCCCTGGCTTTCTCTTTCTGTATCACTTCTCCACTTCCCCCATCCCCAACATAGGACCTATGGTTATATTGTTATTTTCACTTGACTCTTCTCCTAGACAGAAAACTAGCAGTCTCCAGTATTTGATTAAATCATCTTTGGATGGAACTTGTACAAAAAAAATCTAACCTCAACCAGGGCTGTGCTTTTTAAGTTTCTTTTCTTTTACTATAGTGGAAAATAGATGTATTTGTTTCTTTTTGAAGGAATTTCAGGCTTTAGCATCAATGTGGAAAGTTGATGGTGAGCATCAAAGTGGTGATGGTTGCTAGGGGAAGGATGGGAGAGGTGCTCTCCCTAAGGAGATACTAAGCCAACTCATCTTCCCTTGATCATGACAATAAACTCCAATTCGTTCTTTTACAGCTTGCCACATAAAAGAACTTGGGTAGGGGTAGAAAGGATAGACTATGGTCTCTTTACCAAGATGGCCCCTGTTCCACTTGGAAGGGAAAGGCTGTTTTAGTTGAAGGTCTAGGCCTTAGAAGGTATTTATTTGTCTTGTGGGAGGCTTCAACCTCCCTGCTCTAGCATTTCTCACTTGCCTGATCACTTGTCAGCTCCTAGCCTCAGCTTCCTTAACCTTCAAAGAGCTCCTGCCATGCTTTCTCTCCCTCCCTCTCTTAATCCATGCCTGATGCTCCAGGATTCCTAGATAGTACTTCATTTCCCCCCTCACACAACCCTCTTTCAGTACTTTAATCCCTCTCATATGGACTTTGGCAATAGCTTTCTAATGGGTCTCCCAGTTTTAAGTATCCTTTTTCCCAAACCATCCTTCACACAGCTGCAAAATTAATATTCATAAGGACCAGGTGTGAAGGTCTGAATTCGTTACTAAAGTTCCAGTGGCTCCCTATTGCCTCTAGGAGAAAATATACATTCTTTAGTCTTTCATTTAAAGGCCTCTATAATCTGGCTTCAACATACTTTTTTAGGATTATTGCAAGGTACTCTCCTCATATTGTGTATTCCATCCAGACTAGCCTATTGTATGTGAAATTCCATCTCTCCCATCCTTTCTTTGCCTAATGGACAGAATGAACTCCCTCAGGGTGTAATGGGAATGTAAATTTTTAAGATCTTCCCTGCCCCTAGGCTAAAGTGCACCTGGAGCCTGGGGTGGGAGGCTTGTTTTTCAGTAGATACTTTTTGATTGGCCAGTGGGTCAATAAGGTTGTTACATTCTCTGAGCCGGGAGAAGGCTATATAAGCCCTGATGTGTAGCTTTGTTTTGGGACTCACTTTGAGAAGTGTTCTGTGATTTGATCTGGATTCTTGGAAGCCATTGTTGAGAGCCCCCCCCTCGGCTTTGAAAAACCCAGATGTTGATTTGGTATGGATGTAATGCTTGGACAGTTTGGAAGCTATCTACTTGATCTGTTTCTCTGTGTTGATAATTCTGTCTGTATATTCTGAAGTTTGGGGTGCTGACCTTTTTCCCCTGAACTAGGTAAAGATACATATGTTTGACTGATTAAAGTAAGCTTGTTAACCCATTTTGAGTTGCTTTTCTTTATCAAAGCAGATCCAAGAACCTGTATGGGCAGCCACCCTGAGGACGCTTGGGGTGCTTGCTGCTATACAGGGCCAGCTAGGTGGTGCAGTGAATAGAGCAAAGGCCCTGGAGTCAGGAGGACTTGAGTTCAAATTTGACCTTAGACACTTAACACAAAAACTAGCCGCATGACCTTGGGCAAGTCACTTAACCCCAAATGCCCTCCAAAAAGCAAAAACAAACAAACAAACAAAACAAAAAACAGAATGAACTCCATCTTAAAACCTCCTTCCTACAAAGTCTTCTCTCATGTTCCCCCTCTTACTTAAGTAATTATAGATGGAGCCATAAGGAGAATGTTATCAAACCTTTCAATAACAGTATTAGTACTGATTTTATTAGTTTCCAGAATAAGAGGTTACAGGGCAAATAATGAGATGCCCAGAGAAACCTTGATTTACTGGTAGATGGCTTCATAGGATTTGAAGCATGGTCAAGGTCCATGTAGCTACAGTAAACTAGATGGGGTCTCTGGCAATGCCTGTAGGGTTACCAGATGGGGAGGAGATTGGACAGTGGAAAGGGAAAGATGGTACAGTGTTTGAGCAGGCCTTCCAAGGCAATGAAATTTGAGCTTTATTTAGGAGGATGTAGGGAGTCAATAAAAATGCTTTATTTTGTAGGGAGGACTAGGTATGACTAGATCTTTATATGAGCAAGGTTATTCTGGCAACAGTATGACAAATATATTAGGAGGAATTGCAAGTAGAGATGGATAGGTGCTATTTGGAGTCTATTGCAAAAATTCAGGTATTTTGTAATGAAACCTGAGCTAGGGTGGTAGCAGTGTGATTAGAGATCAATGGATAGATAATTCAAGATATATTGAAGATGTGTGATTGATAGGACTTGGTTGGAGTTATTACTTGAGGAAGAACAAAAAGACAAAGGCAAATTTTTGAAACCTTGGTGAACATGAGGTATTAAGTGGCGCCACTGACTGAAATCAGGTGGAAGAACAGGTTTTTGGAGAAAGGAAATGATAAGCCTTTTCCTAGTTACATAGACCAGAAGGATACATGGAACCTTTATGAGGCCTGTTGAATGTGCAGGTGAAAAGGTCCTTTAAGCATTTGGGAATGTGGGTCTAGAGTTCAAAAGAGTAGTCAAAGGTAAAGATAGGTTTAGGAGTCACACAATCATGAAATTTGAAATTGAGGAAGGACTTTAGTGTCCACCTAGTCTGATATATGAGACGAACATATAAGGGAAGTGATTGTCAGGCTCTGCTTGAAGATCTCTTAAAGAATAGAACCTAGCACCATCCACTCTCATAAACTTTGATTATTGGGGAACACCATTCCCCACATGAATTTTAAATTTGTCTCTTTTCAACTTCCATCCAATGCCCTTGGTTCTACTCTTGGGGCAAAACAGAAGTGATCTAGTCCTTCCTACATGTGACTGCCTTCCAGATATTTAAGATCATTTGTTCTCCTGAAGATTCTTCAGCCTAAACACCTCAAATCCCTTCAACCAATCTTGGTTGTCCTCTGCACGCTCTCTAGCTCTCAGTAATCTTTTTTACCATGGTACCCAGAAATGAACACGGTACTCTAGATGAAGTCTGATGAGAGCAGAGTACTGTAGGAATATCACCTTTGTATTCCTGGTAGCTATTACATTAACTTTCTCTGTTGCTACATCTCACGGCTAACTTATTGGACCTGCAGAACACTCTCTCTCTCTCTCTCTCTCTCTCTCTCTCTCTCTCTCTCTCTCTCTGTCTCTCTCTCTGTCTCTCTGTCTCTCTGTCTCTCTCTCTTTCTCTCTCTGTCTCTCTCAAAAACTACTACGAGGCTTGCTTTCCTCATCTTACATCTTGTTTTGTTTTATTAAAGTGATTTTATTGTTGTTCAGTCGCATGTGACTCTTTGTGAACCCATTTGGGATTTTCTTGGAAAAGACTGGAGTGGTCTGCCGTTTCCTCTTCTAGCTCATTTTGTAGATGAAGAAACTGAGAAAAACAGGATTAAGTGACTTGCCCAAGGTCATACAACTAGTGTCTTAGGCTTGATTTGAGGTCAGGAAGATGAGTCTTCCTCACTCCAGGCCCAGTGCTCTATCCACTGTACTGCATATTGAATTTCTTCTTCTTAGATTCAATCCAATCTATTATTTTGGGTCCAGACTTGGTCATACAGTGACATTTATGTCATCAAGCTTTGTGTCATTTGCAGATTTGACGAGCATACTCTAAAAAAAGCATTCTTAATTTGGATTAGACCTCCTAAAGGATTTGTGGATAAATCCCAGGGGCTTCATAAACTTGGATGGGGGGTGGGAATTACATTTTAATTTTCACTGATATCTAATTGAATCTAGCATTTCCTTCTATTACGAATGTAGGCAACAAACATGATTCTGAGGTGTCCGTAGGCTTCATCAGATTGCCAAAGGGGTCTATGCCCCCCCCACACACACAGGTTAAGAAGCACTAGCACTGCCCTAGAAGAAAAAGGAAGCAAACAATAAAGAGTAAAATAAGAGTTCTTTGGGAAATAATTGGAAGAATAAATTGACTGGAATAGAAAGTGGTAAACAAGTAATAGATTTCTTGAAAATTAGAAGAGAAATCACTGACATCATGATATGACAAGAAATATTAAAAAATGGAAAAAGATTGAAAAATATAAAATATTTTATATAAAAAACTAATGACCCAGAAAAAAGTCAAAGATAGGTAATTTAAGAGGAAGAGGGGGAGGAATTAGTAGAGAGAAAGGGGAGTGAGCAAGGGAGAGAGAGACAGGAGAGACAGAAATATTGATTCTGAAGCTCTGACCATATTTTTAAGAACTAGTTTATAAGCAGTGTTTGGCCCAATAATCAGACATGATGTGTACAGATTACCTACTATTTTGGTCTACTCAGCAGAAAAGAGAAAAAAAAGACAAGTGTATTTAATGTCAATCATAGAATTAGAGCAAATAAAGTTGGAGGTTCTCAAGGGATAATTTTTATGGAGGTTTCATCTGTGGTATTGTGTTCTACTCCACATATGTTTCTGGCTAAAGAATTAGAATTAGGTTCCGTAATGGACAGTGCTAGAAGCATACAGACAAATTATCTATATTGTGACTCTTTTTTCCTAGACTTTAGGGAGACAGTCGCCCTTCTATTTGTATCTGTCATCAATGCATTAATGATTTTAAGTTGTAACTCTAATCTTTTATCCCAGAGCTATGTCTTAACTACTACTGGGATTCCTTATCTGGTAATCTACTCTTGGTTGAATATTTACCAGATGGTTGCATTGAGAGTTGTAGGGTACCCCTAGAGACCCAAGAGGTCTGAATCATTACTCAAGGGGAAATAGATTGACCTTTATCATTAATGGGAGATGATAAAATTGATTCACTGAAATATTTATTTCTTGCTTTGAAGTTAAAGATTAGATCATATATGAAGTTGATGGTGCTTTTTGGAGATGAAGTCAATTATAGTACTGTTAGTTTATTCAGTTTGGGTTTTGCCTAATCTATACAGATTCTGCAATCTCATACAATCACCATGAGTAGGTCATATAGCTTAGTATGTTAGAGCATGGTGCTAATGCCGCTGATATATTCAGTGAAGGTCAATGATTCTTCCAGGGAGAAAAATCTCCTCTGTGGTCAGAGAATATAGCCATAACTGCAGACATGCTTCCTGCAAATAAATGCTGTTTGTAAGAAGAGAAAAAAGGTCTGGATACCATGGAGAGGTGCAGAAGGTAGAAGGAAGTTTTGTATGCACATCTGTGGATAACAGTTTTCCTTATCAGTTCATTAAGATGACATAGCACTAAGTCTAAGATCCTATAATCTTTAGCCATCCTGTTCAGTTCTGGGATGCTGTGATTATGAATTATTACAGCCAGCTGGTCAGAAGCAGCATCTTTGTAGAAGAGGATGAGTGCGTTTATACTTCAATGTATAGAACTTTAAGCCGCAAGGTTTTTATTTATTAATTAATATATTTGTTCATCTATTTATTTAGTTTTGAAGATTGAGTCTCCCTATCTTACTCAGGATAAAGTTCAGTGGATAGATACTCATGGGATCAATTCCACTGCTGATTGGCACAGGAACTTTTTTCTGCTTTGTTTTCAAATTGAGCTGGCTCATGACCTCCTTTAGCAGCCTTGTCCATTTCTTCTCCCCTCCTCCCCTCACTTTCCCAATGCCTTGATCTCTATATTGGTGACCAGTTTAATGTAAATACCTATTTGGCTTTAAATGTGCTATAGCTCAGAACTCCTAAACTCAAGCAATCCACTAGCCTTGGCCTTCCGAGTAGCAGAGATTATTGGCATGTCTTCCTGCCTGGCTCCCAAGATTTTTTTTTAATTCTGGTATAATACTGTCATGGTAGACCTATAAAATTTGGGGAGTGGGAAGATGACCAATTATTTTCCCTGAAAATAAAAAAAGAGTACAAGATCGAGAAGAAAAAAGATGTTATTTTGATGGTACTCATTCCCTTTTTTTTTCCCTTCTTTTTAATTTGGAGTCAGTGAATTGATATGAAATAAAATATGCAGTATGTGCAGTAAGGCATAGAAACTGAGAAAAAAGGCAACCTATTTTCTTTAAACTGTATGAAAATATATCCTTCTGCAAACACCACTTTTTAAACAGAGTATAGCTTCAGACATTTTAATGTCTGTGTAATGTGTGAAAACTGCTTTGCTAGATTAAATTACGTATAAGAGGATTTCAATAATGCTCAGTGTCTGATTCACTAAACATCACTGAAGTACTCAGAGTTTAACAGGCATTATATACTTTTATTGTTGTGGTAAGCAATTAAATGTATATGTCAGTTTGATTTAGAAAACAAAGGCAGTGTCTATGTTGAGGAGGATTTTTTTGGACAGTTCAAGCAGTTTCCTCTTTCTTTTAGGTTTCTTTTGAAGCTTTCTTTGAATTACTTAGTTAATAACCATGTACACACAATTTAAAGTTTGTCACAAATGAATAACTTCCTAACTTCTGAACTTCGTGTATTTTAGGAAAATGGAACGTGTGCCACTAATGTTTGGGTGGGGCTGGGGGAGGCAGAATATCAGTACTATTTCTCGATCTTGCTCTATATACAGAATAACCCAATTAATCCCCCATTGCATTCGGTGAAGATTGTCTTAAATGAGGTCGCTTCATATATAGAACAGATGAAACAAATTCAAGAAAAACCTCATAGGGAATAACATCTTTTATTTTTACAAAATTACTTTTAAAAGGCTGTGCCTGTAACTAGGAAGTAGGACTGATGAGTGCACACAGGATAGTTTAAACTGCAGAAGGCCAAAGGAAGTCACTACATCTCTCTCATCTGTAAAATGAGGGGGTAGGCTAGAATGCTTCTGAGAGCCCTTCCATTTCTAGACCTCTGATTCCACAATCCTATGATTTGAAGTATTTTTATCTTATATTTCAAGAGTTGTTGGTGTTACAATCTTTAGATTTATTGAGTTCACAGTGTACTTAAGATGAGGAAAATAGTAAGATGTGTCAATATATGAATTGTTGAATAATAATTTTCAGTCAATCAATAAGCATTGATTATGTACCTACTATTTTCCAGGTGGCTAATGAGTAGAGCACCGGGTTTGGGATAAGGAAGATTCATTTTCACGAGTTCAAATCTGAACACAACTGAACAAAAATATGCCATATAATGTATTAAGTATTGGGGATGCAAAATGAGGAAAAAACTAAGAGTCTTACTCTCAAGGAGCTCAGAGTCTAATGAGGGGATACAACAAGCAAACCAATCTGGATTGGATTGGAATGGGGAGAATGGAGTGAGTATAGGCTGAGGCAGGCAGAACCAAGGATACTGTTACAATAGTCCAGGTATGAGGTGATAAGTGCCTGCAGTAGAGGGGTGACAGTGTCAGAAAGAGAGAAGGGAATCTGTTTGAGAGAGGTTGCAAAGGTGAAATCAATAGGTCGAGGCCCCAGATTGTATAGGGGGTAAAAGATTACGAGGAGTCTGGGATGATCCCCGCGTTGAGAGCCTGAAGGACTGAGATGATGGTGTAGCTCTTTACCAAAATAGGGAAGTTGGGAGGTGGGGAGGGGAAAGGTTTTAGTAGAAAAGATAGTGAGTTTGATTGTAGACATGTTGAGTTTAAGACGGTCTACTATATTCAGTTCAAGATGTCTAAAAGGCAATAGGAGATAAGAGACTGGAGTTCAGTAGAGAGGTTGGTCCAGGATAGGCAGATTTGACAATTATCAGCATAGACATGGAAATTAAATCTATGGGAGCATTGATCCATCAGTCAACAGGAATTTATTAAGTAATTTTTATGTGCCATGCACTGGGTATACAAGTGCTCAAAGGATGAAGCATTCTATACATGCAAAAGGTCTATTTTCCTTTTTTTTCCTTTTGTTTTTCTTTTTGGCAATTGGGGTTAAGCAACTTGCCCAAGGTTACATGGCTAGTAAGTGTTAAGCGTCTGAGGCCGGATTTGAACTCAGGTCTTCCTGGCTCCAGGGCTGGTGCTCTATTCACTGTGCCACCTAGCCACCCCAGGTCTATTTTCTAATAATAGAGACAATAAAGGTGCATAAAATATATAGAATATAAATATTAAGTTCATAAATATAGTCACACTTAAAGTAATTAACTATAAAGCAATTGGTATGGGAGGACATTAGCAGTTGAGAAGGAGCGCAGAAAGGATTCATGGGGAAAATGTGTCAGCTTCATCTTAAAGGAAGAGAGACCATAAGAGGTGGGATGTCAGTTCATTCCAGGTTTGGGGGACAGCCATTACAAAGGCCCAGAGACAAGAAACATAAAGGCATGAATGCAGAAAATAGAAAAGGCCAATTTGGCTAGATCACAGACAATGAAAGAGGGAATAATGTCCAGGGAGGCTAGTAAAATAAATTGGGACCAGGTTGTGTAAGACATTGAAAGCTAAACAGAGGAGTTTATATTTAATATTAGAGATTACAGGAGACCACTGGAGTTGATTGAATAGGAGTCATATGGTCAGTTCTTCCCTTAAGAGTTGGATATGACAGATAATTGTAGAGATGAAAATGGCGAGATTCTGACAACTGATTGGGTTAAGGGAGAGAAATGAATGGAAGATAATAATGCTGAGATAACAAACCAAACACCCTAAAATGATGATGGTGCCTTCAACAGAAATATTGAAGAGTTTAGGACCAGGGGAAGGAGGAGATAATGAATTTAGCTTTTGTCCTGCTGCCCTTGTCTGGGACATCATTTTGGAATGTCCACTAATCGATTGGTGATCCAAGACTAAAGCTTGGGGAAGACACTGAGGTTTAATATGTACATCTTAGAGTCATCTGGAGAGGACTTATAGTTAGCTCCATAAGGGCTGATGAGATTCAAGAATAGAGACAGAAAAGAAAAGAGCTCAGGACAGAAACTTGGGGAGCATCTAAAATTAGTGGGCATAATATGTGACTGATGACTAAGAAGGAGTGGTCTGATAGGTATGAGTGAACCAAGAGAGAGTAGTGTCATGGAAACCTAGAGAAGAGAATATCCAGAAGAAGAGGGTAGTCAGCAATGTTAAGAGTACCGGGTAGTTCTATCCCCAGGATAGATGAAAGCTGACCTTGGAGAGGAAAGTGCTGGCAACTGGGATTGCCAGGAAGGGCTTCCTGAAAGAAGAAGCCATTGAGCTGAGGCCTGAAGGAAACCCGAAGTCTAAGATGTAGAGATAAGAAGGAAAAGAATTACAAGTATTCCAGTGCAAAGGCGCGGAGATGGGAAATTCTGTGTTGTGTGTAACCAATATCAAGAAGACTAGTTTTGTTGAGCCGTAGAGTTCATGGAGGGGAGCAATGTGCAAGAAGACATGAATAATCCCGAAACCTTGCTGTGTCCAAGAATTGTTATTTTCCCAGCCTCTTTCTACTTGTTCCCCCACAAGCCATGAGAAGGAACTGCTAGTATGATGTTAAGCTATTATGAAAGCGGTTCTCTCCCTAATTTTTGGCAACATTTGGGGTAATATTCCCTTGTATCTTGACCAAAATTTTCTTGGTGAAATTACACCATCCTCACATAGAAACAATGCTATGTTATCTATGAGTTTAATTTCTGGTTTTATAGAGGAATTTTACTGTAGCATGGTGGGAGAGCAGGTAGATGAGAGAAAGATTTAAGGGGAACCTTGTTCAGTTGTTTGCCTGTTCCTATCCATGCATACTATCTCATTAAGCTAAAGCAATGAATAAAAAAAATAATGAAAGAAATAAAGTCAAAGAAGCTATGCCTTGTGAATGGTTTGTTCCACAGTCTCATCATTGTTTTGTTTCCTGCCCGTTTTCTCCTTTGGTCCTGCAATGTCTGCTGGAAGAAACTGCTTATTTATCATATTTTCTCTTGGTATGCACCCCCTCATACATGTGAATAAAGTCTCTTCTGAGCTTCATTCACACAGATCCTGTAGTTCAGGGGTTCTTTACTGGGGTCCATAAACTTAAAATACAAAAATGAAAAACTTAAAAATATTTTGATAATTATATTTCAATATGTTTGATTTTCTTTCTAATCCTATGTATTATGTGCGTTAAAAAGCATTATTCTGCAGAGGGGCTTCTCCATGGGCTTCACCAGATTGCCAAAGGGGTTCATGGCACCAAAATGTTTCAGAATTCCTGTCCTAGTTCATAAAATGAACTCCAAAAAAGTGATGGAAGATTCTTATTCAAAGAAAGGCTTAAAAATGAAAAAAAAAAATCAACCCCCTTCTTTGGCTCTTCCAATGCTATAACAGCTTTAACAGTTAACTCATTTTTTTTCTTTGAGTACTAAGTCATCTTTTGCTTTCTTACCCATTCCTGATCTATTAGATGAAGGCAACTTGGCAAATTGGTCTGTGTAAGGAAGAAAATATCCCAGAATAATATGAAATTCATAGATTCTTCCTTTTTCCAGTACCTCTGTACTTAGACTTGAGTCCAGAAAGAACCATCTCATGTTTTTTATGTTCCTTTTCAAGTGATAAAAAGACCTTTGTGTAATAGGAGAATTGTATAGTTGTTCCTGAACTTTATTAGTCTCCCTGAGTTCCCTGTCAGCCCATGCATGCTATTGCATTTTTATTTGTGCATATCTTTGTCAACAGCAGTTATTTTGTAAACCAAATCTTTAGCAATCCTCCAGTTCATCTTTGGTTCCCTACGGCTTCCTCTTGCACGAAGGGAATTCTATCAAAGTGATAACTGCTTCTAGCACAGGGGCCCTTCCTGCCCTTTGTCTGTGGTGATAATCTCCTTGTTGAACATTCTGAGTCTAGACCCCTTCTGTTTTGGTCTGTACCTGATGTAGTACAGGTGCTTTCTTCATAGAAATCATGTTATGCAAACTCTAGAAGTTTCTTATCAATGTTTTGATACTTTTTTCTAACATTTTCACCAGAAATAAATGGAGAGGTTGAATTTTAACCTGCTGTAAACAAACGTAAGCATCTTTATTTATTAGGCTTTGAGTGAGAAAGAAAAATAAATCGTCTCAGGTTGTCAGGGTGAAATATTGAATTTAGTGGTATATCTTCTTTAATGAGTTTTTGGTTCCCAGTGGGATGTTTAATTGAGACGAGTACTATTGAGAGTGTAGCAGACTACCAGTGTCCAGTGGTGCTAATTTCATTGGCATGCCTCAAGCTAATGAAAAAGACAAAGCTACCAAGCTATGGAACACAATTTAAAACAGTATGAAATTACTTGCCTTTGTCCTTGGCCCTGCCCTGGTTAACATTTTTGTCAGTCATTCGAATGAAGATGAAGGCAAGCTTATCAAATCTGTGGATGGTACAAAGTTAGGAGGTATGCAGATAAGCATACAAAAAAATTTTTATAAACCAGAAAGATGAACTAGTTCAGAGTTTTTAGTTGACTGTATGTTCATTTATGGACATGCTGGGTCATACAGCTGCTAAAAAAAAAAGCTAAAATAATTTCAGGCGGCATTAGCAGAGTTATTGTATGTAGATCAGTGAAGAATTAAGAGGCTCATAGGGTAAATCTAAAGTGGGAAGGTTTTCCCTGGGCCAGTCCTCTGCATTTTATAGATGATGCTCAAGGTAGCAACCATGTGACCTTTGAATTCACGTCCTCTTACTTTGAGAGGCCATTGTTTCTCTTTCCATTCTACTCCGTGGCCTCCTTTTGTTCAGCTATACTCTATACCAAACACGTGCTTTCTGAAATAGGTTGTTTTGCTTTGGGTGCCATGTTTTAAGAGTGCCATTGAAAAATTAGAGAGTACCTATGTACAGGAGTGAAATCATCCTGGTGAGACATCGTAAGAGGAAGAATGAGGAAATTAGGGTTGTGTAGCTTGAAATGGAGAATTTATAGAGAGATATTTTAACTGTTTTTAAATACTTGGAAGGTTGTTATGCGAAAGAAGTTGACATTACCACGCATCTCCAGAGGGCAGAACTGGATCTAAAGAGTAGAATTTTAAAGGACAGATTTTGGCCTGCTCCAGGGAGAGTATTTCTAACAATTATAGATACACAACAATGGAATAGGTATTCAATAATAAAATGAAAAAAAGCATTCAAGCAGAATCTGAATAACATCCTAGTTAGGGTATTATAGAAGTGACAGGGATGTCCTGCATTGACAAGGAAGTAGATAATTATAAAAGTCTCTTCTAACTCTAAATTTCCATGTTTTTTTAAAAATTAATTTATTTCATTCTTAATTTACAGAATAAAATAAGAATTTCTATGATATAGTATAATAAAAAAGATGATTGCATACAAAACTGTAAATTTATTATGTACAACTTGATACTCCTTTTAAATGTATAACAAAGTTATTGTATACATTTTTTTTCTTTTCTTTCTTCCTTCCCTCTTCCCCACCCTAAAAGTGGCTACCTTTAGACACAAATATATATGGATATATATGTAAATTAATTATTTACATTTTTCTATTTATTAGTTCTTTCTCTGGATGCAAATAGGATCTTCTTTCATATGCCATTTGTAGCTAATTTGGGTATTTATAATAATCAACATGACTTATTTGCTCAAAGTTGGTCTTAAAAGGATATTACTGTTACTGTAAAATTATCCATGCGATATTTGAAGTGTGAAAAAAAATCTTAAAGCTAGTGTTCCATCTCATGACCTGAACTTTGAGGGAACCAAACACAACAGAGACATATATATTATGTGGGTATTGTTTTCTTTTTCAGTCTTAAGATAGATGAAAGGCAATGTGGCTTAGTGGAAAGACTTGGAGTTTTACCAAATTATTTAATAGTGCTAAGTAGGTTTAACATTTTCCAAATGAGAAAATTGAGTTGCAAGAGAGTTTGTGACCTTTTTGTCAGGATTATAAGATCATAATTGTAGACCTTGAAGGCATCTTAAAAGCTATGTAGCACAATCCTCTCATTGTGCAGATGAGGAGATAGGTACATAGACATAGGCCAGATTAGAACTTGGTCTTTGGACTCCACATTCCAGTGATCTTTCCATTTTACCATATTGTAGTCTCCAGTTAGGAAGATCTGGATTCAAATAATACCCCTTCCTCAGTTGTGAAATCATAGTCAATTGCTTAATTTCCCTGAAACAACTATATAACATTGTCATTTATGGACCAAACCTTCTTAATCTGAATTCCATTAAGATGCTTTTATTTTGATAACTCTTTCAGGAAAATTGGTTTTCTTTACAATGCAATATACTTTATTTTGTTTTTAATTAATTAATTTTTAATTTTCAACATTTGTTTCCACAAGATTTTGAGTCCCAAATTTTCTCCCCATCTCTCCCCTACCCCTACCCCTGAGATGGTGTGCATTCTGATTATCCCTTCCCCTGTCTGCCCTCCCTTCTATCACCCCCCCCTCTTATGCCCTCCCTCCATATTTTATTTTATGTAACTAAAACATTATTCTGAGAAGGCATCTGTAAACTTCACCAGATTGCCAAAGATATCCATGATACAAAAAAATGTTAAGAAACTTTGTTAAAGATGGATGTCCCTTTCCCCCCAAAATTATAGGTCCTATGCATATTAACCTAGGTAAGAGCATAGTTTAGAAGATGTGAGAATCAGGGGGTGGATGTCATAAATGTGAGCAGTTTCAGGGAAGCTGAAATATCTGAGTTGGCCTCTATATACTAGTGTTTTAAAAGAAATTCTCTGCCTTCTAGATGCATAGTTATATATTTAGACCTAGACTTAAGCACATTTTAACCTTATTTCTACTCTTATTCATAAGATGGCTTCTACCTTTTATGTATTAATTGGTTTTATTTATAACTGCGAATTTAAAATAATTTATTTTGATTTTGAAATATCAGGTTGCTGAATATTTTATGTGAAGTCATTTCAGTAACAGATTGAGGATCATTTTGCAGAAAATATTTCTCAGAATACATATGTGGGCAGTTGGTTATAAAGAATCACCTTATTACCCTACATTATTGCCTTGCACCAACCCTGACATACCTGCTGATATCATTTCCCCGAATTATTTAATTTGGTTTGGACAAGCTGTAATCATTCTCTTACATTGAAATGTCTTAGAAAATTTATGGGGCAATGTCAGTTTATAAATTCGACATCATAGTTGCTTCCCAGTTCTGTAAACCTGGGGAAATGCCAGTTTTACATCTGCTTTTTTTTAAAAGGTCTTAATTGTAATTGGCACATTCCCATACCAACTTCTCTTCATGAGGAAACATTTTTAAGGGTATAGGAGCAAATTTACAGCTGCTTTTTTTTTAATCACAGGTGTAGAAGTGTTGAAGCCCATAATTTGTAACCAGAGACCAAAGCAAATTCAGTTTAGCATCAAGTTGGCGGTTTGGGAACCCTATAATTCCCTCTCTTTATATTGGGCAGGATCTGTCTTCTATCTTCTAATGCTTTTTATTTTTAATCTTCAGGTGGTTGCTCATTTGATGAGCCATTTACCACATGTGGATACAGCCAGGGTAAGGACGATGACTTTGACTGGGAATGGGTGAACACATTGACAAAGCCTTCTGATCCATGGATGCCATCAGGTTTGTTATAAACTTTGGTTTTACTATTCCTTAAAAATAAGGGTAGCTGTTGATATCTTTCTACTCTCCAGATCTATTTAGTATAGATAGTTGTTGAATGAATGACAGTTTTGGAAAATAGATGTGAGAAATGGATGGTACTGGTCAGCTGATGAAAATGGAACAGAGCATAATTCCTTTTTATGACATTGGATTTATTATAACTTAATATCTCCTTCTTATCCTTCCTAGTTGAGGTCCCTATTATCTTTGAAGTAGCACCATGTTCACTTGTAGGGAAGATACTAGGTAGGAAAGGCGCAATAGTAGCTATCAGAGCAATATTGACAACAATTTTGATAAGGGTAGTTGGCACACTGGATTAAGGAGCGAGAAATATGGTGCCTTGTGGATATAATTTAAATTTTCTTTCTTGTGTTTGTGAAATGGGGATGATAATTATGGAGATGTTAATGAAGATTAAATGAGATCTTTGCAAAGCACTGTGAAAGTAACAACAGGTCAGTGTAACTGTCAGTATCATTCTTTTGGTGGTGATTTCATTTTGTTCAGTTTTGGTTTTTAGCCCTTTTTGAAGCATTCATTGATTTTTATTTTTCTCTTTCTTTTAAGCCAAGGTGTGACATGATCTGAATTGTACATGAGGCCTATAAATATAGTATCAATGTGAAGGATGAGAAGAGAATAGGGGTGGGACTGGCTACTTGCAATAATCCAGAGATGGGTGGTAAGGTAGGCCTGGAATAATGTCAGTGACGTGGGAAAACATTTTGAAGATTGGTGTGAGAGAAATTGCAGAGGTAAAAAAAAACAGACAAAAACCTTAGATTTGGTAATAAATTGCATATGAAAGGTCAGGGAAAGAGGGAAAAAAACAAATAAACAAACAAAAGATACCATATAGTAGCATGCATGACTAGATAGGAAGCCAGAACAAGGAACAGGTTTGGGGTAGATGATGAAAATTTGGTTTTGCACATGTTGACTTTTGCAATATTGATGGAATACCTAAGGAGAAATGTTCTGTAGATACTTAGATTATAAATTGTAGTTTCTGAGAAAAGGCAGAAAAGGAATTATATATTTGGGAATCATTTGCTTAGAGATGATTAATGAAGTGTTGGGAATGAATGTAGTGGAAAAGAGAAGGGAGGAAAAAAAGCTAATGATGAAGTTTTTGGAATTACCTACTTTAAGAGATCAATTCAACAAACATTTATCAAATATTTATAGATGCAAAGATGTATACTCGGCTCCTAAAGAACTTATAATACAAGATAAAGGAAAGGCATCTTTATACTTATAGTTTTGATACAATGGTAAGTGAAATAAAAAAAGAATGAAAGGTTCTGGCAAAGCTCTGTGGGTAATTTGGTGTGGAAGACAACACTCTGGCTTTGGGAATTGGGATAGGAGGTGCCATATGAGTTGGAAAATGGAATAGGAATGGGAAAAGACTAAAATGAAGGGAAAGAACCATTCCAGACATGGATGACATGAGAAAATAGAAAATAGAGATGAAACAGAGCAGAATGAGACTATGAAACAGAATAGTACAATTAGTAATACAGTCTGACTAGAACATGGAGTATCTAAAAGAGTATATTGTGAAAGGAGATTGGAAGTCATGTTACTTTATAGAATGCCAGGATCATGAGTACATATTTTTTGTATAGACAGTTGGTAATTACTAATAGCTTTGAATAGAGCAGCAGCATCAAAGCAATACATTAGGACAATTCCTTCTGCATTGTCTTGTTCATCTTTCATTTTTAAAGAGGACCAGTCGCAATGTGGGATGATCCCTTGACTTGAGCATGAATGGGATTCAAGTGAGGCTTAGTTGGGCAAAGTCATCAGCCTCACTCTCTCTTTCAGAGTCATCAAAGTCTAGGGGCATGAAAACAGTCAGGACAACTGGTAATGGCCTGGGATGCAGTGCATGGCCTTGGCTCTAGTTTTATTGTGAAAGACAGACTGGAGAGGGAAGAGAGGTAATGGAGAACCAACAGTCAACTGGTTAAGAGACTGATAGTTTAGCTTTGAAAAGATGGGGACTTGTATTAATGTTGTCATAGTATGAGTGGAAAGGATTGGGAGGGATGAGGGAGATTATGAAGATATTATTAGTAGGGCATGGAGACTGATTAAGAATATATGATGAGAGAAATGCCAAGTCAGAAAGGGGTTCCTGAGGTCATGACTGGAATATATCTATAATGCTAAGCAGAAGCAACTTCCAAGTTCAGATTATGAGAATGGCAAACTCCATTTATTCAGTGACAGATTAAGGTAAAAAAACATTCACAGAAAATCAATATCAAAATACAGGGTAACTCAGTCATTTAGTAAGTTCTCAATTTCTCCACCCCTGGAAAGTACATTCATTTAGTCAATCACAAAATCTTCTCTCTATTCAACTGGAGATTAGTTTCCAATCATAAACAAAGCATATTCATTTGGTCTGTCAGAGAGTATAAAAGTCAAGAGTTTTCCACCCCTAGATCACAACTGAATTACAATCCATCACCACCAAGCACCCTCCCAAAGGGGCAGTGGAGAGAACAAAGGCCATCTACCCCTGATCCACAGCAAGGTTAAGATATCATCACAGCATTCAATACCCAAGGAGAGGTCTTTTCTTCATCCTGACCCTAGGCAAGTTCGCAGCAATCTCTGTTCCTGGGGAGACAAAGCTTAACAAAGCCACAATATACATTGCCAGTGTCCTCATCAATTCACTCTCTGCCTGCAGAACAGCCTCAGGACCCCTGAAAACATCAGCAACACCCTGCTTCACTATTTCTGTAAACATACAACAAGAAAATCCTCCTTCAGGGCTTCTTAACCAACAGTAAGGTTCCAGGACCTCTGCAACAACAGCACTGTCCTTTACCAGCAGATAAATCTGGCCAAGTAACATCAAAACAGACAGAAAAAAATACTAGCACCACAGTCATGCCTCATCAGTTGTCAGCAGCTCTGAGTGGCAGTTCTCAAAAGTCCTGGGCAGTTCCAACTGGCCCTGAGCAATTCTCTCTCTCTCTCTCTCTCTCTCTCTCTCTCTCT
>NW_027186304.1:25469887-25515398 GCF_028583685.1 Petaurus breviceps papuanus | reverse complement strand
TCTGTCTCTCTGTCTCTCTGTCTCTGTCTCTCTGTCTCTGTCTCTGTCTCTTCTCTGTCTCTGTCTCTGTCTCTGTCTTTCTCTCCCCCCCCTCTCCACAATGCTGCTCCCAAAAGTTCTTCTGGGCTCTCTCTACTTGGGCCTCTCTAAATCCGCGGCACCAGCTCCTCCCACTTCAACCCCCTCTTTTCATGTCAAAAAGTCCATCCCCTAAGTGGAATTCAGAAGCTCTGGGTTTTAACACTTAACCCGAAAATCAAGCCAATACAAGGGGATCTTTAAATTCCATTACCATTACAATATCTAAGTAGCAGTTGGAAATCCACAATTGGAACTTTTACTGAGTGGTTTGAAGTAGAGATATAAATTTTACTCATCTACATAGAGAAAATAAGTGAAGTCATGGAGGTCAATGAGGTCACCAAGTGAGGGAATGTTGGAAGAGATAAAGGCCAAAGACAGAACCTCAAGGTGAAATAAGGATATTAAGCCAGGAAAATATATAGAAAAATAAGAATAGTTAACAAAGTAGAAGGTTAACCATAAGAGTTAACAGAGGAGATCATATCAAAAAGGAGGGTGTGGCCTGAAGGCAATTATATGCAGTATAACATGCTGCAGAAAGTATCAAGGTCAATACATGCTAAACCAAAAGACTACTTCGATTTAGCTATAAGAATATGGAAAGGGCTATTTCAACAAAGTGGTAGAGACTGAAGTCATTATTGTAAGGAATCAATGAGTGAGTATGTATTAAGGACGTATAATTAGTTTTCATATACTGATCTTTTTAAGTTTTATGGTGAAGGGATTAAGGTAAGGATGTTTTTATGGTGTTAAAAACAGGGAGTATCTGAGCATGTTTGTAGTTGGAGGGGAAGGAATGTGGAGAGAGGGAGATATAGAAGATACATGTACAAGGAAAGGGGCAATTTCTCAGAGGAGATTTGAAGAGATGGAATCTAGGATCCCAAGTGAAATAGTTTTTGATTCTGCAAGGGAGAATATTTCTTTGGAAATCTCAAAAAGGGAAGAAGATGACTGAATATACTAAGATCTGTAGAGGAGAATATATTTAGAGTTGAGAGGATTCATATTAGATGGACTTTATCTTCTTGGTAAAACTTGAGCTGGAATCACCTGGGGGCAAGTAAACAGGCAGTATGTATGGGATCATTACTGTGCAGCAGCTAGGGTGTGTTTGAGGTCCCATGGTATATATACTTGTTAGCCCAAGGGATCTTAAGGAGATCATGCAATATCTTCTCAACATCTATAAAATGGGGATACCACCTATTTACACCAGCAACCTCATAGAATTCTTTTGAGGACAGAATTTTGTACCTTTCAAAACACTATATAAATGTGAGGAGTTGTCGTTGTTGTAAATGTGTAATGGAATTAGTCAACACTGTTTTATGTTTGCCTTCTGAAGTCTTTGGCTACTGTGCATTAGGAGGTGAGATTTCCCCTAGCTTTTAAAAAAGCTTGAAATCTTGAGATTTAAGTAAAGATGTGACTTAAATCTTTGTGATGAATTTTAAATGTAAATTATTCACGGTTCCTTAAGTCATTCTTATTTTTACCGTTTGCTTTGGGAAGTAACACTGGTTCCTTAGACAATCTCAAAAAGTGTCCCTAAGGGAAAAAAAAAAAAACGTTTATTTAGGGGAAGAAATCATCCCACAGAGTTCTTGATCTGAGAGTTTAAAACCTGTCATCTATCTTAAATATATTGCCTTTATTATTGTTTGAAACCAAAAATCTGAGGCACTACTGAGTAATTATCTATTATTTTTATTTATGTGTGACAAGATACATTTAAATATCGAAGCAGTGAGTGGAATTTTAGCTTTAATTTTTAGCTTCTCAACTTATTTTAATTTTTTGTAATAACAGCATTTTAATGTGGAGGATATTTTTTCTCCATCTGCATTAGCAAAGCTATTTTTAACTGCATTTTTAAAAAGTTAAATACAGTCTGGAGCTATGTGCAAGCTGACTTGATAACTACTGTGAAGCTGTTACGTTATGTTCTGGAAATACATATTTAGGGTTGCATAAATACTACATGCCATTTAAAAAGTCCTATTTTAAACTGCTATTTATACTATTGGTAGATTTTTTTTTCCTCAGCTAGTCCTGTGAACAGTAACTTTTCAGTTAATGGAAATGTGCCAAAGCTGATTATTCATTCCCTTTACAAGTGGGTAGCCTGTTTCAGTGGATTGCTAGTAGCTTTTTCTCTTGCCTAAGGGAAAATTTCCTTACCTTATACTCTAAGAATGAGAATGTTCACTTGGTGCACACACACTTCCTTGATGATGAATTCTGGGGGTAACATTACACAGATGGCTATTGCTATAGTCTAATGCTTCCTATGTATTACAGTACACTATCTCCTGTTTAATCTTCCTCACAATGGATTAAGAAATTTACTCTCATGTAAGTAGATCCATAGGATCTGACAGACAAAATGTATTATCATTTCACTGACTTCCCTTATTTTTAGTCTTCTTGTAGCCTAACTATTCCAGTTTTGTAAATATCATATATTTACTTAAGATATTATTCGATAAAAGTCCTATCTAAAGTATAAGATATAAATGGTTTTGTTTTGTACTGAAGTAGAAATTATGCAAGGAAAATCCATAACATGTCAAGCTTAGCTCCAGTGTTAACAATATACTTAGTAGTTGATGGGTATGACCATTTTCCTCTCATAAAATTGACATTTTATCTTTCTCTTTCAAGTACCACTATTTCTAAGTGATTGTAATGTAGGAATGGATGGAGGTATTATAGGGAAATAAGATATGCTGGTGATTGCATTGTGAAAATCTAATTCTGTCAGTGGATCTAAAAGATAGATATCCCTTTTTCTAAAAAGCATTTTATAATTCGTGTCACTTTCTACTTTTATTTCCTTTATGTGTCCAGGGAATAACAATAGTTGTAGTGAATGGTGACTAAGCTGGGAAAGTGTGCTGTGCCTCTTTCAGAAGAGACCATCTTTGGGTAGTGGCAGCAACTTATTAGGGACAAGAGAATGGGTCACCAGTGATGGAATAGACATTTGCATGTTTGTTTTGATGGCCCACAAATATAGAAAAATTACAAAATACATTTGTTTTTTGGCAAATTTCTTGTTTGGAAAAGATGATGGATTGACAACAAAAGTAACAGAAGTTCTTTTATCAGGTACATGCATCAATATATTAATGCTTTCCCACATTAAGAAGATTCTATTATTCACAAGTCAGTTTATGGTGATTTTTAGGAGGCAGTGGGATGTGAGGTCGTTTCACAGCCTAACCCTTGGCTTAATATGATGAGTATTTCAAGACCAGAATGTTTGCACTGTTGACCCTGAATGACCTCTAAGAGGTTATTTACAGAAATGAATTGCTGGAACATCAAGCTCAAGGATCATTTTAGTTGATTCTTGACTTTTTGAAACATTAGAGTATGCAAAATAGAGATTTTATTGTCCTTAGTTGCCTCATCTGTCTCGTCCCTAAGGAGATTGCTACCTGACATCCAGATGTAACATAAACACTTAACACACTTTTTACCCATTTCATTCATTCTCCAACTACCTTTGTGAGGATGTTAATTAGTTTCTAGTTAGCGTTAAATAGTGAGTTATGAGGTATGTTTTTTTTAAATTGGTGCTAAGTTGTAGACCATCAGCAGTTTTCAAGCTGCAAATTTCAGAAAAACAACTTGAGATAATAACGAAGAAAACATTTCACATCACTGGTTTGTGGAGGGAATTCTTGGCTTTAGCCCTAAAGTGCTAAATGTAGCAACATTTTAATGTGAGACAAAAACAAGTATGTTGAGTTCAGTGATCCCATGTCAGTAGCAGAATTCAATGTATGTGACATTGCTAATATCAGGCAGTATGCATTAGTGAATGAATTGATGGAAATATCTAACGTTTCAAATAAATTCAGTGGCAAAATCACAGTATGTGTTTTAATCCACAATAACTATCAAAAGTCAAGGCAGCCATATTTGTGTGCGTTGATGCTTTATGATATATATATATATATATGTACATATATATATATATACATCTAGTTTGAATAGCTTATGGTTAATAATAAACAGATGTTTTACACTGAATTTGTTTTACATTCCGGTTCAAGTTGATTGGAAACTGAAAGAATAACAGCAGTTGTATAATTCAGCTGCACAGTGTATTTGGGTAGTGAACATTTTTTTTTACTATATACTGAAGAATATTACAAAATGAATTGAAGAGAGAATGACTTCATTGATTACATCATATAAAAACACACTTCTCTGCATTATTTTCCACTTAAAATATAGGGGAAAAGTAAAGGACGTATCTTGAGGTACCAAATAGAGGAATAAGTCATTAGATGGTACAAATCATGGAAATTTTGTGAAGCAGAAGAATTCTGAGGCATTCAGGTAGCTAGGTGGTACCATAGAGTGCTGGACCTGGAATTGGGAAGATCTAAGTTAAAATTTGACCTCAGATACTTACTGCTCTGTGAACCAAGGCTAGTTATTTAATCTCTGCCTCAGTTTCCTCCATAGTAAAATGAGAATCATAATAGCATCTATCTCCTAAGGTTATTGTGAGGATCAAATGAGATCAGATGACTAGTATTTACAAAAAGGCTGCCATGAAAGTAATCACAATTTATGATCTAAAACACTTTGCTGAGGTAGAAGAGGTTTAAAAAATTCCATGAAGTACTTTGCAAGACCCTTTTTGATTTGATGACTTCATTTCTGGATGAGATTAATTTATGTTTCCTTTTGCTCGATGTTCAGTGCATTCTGTTGATCTTCAGTCTATCCTCTATTTCCAATAATTCAGGCAAATTTGCTTGTAATATTTGCTAAAGCATAATATTCAGAATTTGTTTCTTCACATCTTCTTTAAAGTCTGATATATCTAAGATTCTCTCCATACATTCCAATATGTCTGATACTTTGAAAGCTTTTTCAAACCATTTTCTAATTGTGTTGTTCTTTAATTTTCTTCGGTTCCCTTTTCTACTACTTTTCTTTCATTCTAATTATTCTATTTTTCATAGATTCTATCATTTTGTTGTAAATGTCATCTAAGTTTCTGGACTGACTTTATGCTTATTATTTATTGATTTTAATTTTATCTACATAGATGTTGATATTCCTTAATTTCTCCTATTGAGTTTATTCTTCACTCTGAAAGGTCTTAAGATGCATCTATTTCCATTTCTGGGACTTTTTCCCCTTTGATGTCCAATATTTGACATCTTTTATTCACTTGTATTTTTTTTTCATTTTCCGGAAACTTTTTTCCATATTACTTTTTTAAAAAATTAACATTTTCCTGCCTTTTCTTTGTTTATCCACTCTGCTTCAAAGTGTCAGGGAGCGAGAGAGATTCGAATAATTTATTAAGCACCTGGTATGTCACAGTCTCTATGCTTAATGATGGTCAGTATATTGGGAAGTGATTTAGTTTAGTGAATTGAGTGCTAGACTTAAGACTTGTATTTAAACCGTTTCAGACACTTGATAGGTTTGTGACTGTACATGTCATTTAACCTCTCTCAACCTCAATTTTCTCAGTTGTAAAATGGGAATTATAATAGTGCCTCCCTTATATGGTTGTTGTAGGGATCAAATGAGATAATATGTATAAGGCAATTTGCAAACCTTTAAGTACTCTAAAAATTGTTAGTTATTATTATTGCTATTATTAAAATAAAACCTGCTCTCATATTTATATTATACATATAATCAGAAGTCAAAACCTATCTGTTCTTTTATTTATGGCAAATTAATTTCTTTGCTTTGAATAAATAGACATAGGGCAGCTAGGTGGCACAGTGAGTAAAGCACCGGCCCCAGAGTCAGGAGGATCCAAGTTTGGTTCCAGCTTCAGACACTTAACACCCTGTAGCAGCAAGCACCCCAGTGTCCCCAGGGTGCCTGCTCACACAGGTTCTTGGATCTGCTTTGTTAAAGGAAAGCAACTCAAAATGGGTTAATAAGCTTACTTTAATCAGTCAGACATATATCGTTTACCTTGTTCAGGAGAAAAGGTCAGCACCCTGAACCTCAAAGTATACAGGCATAATTATCAAGACAGAAACATCAAATAGACAGATTTCCAAACTGTCCAACCATTACATCCATACCCAGTCAACATCTGGGTTTCCACATTCTGGGTTTTTCAAAGCCGGGGGACTCTCAACAACGGCTTCCCAGAATTCAGATCAAATCACAGAACACTTCTCAAAGTGAGTCCCAAAACAAAGCTACACACCAGGGCTTATATAGCCTTCTCCTGGCTCAGAGAATGTAACAACCTTATTGACCCACTGGCCAATCAAAAAGTATCTACTGAAAAACAAGCCTCCCTCCCCAGGCTTCTGGTGCACTTTAGCCTAGGGGCAGGGAAGATCTTTTAACATTTACATTCGCATTACACACCCACACAAAAATACTAGCCGTGTAACCTTGGGCAAGTTACTTAACCCCAATTGCCCTCCAAAAAGCAAAAAAATAAAAAGTAATAAAAATAAATGGATATATATGTGGTGGAGGTGAAAATGAAAGATTGGGATAGATTGGATAAATTGAAAACAGTAAGGTTTAACGTGATATGGTTATCTCAATTTTTGGAGAACTAAAATTAAACTTATTAATACTAATATGATTTTAGGTGAAATGCCTCATTTCTAGATTTTTCTATTTTTTATTAAACATGTTTTCACCAAAAATAGAAATGAGATGTAAATATTGATCCTTTTAACCCCTTTCAAAACATACTCTAGCTCTTAGCTACAAAGGTTAAGTGTGGCTTATGAAAATAAAAGAAAATATCTTTGAATATGCACTGAATGAATGATTAATGATATGTAATTTTAGAATTGACTCAGAATTGGTCATAAATCATATTTTCTCAAGTTTTTATTTTGTATATTTAGGAGGTATTCCAAGTATAGACACCTATGAACTTTTGGATAGATTCCACAGTGGTCAAGTGTAGAAGTGTGTTCTACTTAGAAAGAAAAGAAAGATGCAAATGGAATTATTACATTGGTTTTTAGGATGCCCATTTTTATCCTGCCCATGGTATGGTGCTGAATGCATAAAATGTGCATAAAATTTCTTGGCAAACTCATAGAATGTTTGTGAAAGTGATTACTTTAAGTAAGTGTCCTTTAATATACAGTTAACTGATATTCTATTCCAGGAGATTGTGATAAATTATATTGTAAAGTGACACTTAAGAGCTTAAGTGGTTGCAAGAGAAGTAAATATGGTTATTTTAATTAATTTTCTGCTGGACAATCATTTTACCTCCATCTGGAGAGTGAACACATCAAATCCAATTGAAATCGAGTGATTAGTTTAATAGTAAGCGTTTGAAAATCCCAGTAATGCTCAGTGGCAAGCTAATTGGGTGGTGCTTTTGTCATTCCCGTGAGAATCATGATTTATTACTAGGTATCACTGGTATTTTTTTTTCAAATGATAAGTAAGTATTTGTAAGCTTTTTATTTCTAAATTCCTGTGTTTTCCTTTACTTTGCTGCATAGGAAATTTGATATGCCTTCCATTTAAATTGCATTTTCTTTTCCTTAGAAGCCTTTTTATAACGTTGGTGTTTGATGTAGCTCACTCTATAAAATACATAAGTCCTGTCCCCAATCAGTCAAGGATGTGCCTATTATATGTGTTCAGTTTTGTCAGGCTTTTATTGCATTATAGATTATGTTTGAGGGAAGTGGTCTTACCTGTGGTACATCCAAATCTGTACGATAGCAGTAGCAAGTTCAGTAATAATG
Organism: Petaurus breviceps papuanus; assembly: GCF_028583685.1. Lineage (NCBI taxonomy): Eukaryota > Metazoa > Chordata > Mammalia > Diprotodontia > Petauridae > Petaurus > Petaurus breviceps. The sequence goes on along the minus strand of NW_027186304.1, from coordinate 25,507,572 downwards.
CGATTCTACAGTTTTAACATCAGTGCTTGAGATTTTTGTCATCCTTGAAAGTTGTTCCCTCTTGCTTTTTCCTGAAGGAGAAAAAAAAAAGATTAAGAGGAATGTGTAGAGGTGACATACTTGTAGAATAGAATTGGTTTATGGGACAAAGATAAAATAATAATACTAATAAGGGAGCACCTTGTGAAATCTGTGATCTCTGATTCTGTGAGCTCCCAAGCTTATTTTACCCTAAATCTGTTATCCTATGATCCTATGAATAGAAAATAAATAAATATAAATAAAGTTAAATTATAAATATATAAATGTAAAGTTTAGGTGGTGTTGTGGACATTGTGTCTGACTTGGAGTTAGGAAATCTGAATTTGAATTCTCTGTCATTATCTGTATGATCCTGGTGAGGTCCCTTCACCTAAAGCAAACCCTTCTCTTTGGCCTATTAGCGAGAGGTAAGATTCTGTGAAGAACAGTTATATGGTGCAGTGGTTAGACTATCAAGCTCGAAGTTAGGAAGACTCACCTTTGTGAATTCAAATGTAGCCTCAGACACATACTAGCCATGTGACCCTGACCAAGTCACTTAACTCTGTTGATCTCAGGTCCTCATCTGTAAAATGAGTTGGACAAGGAAATGGCAAACCACTCTCATACCTTTGCCAAGAAAATCCCACATGGGGCTATGTAGAGTTGGACATGACTGAACAATAGCAAGATAGTACGAAGAGGATTTGCCAAATCTCCTAACCTGGAAGTCTCTGAAAACCGGATGGATATTTCAACATCTGTAATGGTTTGGATGAAGTTTTGCTAAAGGCACAGAGTTAAACAAATGATGTCTCACATAAACCCATAGTTTTATTGTGAGTGAACCTGTAAGATCCATGATTATTTATAGCAGTGAGTGATGTCTCTGCTAAGATTCTTAATGAAACGGGTGACAAGTATCATGTAAAGCTAAGACAGTTAATATCCTACTTAATAGAAAGTAGACAGAGCTGTGATAGAAGAAAACTAAATACAGCATTTCTTTTGGAATATCTTTGGGGATGGTCCTGACAGCAATAAAGTGTTGATGAGTGTAAAGCCAAGCACGGGCAGCTTTCCAGAGGACTGCTGCTGTGAACAGCTTCAAGGTTTGGATTGCGTAGTATACTGAATTCTCTATTTATTCAGCAATAAATTAGAGCAAAACATTCACAGAAATCAAAGTGTGAAATTCACAATGTTATGACATAACAACTCATCACTAACGTGACCACATAGTTTTCACCAAAGTGGTCACATAGATTTAAGCAAAAAAAGCTATCATTAAGTAAGAACTTAACTCAATCATCCTTAAGGAGGCAAGCCTCCTTAATGAACACAAAATACAGAGGTCAGAGTTCTCCTCCCCTAGGTCACATTGTCTTACTCTCTCATTCAAAAAGTCTTCTTTCTTTTTAATTGGAGATTAGTTTCCAATCACCCTTAATTTAGTCATCCTGAAGAGTACAGGATACAGAATACAAAGGCCTCCCACACCTAGGAGACAGTAAATCATGATCTTCTCAGTTTGCATTCAATAGCCAAAGAGAGGTCTGTTCATCTTGACTCCAGGCTGGCTCTCAGATTCCATGGTTCCTCTTCCATGGGTCCAGCTCCTACCTGAATCCACCTGTCACCTGGCTTCAGAGGCAGGCAGCTCTCAGCTCCTTGTCCAGTTCTTCGTCCAGTTCCTTGTTCAGTTCCTGTTCCATATTGAAGCTCAAAGTGTCCAGTCCACCTGAAGTCCTTCACAGTTTCTGTTCCTGAGAAGACAAAGCTTAACAAAGCCACAATAACATTCATTCACATTGCCAACACCATCACTAATTCACTTTCTACCTGTGAAATCAACAGAAACCCCAAAACAAGGTGTGAGGAATCTACACAAATCATCAGTATAATCCCAAGACCTCTGAAGACATCAGTGAGACCCTCCTCCAGAATTTCTGTAAAGAAGCAACAGGAAAATCCTCTTTCAGGACTTCTGAACCAGCAGCGGCAATGTCGTCTATCAGCAGATTAATCTGACAAAGTAACATCAAAACAGACAAAGTAACGGTGCCACAGCCATGCTTCCTCCCAGTTTCTGGTCTCTGTCAGCCTATATCTGGTCATTAATCTCCTCACTGTTCCTCCCCTTCCGGTTGCATCAGCAATAGAGGTTCACAAATTCTGTTTCTTAACAAAAGACTTGATATAGCCCTGGAAAAGAAACTTGAACTGAAACAAGGTGCTAAATAATTAAATAGCTGAAACAAGGTATTAACTACTTCTTTGCTTGACATTACACTGAGGACAAATTTCCTGAAGGAAACTTGCTTAGTCAAATGTTAAATGTAATGGGATAAGAGGTAATTAAAATTGAACTGGATTTGGGCCTTCCTTCTATTCATTCTAAGTTGAACCAGGCATGAGAATGCCTGTAATAATGTAAGGAATATCTAAATTGATACATAATACATATGGAAAGAGTTCTGGACTGTAGTAATTATTTAACAATGAAAGGATCTACATGCTTCTAAGTGAATCTTTGCAGTGGTTAGACTACCAATTTTGCATGAGTTAGATTATAGATGTGGGTGCCTTCAATTGGCGTACCCATGACAGAGCAAACTGGATCTCATGACCACTTGAGACCTTTGTAACTCTTTGACACTTGGATTGCATTAAACAAAAAAAAATCAAAGCAAACTTTATTGGTAAAAGAAAAATTATTCATTGGATTTTTATAGAACAGAATTGCATTTAGTAATAATAATCATCATCATCATAGCAAGCGATTAAAAAGTGTTATAAATTTTACAAAGCACTTTAAAGATATTAACTTATTTGATCCTCAAAACAAACCTATCAGGTAGGTGCTATTATTTTCTCTACTTTGCAGTAAGAAGACTGAGGCACAGAGATGTAAGTGAAATCCCAGGGTCACACTGCTAGCCAGTGACTTCAAACATACTATGTCCCCTGTGCCATCTGTCTGTCTGAATATTTAGTAAACTGTGTTGTGACAGAATACTAACTTGTTTAAATGGATTTCTTATCAATTTGGATGGTCCTTCCAATGAACTAAGTAATGTATAACCTATCATGTCTGTACCTGTGAAATTTATGCTCATATCTTCCCATAAGTATGCACCTGGGCAGCTGACCTTTATGCTAGGGACATTCTTTCCTTTTGACACTGCATATTTGTGGAGCGCACTTTCCTTAACTAGAATATCTCTTGATAAAAATACTTTAGTTTTAGGTATTTTTTCAACTCTCCACCCTAAAGATCAAGTTATAAATGGCACATACTTTCCACTTCCATCTTTTAAAAGATTTTCAGGATTATTTTCCTTTCCCTGAATTGAGCTCAAATTTTCTTCTACCCATTTCTGTAGTTTCTCTGGTACATGAAATCCTTAGGAAACAGCAAACCAAGACATTCATTTCCTTCTGGGTAATTTCTTGTGTTGCCCAGCAGATGGAGACAGTATGTAAATTTTATTCTGCTCTTGGTTTCATGCCCACACAGGTGAGCTACTTCTTCCAGGTGTCTTCTGGTGACTCTTGTTAGGCCCCAGATTACTCTCCTTTTCACCAGTCACTCTTGCACTTATCGACTTTGGTGAACCCATCTATCACTTGGCTAGGTTAGACGTCTTATTATTTGTTGCTGTTTCTCATAAAGTTTTTGTTACTTGTGACCTTTACCAGCAGATCAGAACCATCTAGACACAGATACAGAGATATAGATAGATATAGATATACACACATATATACATTCATGCATACATATTTACACACATTCAAACATGCATGTATAATTCTGATATACACACGTGTGTGTGTATATGTACATATATATGTGCATTAGATGAATGAGATTTTTATGGCAAAGCAAAGAAGAGAACTCTCAAGGACCATGGGAAGAGATTTAAATATTGTGTAATCCCTTCACAGGCAGGAGTCACTAGTGTATTCTTCCTGTATTTTGATTCAGAGTGAGTCCCCAAGGTAGGATCATCTTGCTTGTTATGCAGGGTGGTTTAGTTACAGCCTTTTGAGGTCAGCTCAGAGAGTGAAGTGAGGCTACATTTGACTCACTTCATTATATTCCTAGCAGCAACAAAAAATAAACTTTAAAAATAATCTTTCTTACAAAATAGCAAATCTGCAAATTCAAGCCATGTGCATGTCTGTTTAAAAAAATTCTTACCTTGTTTCCCTTATACCTTTAGTCCTATAAACTCAGGGAGGTTTCTGCAGGACTTTAACTTGGGGACATTGTAGAAAGTCTTTTAGAAGTTTATTATTAAGAAGTTTTTTGAAGTAATACCCTTGATTGGGTTTGTCATTTCTTTTAGGCTATGAGTCATGAGTTAATGGGACCTCTTTTCCCATTGAAATCTTTTCTCACTAAATTATAACTTTGGTTTTCAAAACAAGCTAAAGAGACAAAATAATTTTTCTCCCCTGTTGCCTTGGGATAAACTTACAAACCTGATTACAAAGCAAAACTCCCAAATTAGTTGATCAGTTGAATCTCCCCACCTGTCCACATTGTACACTCTCTATAGGTATGAAACTGAACCTAGATTAGCTCCCTCTATAGAGATCAAGATCAACAAGAGATAGAGACCCAGTCTTTTAGGTTTATTGAAAGAATGAAGGGCTAATTCTTGGTCCAGTAAGATTTATCCCATTAGATAAAATCATTTATTTCATCTACTTCCATACTATTTCATTGGCTATCCAATACTACTCTAAATAAGATTTTTTTAAGCTGCTAAAAAGCTTTTGGGATAATAGTATATGATTCTGGTCACAGGTCATATATCCAAAGAACACTTGAATCGAGAGCCAAGTGTTCATTATCCATTTAACTTAAAATTGTATAGATACTGAGATTACCCTTTCCACATTAACCCTACATTTTTGTAGCCCAAGATTATATAAATTTCATATTATGTTTTGGGACTTTTAAAGACCATGGGGGTAGAGTGTGAATTACATCTTAAACCACCTGTGGTACTCTGATGTATTCAGAAGGATAAAAACTTTTAGGAAATCCATTGAATAATAAGAACCAGATTTAGATAGGACCCCAGGAACTAGTTTTTTTTTTTCAATATTTTGATAGCTATGCAACCATATAATTGCTTGCTTTTGTCATCAATATTTTATTTTATGAATTTAAAATCTTTATTTTAAGAAAAAAATCCATAGGCTTCACTAGACTTTCAAAAAGGTCTGTGACCAAAAACAAAAACAGAATTAAGAACTCTTGTGCTAGTCTCATCCATATCTAAATAACAATCCTGTCTATAACCATCTCTGACAAGTCATCTAGCTTTTACTTTAAAACTATAGTGATGGGGAACTCACTTCTATAACTTTCTTTTTCCAACTTTAGGATTTGAAGCCCTCTATAAAATCTAGTTTTATTATATATAAAATATATATTATATATATATATCTATAAAATACTTGTTCTCCAAGATACAAAATGAAGTTAAACTGAAAGTGGATCTCCATCTACTTATTTATAATCTCTGCAGGGTTGAGGACAGTTTAGTAGATATGTTTGTCCCTCCTGCCCTTCATCCTAGGATCTCAAATCCTTTCCTAAGCACTGTATTAACCCCCAACATCTTTTAGCTCACCTTAGCTATAATAGTGCCATTGACATAGCAAAGAACTATGAAAGTGAAAATATAGGATTAATCACTATAGCATAGTAAGATAATTATTATGAAATAAAAAGTCATTTTTTAAAATGAAAATTGTTACATCTCTCTCTAAATAATTCATTTTTCAAATCCATAGATTTTATTTGGAAGTAGTGCCAAAAATTTAAAGGTTTAAACCAAGTTTTGCACCACATTGCTTTCAAAGCATCCTGATAGTAAACCAGAATATTATATTATGGAATATATGTGTGTTATATATGTGTATAATGTGAATGTGTGTTTGTATATGTACATTATTGAACATTCTCAGAGGACTTGATAACAATTTTATTGGTTTTTCTTTTTAAAAAATATTTATTTACTTTTAGTTTACCACATTCAGTTCCATAATCTCTTGAGTTTCTAATTTTCCCCCCTCCTTTCCCCCACCCTCCACCCCCATGGCGGCATGCAGTCAAATATAGGATCTACAAATACCTTCACATTAAACATTAGTCAAATTGTAAAGGATTATAACCAATGAAATGAACAATGAGAAAGAAGAAACAAAACAAAAAAGAAAGACAGCAAGTAGTTTGCTTCAATCTGCACTGAGATTCTAGAGTTCTTTCTGTGGATGGATATCGCTTTCCATCATGAGTCTTTTGGAGTTGTCTTAGAACCTTGCATTGCTGAGAGGAGCCCAGTCCATCAAAGTTCGTCATCACAGATACGGTGTGACTGTAATTGTGTACAATGTTCTCCTGCTTCTGCTCCCCTCACTCAGCATCAGTTTATGTAAGTCTCTGCAGGTTATTATGAAGTCCGTCTGTTCCTCATTTCTTATAGCACAGTAGTATTCCATTGCATTCGTATACCACATCTTGTTTGGACTTTCTATAAGTTTTTCTTGATGACAATCTTATGAAATGTGTTGTTTCAATTCTTGTTTTGTAACTCAATAGTATACTACAAAAGCAGTTACTACCACACGCTTTTCTCCATAGAGCTGTCTTTCAAAAATGCTGTGCAATAGAATTAGGGGAGAATAATAATTCTTTCAGTCAGTTGCTTTTTTAGTCATATATAACCCTTTGTGACACCATTTGGTATATTCTTGGCAAAGATACTAGAGTAGTTTTCCATTTCTTTCCCCAGTTTTATAGATGAGAAAACTGAGACAAACAGGGTAAAGTGACTTGCCCTGGGTCACACAGCTAGTAAGTGACTTAGACCAGATTTGAACTCAGGAAAATAAATTTACCTGATTCCAGCCCTAGCACTCTGTGTACTATGCCACCTAGCTGCCAGTTTTTTTTTTTTAAAGGGATATTAGCTATCCTTACCAAAAATAAATATATCCTTTAATTTTGTTGTGGCAGTCAATGCTTTCACAGTTATGATGGCTACGTGTGCTACAGTACATACATTTTATCCCTTTATAATGCTGGATTGAGTTGGGCGGAACACGAGCAGCGCCCACTTTGTAGGATCACTGCAATTTGTCATTGACGTTTCCTGAGACGTTTTTGGGGTCGGTTGATATTGCTCAAATATGACATACATGCAAATATAGACTTCTGTTCTTGTTAGTTTGTTTTTCCTCCAGTCAGGCTTGTGCTTAAACAGAGGGAAAAATCCCTAAAAGGTGGGAAGAAAACATGATATGTCACTAGGAAGACTTTTTTTTTTCTAATTTGGTTTCAAAAGAAGGGGAAATTCCTTTGTCGTATGGTAGAAAAATAATCAAGATGAGATTCAGGCAATCTGCTTTGTGTCTCTGTCACTTAAGTCATGATGTGACCCTTGGTAAACCAATTAGTAAAACTCTCTGACTAATAACTTTTAGTTAGGAAGACATGTGTATATATGAACAAACATAAGTGTACACACATATATACATATATAAGCATACACATATATGTACATATGTGTACATATGTATATATATATTCATACCACCAGAGAAAATCCATTGTCTTGACTCTTCCTTTTAAGTTCTATAAACTGCTCTTCAACAAGGGAATAAAATGCAGTAATTCAGTGATTAAATACAATTTATTAAGCACCTAAAATATTTTATCTGCAAAAAGAGTCAATTGTACATGATAATCTCTAAGATCTCTTCTCAAACTAAAAATCTTAACTTGATACCTGCTTTCTATACTTCCTATGTAGGGAAAATAGAAGCATAAAAAAATCAAGTGATTTCTCCCAAATCTCAAAAAAAAGAAATTAGGCCCTCTCATTTTAGGGTCATTGAGCCATGCTTCCAAGGGTCTGGTTTATGTTTGCCTAAAGGGACTCATTTTAGCTTAGAATGGAAATCATTTCACATTTAGTATTACTGAATTAACTAGTGTAAAGAATGAATGAATTTCTTGAGCCATGCTTAGGGTGTTTCTAGCCTGAAAAAAGCAATTAAGAGACTTTAAAGAATTCCATGGATTGTATCAGATAGAGCTGGCATTCTGGTACTTTGCATTAAAGTCACTAAACTCTTCCATTTTTCTGCCTTTGCTAGCAATAGTAAAAATGATACATGCTTCAAATAGAAGCTATTTAACCTCTAGTCATTTGCGTTGCAAGACCATAAAGGAAAGAGGAATAATCTAGACCTTAATAAAAATGTGATATCAGACAGTGACTTAATTTTGGTGAGCAGGTACTAACATTCACATATGGTATTTAGTAATGTTTAAAATTGTAATAATTGTGTTAACCAGTTTTACAAAATGCTTCACAGTGTATACAAAGAGTAAATCCATCTTTGGCTTGTGACTTTGGGAGACTTCACTTTCATATCCATCATTATTTCCACTCATGTCACCTTCAGGTGCTTAATGAGCCAGATTCTTCATTGGAAAAGTCAATTCTTTGGTAGAAAATATAGTATTTAAGGTTGCATATAAAATTTTAGTCTTCTTAGACATTGTGTGTAAGTATATAACCAAGGGATGTCTTTAGCCCTCCAGAAAAGAGAGTATAGTTAATTTCTTTATTATTGTTTTGCCATTGTTCCTCCATGTTAGATTTTTATAAGTCAAACACAGTATCCCTGAACCAAAGCTAGTGGTGGTGCTTGACCTCTAGATCATTAAGAGATAGCTAAAATGATGTGTTTCTAGTGATTCTAGTTTAGAAACATAATTTCCTAATTGATTAGTGATTAGAATGCTGACCTTATTAATTTAAAACCAGAAGGGACCACAACCCATCCTCTTATAGAAGAAACACACGAGGACCTTACAGATGAAGTGTCATATGTGATGAGATGAGAACCCAGAACTTTTGACTCCAAATTCAGTGTTTCTTACTGCCATGTTGCTGCTGAGCAATATAAAATTGAAAGTAAAACATCCAAACAAGTTAGGAATGAAATTAGCTTGGTGTTTCTCTTGTACCAGTGGTGAATACTTTAATTGGTATAATCAACTAGTTCAATAGTTCTTATAGCAAACTGGAACCAATATGCTTTTCCTAACACAAAGCTCGCGTCTGCCAGCGGACTTCGTATAACTTGCCAATATTAATTTTGACAGTTGATCAATTATTGGTAAGCTTTCGCAGGACAAATTATAGTTTACAAAGAGTTTCACAAACAATCTGATCATTTCTCCTGTTAACGTGTCAAGATAAGTAAGTGTTTTCAACTCAATGAGGCTCAGTTACTTACACAAAGAGAAATAATAAAAGCCCATTCCACTGGAATCTGTTGAACTGAATGAATTCATATGAGAATGAAATTCACTTAACCCAAACTATTAGTGAGAAGATGTGATTAAAGTTGGCTTATCAGCATCTTTAGAGGCAGCTAGGTTGGCACAGTGAACAAAGCCCCCAGCCTCTAGATCAGAAAGACACATCTTCCTGAGTTCAAATTTGGCCTTAGATATTTACCAGCTGTGTGTCCCTAGGCAAGTCACTTAAACCTGTTTGTCTCAGTTTCCTCATCTGTAAAATGATCTGGAGAAGGAAATGGCAAACCATTCCAGTATCTTTTCCAAGAAAACACCAGTTGGGGTAATGAAGAGTTGGATGTGACTGAAACAACTAAAAAACTGAACATCAACGTGTTTCCTGTGAGTCTCCATTTAAATAAAAACAAAACAAAACCTCATGCCGATATTTTGAGGAGCAGTCTGCTAATACCTACCAGGTCAAAGAAAAGGTGTTATTTCTATTTATATTATTTATTTCTATTTATTCTATTCTATATTACATGCCTTGTGCATAGGCCTCACTGATCTACTCTGAATATGGTTATATTTGTTAGGTAATATCAGATGAATTTTATTGATGTAATATCAAAGGGTACCTCTAGTCTGAGTAATTTTGTTCCTTTTAAACAAACAAAACTGTATGACAATGGAAACAGTTATAATTTGCATTAATGTCTATTTCATGAGGTTGACAGTTGCTCACTGGCATTTCTTATATGGTGTACAATTGTTATAATCACCTGTTTAAATTTTAAATTCACTTGTTCCCTTCCTGGCTCCCCAACTAAACTCTTAGGTCTTTGAGACAAGGACTATATTTTGCTATTTTATTTCCTCAAAAGTGTCTGCATAGAAGGCACATAGAATTATGTCAGTGATTGCAATGGGAATCAATAAAAGTCAAATGACTCATCCATAGCTACTTATTGAGAATTGTCCAGAATCACTTAGTGAACACAAGAGGATCTTGCGACAAGATCCTTATTCAAAAATAATCTGAACTAAACATAGAACTATATTTTCTAGGTATGTTTAGGTGGAAATAGAATAGACAATATTTGTGAGATTCATAGCCAAGATATAATAAGAGTTGTCTGATGGTAAAAAGTTTACTTTTATTTTGTTCCAAATCTGGTATCATTAAGCCTCTGAACTAAGAAAATCTTGGGAATGAGTGTTGTGTATATGGATAATAATCACTTTGCCATGTATTTATTCCTCTGTCTAGAGTATTTTGTGAAAAACTCCATATTCTCTTGATTCTATCACTGCTTCCTGGCAATTAGTGTAAGATTCGATGATATTTTTAATGCTCAAGTCAAAGATGTCAATATCTTGCCAACAAATTTCCTTCTAGATAGAACTTGATTACTCAGATAACCTTGTAAAGTAGAAATATTACAAGTATTGAATACTTGTAACACATTAGTATTGAACTACCATATAAATTCTCACATAATGCAGCCATGGCAAAATTGAGCTTTACATTTTTAAATGTTTGAGTAACAAACAAGTAGATCACCTTAACTAATGCAGTTTTCTTAATTTGCATCATGGATTCCTGCCATAATTTATCACATGTATAGACCATTGAGAATTTAAATATGGATTATATGTTTCTAAATAAAACTCTTTGATAGGCACTAATGTACTGTGCTTAGGTTGATGTGGTAAAGTCTATTGATTCTTTTGAAATTGCTGTTCATAGAATGTGGATATTATCCTTAATATCATTGGGAAAGTATTAGATTGGGGGGATTGAATGTTTAAGTTCTCATTGATTCTAATAGAGTAGATGGAAGATGGTACTTGGTTCTAAGGAATGGAAAGGTTACTATATTCGTGCAGAGTACATATGGTACAGAGCCATTTATGGTCTTGCAGGGCTTTCTACTATTTTCATTTGGGGAGTGGAGAACAAGAGGTCTTTGAGATAATTCAGATATTAGTATTCCTTGGTACTAAACTATAAGATTTCTTTGTATTCCAAAAAGATAACTCAGCCATACTTACTGATGGAAATGCATTATATAGCCTGTGATGCAGTGACTATGTTTTAATTTTTTCTTTTCATATTTGGAAAGATACAGAAAGAAAAGAAAATGTCAGCTTAGCTGTAATAGCCCATTTTAAATCATTCACTCAGAACCCTGTAAAGGAGGGGAGAGAGAGTAGAGATGAAAGGACATAATGTGGAGTAGATAGCCCTCTTTGAGTATAGAGCTCACATTTATGTGGTTCTTTACTATTTACAAAATCCCTTCTTCACATCAATTCTTTGAGGTAGATAGTACAAGTAATATTAATCCCCATTTTACAGTTTTGGAAACTCTGAGGTTCAGGGAGGCTGTCGATAACCTAGGGTTAAATGACAAGTGATGCACACAGAGCTAGACTTGAAACCAAGGTCTTCTGACTCCAAAGTTGTGTTCTTTCTGCTAAAAGACTCTCATTAATTTGCTGCTACTTTACTGTAGGTATAGAGGATGAAGAAGGATTTAGATTCAGAGTCATAAATGAGTCCCATAGCTGCAGTAGATGACTAGAGAATAATAAAACATTCATTGGTCTCAGATTTTATCATCCCAAATGCTCAAGAATCTGGACAGTAATACTGCCTGCAACAGCATTTTCACAAAAAGTATATGTAAACAGTCTAGAAAATGAGTGTAGCAACAAAATTTTTATTAAAAATCATTTAATAAATGATTCATCTGTTTTTTACCCCAAATCCACCTTGATCACCCATCTTGTTGACCAATTTATTTACGAATGATATTTTGCTACTCTCCAACATCACATTCACCCATGGAGGATGAAAATTCGTTATCCTTGAGAAAAGTATCATTGTTGTTATTTCCATCTAGTTTCTAAAGGTCAGAAAGACCTTCAAGAATGTTCTGAGTAATGGTAAAATTGCACCTTAGATGAAATAAGGGCATAGATAGCCGGGGGGGGGCTACTTTAAGGAGTTATTCTCAACCAAATATCTAAGTTCTACTAAATTTATTTAAAATGTTCAGTATTGTTACTTTGTAGTCGCATATTCTGTGTCTCCCTCCTCCCTCCTCTATCTTGCCCCTACCTTCTCTTTACCTCTTTTCTTAGACCAGCCCATGGTATCTAACATACAGGGCTAATAAACCATAGTTTAAAATACACTACAGCATAAATCTAATGTATCAATATTATTCTCCTTATGTATGGTTCAGGCAAGTCTATTCCTTGACCTGCTTTCAATATTATGGAAGATAAGATTTTTTTTCATGAATCCATGAATACACAATAGCATTTGAAAAGAGGGAAATGATATGAGCATGGATATAGTTATTAATGATAATTATAAGAACTGACATTTACATAATTCTTTATAAAATCTGCAAGATGCTTTACATACAGTATTTCATTTGATGCACACAACAGCCCTGGGAGGTCCAGATCTTATAAGCATTATTTATATTCATTTATTATTGATGAGAAAACTCTATTTCAGATAGATTAAATGACTTTCCCATGATCATACAGCCATGTTAAGTGTCAGAGACAGAATTTAAATATAGGTTTCCTGGGGTGCCATGTTGAGTACTGTATCTACCATAAGACTGCCTCTGAAGAATTATTTTCATAGCACACCCAGTGATGTTAACTGCTGGATCATGATACTGTATTTGAAGCATATATTTAAACTATAATTTAATTATTATTTATAATAATTAGTAATTATAATATATAATTAATAATTGATTATTAAATTTAATTATAATTTAAATATAAAACTATATTTAAATTAATTTATATTGGACCATGATGCTATATTACTGGAGAATCAGTAAAGCTGGAAAAAAAGGTGAGTTCATCTATAACAATTATGCCATATGTTGGTTTCAATTTGATTCTTCTTTTAAGATAATGGTTTCCTTTACCAACAAGTGATATTTTGTTAAATAACCAATATTCAATAATTGTTTAGGCATTTCTGTTAATAGGGTATCATAGAATTACAGAATGTTAGAAATAGAAGGAGATCTACTTAGACTTCTGCTTGTCCAGCCCCCTTATTTCACAGCTGAGGAAACTGAGACCCAGGGAATTTAAGTAACTTATCTAGGCTCTCAGATGGTTAGAAAGCTATAGAATTCTAGTCCAGAAGGCATTGATTCTGGTCCTAGATCTCCCTGCCTGGACTTTAAAAACTGAGTGGTTTTAGATGCATAACTCAGTTCCTACTACGCAGTTTTGCTGTGTTGAATAAGGATGATTAACTTTAATTGCTATGACTTGTTTAGACCTCCAGTATATGTTTTATGCTAAAAGTGTCATGCTATTAAAGAAAGGTCACTAAACAGAGAGTTAAAAACCTACTTCCTCATCTTGCATTGATGAAAAAGTAGCTATTATGACCCTGGATAAGTCATCTGTTAACTCTAGAATCAAATGTAAAATCTGGTTTGGTATTCAATTTTTATAATTTTTAAAATTTTAATATTTTATTTTCCCCCAATTACATGAAAAAAGAACTTTAACCTTCATTTTTTTTGCAGTTGTTTGAGTTCCAAATTCACGCAAACACACACACACACACACACTTCTCCCTTCACACCTCATTGGGAAGGCAAGCAATTTGATGAAGATTATATATGTACAATGCTGCAAAATATATCTTCACATTAGTCATGTTGCAAAAGAAAACACAGACACAAAAAAAGCCCAGGAAAAACAAAGAAAGTTTAACCAGTATGCTTGATCTGCACTTAGAGTCCCTCAAATTCTTTCCCCAGAGGTGGATAGTATTTTTCTTCATAGGTCCTTCAGAATTTTCTTGGATCTCTGTGTTGCTAAGCCATACACAATTCATCATTGTACAGTATTGCCATGAAAGTCCTTCTCAATCAATGCCCCTTCTCTCTTCTTACAGTCTTCTTACACCTTCCTCCTCCTGCGTACCCCACCCCACATACTCTGTGATCTAGCTACACCAGCCTCCTTGCTGTTCCTCATACAAGACACTCTGTCCAGACTCTGGGCATTTTCACTGGCTTTTCTCCAGGCCTGGCATTCTTCTTCCTCCCCATCGCTTCCTTTTAGCTTCTCTGGCTTCCTCAGAGTCCCAGCCTGAATCCCATTTTCTATAAGAATCCTTTCCAGATTTCTCGTAACGCTAGTCTTTCCTGTACTGATCATCTCCAGTTTATCTTGTATATAGCCTGTTTGTACATAGTTGTTTTAATAAGACTCTGAGATGCGTGAGAACAAGGAATATCTTTTGTGTATTTTGATGGTCCTAGTGCTTAGCATGGTACCTTGTACCCAGTGGGAACTTCATAAATAAATTTGACTATCTGACCTAGCTTTAACATTTATTATACATGTGACCTTGGACAAGTCATTTAACTTCTCCATTTACTCATTTGCAAAATGAAGGAACCAGATGACCTCAAAGTTCTCTTTCAGCTATAAATTGATAATCCTCAAAAAAGTACTTAATACCTCTGGCTTATTTTTTTCTCTTATGTAAAAGTAAAAAAAAAAAAGTATTGGACTACTTTATTTTGAAGGTTCCCTCAACCCAAAACATTTTGATTCTATATGATAATGACTGATATTTTGTCAAATAATCAATATTTAAATGGCTCACAGTTCTGCACAGGTAAAATAGTATCCAAACATGAAAAGTATGCCCTCAATTAAATTAAGTAACAACAATAGCAACATATAGCAATGTACTCCCTGGACGAGATCATCTTTACAATCTAATTTGGCTCTAAAAATTTTATGGTTCAATGTTCTATTATTTTTATATTATTCTTTTTGCATTATAGATTCCACTTAGTGGACATGACTTTTCAGAGGTATTCTATGGATACATATATATATATATATTTTTTTGTTTGTTTGTTTGTTTGTTATTATTTTGCTTTTTGGAGGGGAAAAGGCAGGGCAATTGGGGTTAAGCCCAAGGTCACAACTAGTAAGGGTTAAGTGTCCGAGACTAGATTTGAACTCGGGTCCTCCTTACTCCAGGTTTAGTGCTCTATTCACTGCGCCACCTAGCTGCCCCATCTATGGATATTCTTAAATCAAATAATAGTCTAGAACATGCTATCTTTAATTGTCTTTAAGCTTTCTATAGGCTTTCTCTGATTGAGTGACACATATTGGCAGTGTTGAGTAAACACGAGTTATGCCCGTGAGAGCTATTATGAATTAATAGAGTGTCATATTTCTTAATATCAGTAACATGATTCTTAATTATCTTAATTTTACATAAGAATGCATTTTCATTATATGCCGCTTAGTATACTAGTAATAGAGATTTTATATTTGCTGCTTTTCAGTTCTTGCCTTTTTGCCTCTAGTCTTTCTTATCTGGAATATGTCTTCAATCTTTGTTGTTATTATATACTATATATTATAGCATATATATACATACATATAAATATGTGTATATATATATATATATATATGAAATAGCATTTGTATATACTGTAAACAAGAAGTCCTTTTTTCCCTGCCAAATTAAAGTCCAAAGTATTGTATTCCATCCCTAGGATGACTTGCAGATTTTTTGAAAAGCAGTAGAATCCCTGATTTAAGAATGTTAAATGGAATGATACTGAGAGAATTTTAATTGGCTAACTGATTTTTAATACCTAAAAGAAATCAAAGCCAAGAATTGTTTTTGGCTATGTAGTCACAGTGTTTTGAATTTATTGCGATGTAGATAAATTTTCTTCTTTTCAAACTCTTGGCTTTCCTTCCCCTACCCCGAGACAGGAAAACAAGCCTCTATAGCCATATTGGTCCCTACATGGCCGTTCTTCTCTCTGTGAGCAAAGTCAGCTGTAACTTCACCATTTAATGCTGTCTTTGTACTTTTTGACATGTACTCCATGATCGATAATATAAGAAATGCTGATGTTGTCCATAAGGTTTTAGCTTCCCAGTCACCAAGCTGGGCTTTTTCACTCTATCTTGAAGTCCCACCTTTTCTCTCTTAGAAACAGTCAATGAGGATAAAGGTCCTCAGAGATGAGAAAGAACAGGGTCTGCAAATCCGTCCAGTACCAATTCCCAATGCCTTTTGGACAAGTGACTCAAGAGAAATGCTTGCAAATTTGAATTGATGAACTATGTGGTGTTTCACTGATCAGCCTTATCTAAGAGTATACATTGAACATCTGCGTTCATGGAGCATTCCTTTTATTAACTTTGGAGACTGGTAGTGCCTTCTTTTGGACAGACAGCCCAGCTGAGCCTCATGATACTGGGAGCTCTGCTGATGCTTATCAATTGATCAAATTAACAAGCATTTTTGAAAGTACTCCATACCAGGCCTTATATTAAGTGCTAGGGGCATAAGGACAAAAATGAAACAGTACCTGCCCTTAAGAAACTTATATTCATTTTGTGGAATACAATATACACATGTACTCATACAAATATACACATATACATACACTGCATATTTATAGGCATATAAATATGTATGTACATGTATAGCTACAATAATAATACGAATGATAACAATAATAGGTAGCATTATAAGTACTGACAATGTGCCAGATTGTGCTAAGCACTTATAAATATTATCTCATTTTATCCTCACAACAACCCTAGGAGGTAGGTACTATTAATATCATATACATATGCAATACATACATATGTATATATGCATGTATGTTCAAGAAATAGATTTATACTCATGTGCCCATACATACATATACCATATATGTAGCTATGCATGCATACTTCCAATGCAACCCACACAAATATTTAAATGCACATATATACACACATACATATATATACACATATACAATGTATGCATATAGACTACACTTTTGAAAGAGCTAGCTTTCAAAGAGTAAAGACTTCACGTAAAAGGTGGTCCCTTAACCAAGTCCTAGTGTGCAGTAAATCGCATGATCGGTAACTGGGAGAAGATGATTCCTGCTGTCTGTATCACAGTGATATTGTAAGGATTAATTAGAAAACCCAATAAAATATTTGAGAGTTTTGGAGTAAGGCTTTGTATTAATTAATATAACCACAGGCTGCTTCAGCACCATAAACACCTAATGTACCCCGTGGTCTAAGTTCCATGCTACACTTTTAGCCTGTTTACTGTGTAAATTTAATTTAAAATCTGTTAATTTTAATTTTCATAGCTTTGTGGGGGATATAGTCTGAGTTCAGCAGTTACTCTTTGTAATTGATTTAGTTGCTTACTGTTGTTGCTATGCTGTGGTCACTGGCAATTTCCACTGTTCATGTTGGGAAGGAAATGGCACCGCCATCACTCCACTCTGGTTCTCAGGAACCAACCTGACTTAACTCTGTCTGAAGGAAATCTTTAGATAACTTACTAAGCCCTGCTCTGCTCTACTGTACGCTGCTGTGCTGGGATGGCCAAACCTGCCTCCTGGCCAACACCTTGTCAGACTCATTTAGTAACCCTCCTCCTTTTTCCCACTTCCCTCTTTTTTTCTTTGCAAATATCTTTCCTCTCCAAGTCTCTGATGATTCAGAGCAGATGCTGGGCCCACAGTGAGGGAGCCCAGCCAGTAACATCTACTTTTAGGCTTCTGTTGTATTTGTCTTCTTCCCTCCACCATCCTAAGGCCCCTCCTACCTGACAAGGAGAGGTTTTTTTTTTGTTGTTGTTGTTGTTTTGTTTTGTTCTCCTTCTAACAGAGGCACTGCCATTGAAGCAAAGCCTAGCCAGTGCCTGCCTGACCAAACTCAGGGGTCAGAGGTTCTGCGTAGACTGTACCTGCTTGAGGGGAAGGAAGGATGCTCTTCTGAAGACCTCTGTTGATGTTAAGCTAATGGAGAGAAAATGAACTTTAGAGAAAAAAAGAGCATCTTTTTAAGTGCCAGAGGGAAAGTGCTTTGTAAATTTTATGTAAATGTATCTTTAAACCTCATCGTTTTAAACCTTATCATTTTCTGCTTTCTCTTTGTTATTTATTGAATTAAGTACTATGGAGAGTAGAAAGGAGAGTAAGATTCACTTCTTGGCCTCACAGAATTTAAAATCTTGTAGAGTGATACTGTAGTTTGAGAGATAGAAGGGACCTCCTTATATCTTAGTAACTGCTTATCTAATAAGAAATTCCCAGGTGAGGAGGCAGTTTCTTTTCTCCTTTGCAACTTATACAATATACTTGCAATTTATGTAGTGTTGCCTAGAGCAACACTACAAAGGTCATACAGCTAATACATGTCAGAGTCTATAGTTGAACTGAAGTCAGTTTTTTTTTTTAATACTTTGAGGCAAGCTGGTGTATTCTCTATGCCAAATGTCTTTGTAAGAGAGGACTACAGGCTGGATCCAGCCCCTCCTTAGTTTTTGGGGGGAAAAACCTTGAGAGATTATGACTTGCCTAATTGACTAGTAATTAGCAGAAATTCGAACTCAGGGCCTCTTCCTCCGAGTCCAGTGTTCTTTCGACTGTTCTATAACTGCTAGTATATAATTACCTGGTTGATTGTGTGAGCTTGGGGTTATAGTCCCCAAAAGGGGGTCACGCCAGGCTGAGCCAACATTCTGGGCTGATCCCTCGCCTTCTGCTGCCCTCGGCTCTGATTATCTTACGCAGCAAGGTGGCTCTATCTAAGGAGTCAGTAAGACTCATCTTCCTGAGTTCCAATCTGGCTTCAGACAATTTATAACTGTGTGACTCTGGGCAAGTCATTTAACCTGTTTGCCTCGGTTTCCTTATCTGTAAAGTGAGCTAGAGAAGGAAATGGCAAACAACTCAAGTATCTTTGCTAATAAAAATCCCATACAGGGGCACAAAGAGTAAGATATGATTGAAACGACTGAATAACAACAAAAATGTCCTACATCCTTTTGTTGAATTAATTCTGTGACCCTATTCCTTACACTCCCTAGCATAGGGTAGGCATTCAAAGAATACTCATTAAATGAATAGATCTGACCATCTCTATCTGTAAAATGTGGAATGCAGTAATATCACTTTATGTTGACATTTTTTATTCATTTTGAACTTAGATACAAAAAGACAAAAAGAGAGAGAACAGTGCCGTGTATACAGTGCAGCATAAAAAGCTGATTCTGTGTAAAAGTGTGAATTTCCATCTCACACCCTACTTCTTCTGGAAGACTATGTCATAAATACTAGTTTGTTTTCAAGGCTAGCTTGCTTTTCGGGACTTCCTCTCTAATTTTCTTCTGTTCTCTCTGGTGTACTTGTATTTTCTCCCTCCCTCTCCACTCTGCCCCAGAGAAGGCTACTGTTAGACACAAATGTGTGCGTATGTATGTATGCGTATATATGTGTGTATGTATATATACATACAGATGTATGTATGTTTGTATGTATGTATATAGATAATCTTTGTAAAACCATACTATCCATACGTCTGCTTAACTGTTTTTCTCTGGGCATGATTAGCTTTTTCCATCATAGGTCTTTTGTAGGTGATTTGCGTATTTATAATACTCAAAATGACTTAGTTGTTCAAAGTTGTTCTTAGAACAATATTGTTGCAGCTGCGTTCAATGTTCTCTTGGTTCTGCTTATTTCGCTCTTTGCTGTTTCATGCAAGTCTTTCCATGCTTTTCTAAAATCATCAAGCTCCTCATTTCTTATAGTACACTAATATTCCATCAAGATTATATACCACAACTTACTTAACCATTCCCCAATTGATGGCCATCCCCTCAATTTCCAGTTCTTTGCCACCACAAAGAAGGCTGCCGTAACTATTTTAGAAAATGTGTGTTATTTTACTTTTTCCCTAATCACCTTGGAAAACAGACTTAATAGTAGCATTGCTGAGTCAAAGGGTATACGCAGTTTTATAGCTCCTTGGGCATAATTCCAGATTGCTCTCCAAAATGTTTTGATCAGTTCATAGTTCTGCCAACAGTAAATTAGTGTTCTGATTTTTCTACATCCCCTCCAACAGGGGGTGTTGCTTTCCCGTTCAATGATTGTCAGTATGACAGGGGTAAGATGATATTTCAAAATTGTTTTAATTTTCATTTTTCTAATCAGTAGTGATTTCGAGCATTTTTCATATGACTGTATATAGTTTTAATAAAAAAAAACCTGCCTGTTCATATCCTTTGACCATTTATCAGTTGGGGGGTGACTTCCATTCTTATACATTTGACAGAGTTCTTCATATATTTGAGATATGAGATTTTTACGTAAGAAACCATCTATAAAACTTTTCTCGGGGACAGCTACATGGTGCAGTGAATAGAGCACCAGCCCTGGAGTCAGGAGGACTTGAGTTCATATCTGGCCTCAGACACTTAACACAAAACTAGCTGTGTGATCTTGGGCAAGTCACTTAACCCCACATTGTCCCCTTTAAAAAGAAAAGAAAAAAAATTCTCCTAATTTTCCATTTTACTTCTAATCATGGCTACATTGGTTTTATTTATATAAAACTTTTATAATTTAATGTAATCCAGATAATCCATTTTACATCTCAGAATGCTCTCAATTGTTTATTCATAAAATGCTCTCCTATCCACAAATCTGATAGATAATATGTTCTATGTTTTTTTAATTTTCTTATATCACCCTTTATATCTAGGTCACATACCCATTTTGACCTTATGATTGCTTTGATTTCATCTTCATTGGTGGTATCTTCACCCTCTTATTTTTAATACTAGTGATTTGATTTTCTTATTTTAAAATCATATTAATCAATGATTTATCTATTATATTGTTTTTTTCAAAACAACTAACTCCAAATTTTATTTGATTCAGTGATTTTTTCTTACACTTAATTTTATTAATCTTACCTTTAATTTTTAAGGTTTCCAACTTGGTGTTTAATTGGGGATTTTTAATTTGTTCTTTATTTAGTTTTTTTAGTTGCATGTCCAAATCATCGATCTGCTCTTTCACTATTTTATTGATGTAAATGTTTAGGGATATAAAATTTCCCCTAAGTACAGCTTTGGCTGCATTCCATAAATTTTAGTATGTTGTCTCATTGTTGTCACTGTCTTTAATGAAATTATTGATTGTTTCTATGATTTGTTCTTTGACTCACCCATTCTTTAAGATTAGATTATTTTGTTTCCAATAATTTTTCATCTATCTTTCCACGGCCCTTTATCAAATTAATTCTGTTGCATCATGATTGGAAAAGTATGCATTTAATATTTCAGCCTTTCTGCATTTGTTGTGAAATTTTTATGTCCTAATAAATGGTCAGATTTTGTATAGGTACCATGTACCACAGAAAAAAGGTATATTCCTTACTTTCCCCATTCAGTTTTCTCTAGAGGTCCATCACATCTAACTTTTCTAAAATTCTATTCTCCCCTTTAATTTTTTTCTTGTTTATTTTGTGATTAGATTTATGTAATTCTGAGAGGGGAAATGTATAGTTTTCCTCTCTATTTCCTCTTGCAATTAACTTCAGGGGGAAATGGCATTTTACCTGGGCCATAAAAATGGACAATAATAATAGTTGCTAACATAGCGCTTGGCAGTTTCGAAGAGCGCTTTGGCCATATTATCTCACTTCATCCTCACAACAGCCCTCGTGCATGATGTAAATGACCATTTTACCAAAGGGGAACCCAAATCTTCTTGAGTTAAAGACCAATGAATGAACTGGGGGTGCTGATGGGTGTGCGGTGTAATGAGGGGAAGAGGGATAATTCCAGGGCAGAGACACCAGTGTTTAGCCACGGTATAGATGTGAGAGGGGTAGTTTAATGGAAAGTCAGACATTATGATTTCACAGCATGAAAAATATGTGAAGGGGAGTGGAGCAGTTAAAGACAATAATGGAAAACTACATTGGAGCCAAGCATAGAAGGCAATTTAGATACAAATATTGTAATAGTACTGTGTTTTTTATCTAATTTTCATAGCAAATGTTCAGCTACATTAGGAGCTAAGTAATTTCTTATAAGTTATCTTGAAAACCTAAGCTCCAGTTATATGTTTGTATATTGTATGTTTACATTTATGTACACACACATATGTATATATGTAATGGGAATGCAAATTTAAAGATCTTCCCTGCCCCTAGGCTAAAGTGCACCTGGAGCCTGGGGTGGGAGGCTTGTTTTTCAGTAGATACTTCTTGATTGGCCAGTGGGTCCAGAAGGTTGTTACATTCTCTGAGCCAGGAGAAGGCTATATAAGCCCTGATGTGAGGCTTTGTTTTGGGGGCTCACTTTGAGAAGTGTTCTGTGATTTGATATGGATTCTGGGAAGCCGTTGTCCTGAGGCCCCCGGCTTTGAAAAGCCCAGATGTTGAAACCCAGATGTTGATTGGGTAAGGATGTAATGGCGGGACAGTTTGGAAAGCTGTCTACTTGATCTGTTTCTGTCTTGATAACTCTGCCTGTATACTTTGAAGTTCAGGGTGCTGACCTTTTTCCCCTGAACAAGGTAAACGATATATGTCTGACTGATTAAAGTAAGCTTCTTAACCCATTTTGAGTTGCTTTCCTTTATCAAAGCAGATCCAAGAACCTGTATTGGCAGCAATACACCTGAGGACGCTTGGGGTGCTTGCTGCTACAATATATAATACACATTTATTTTTTGGGAAATGTATTCTGAATTACTAACAAACTTTTTGAATTCTATTTGCTGGTTGAAGTCTGCCTGGAGAAAAAATGTTTCTCCACATGACTGTTATAAAAGATGCAGCATTCATTCATATTTGAAAGTTGTGCTTTGGCCTCCAAAAGTCAAATTCACAACTACTCTGCTAACTGTGTATGTTGAAGTCAGTGACCTGTTGAATTATCTTAGCTTAACTTGAAATATAAGGATGAGATGACAGAGAAAGAATTATATACCACTCTATTCAACTGCATTACCTGACATTTAATGCATCACAAGAGTTGGTGTTTGAGAATAAGAGGAAATCACAAAACCAAGATTTCTCAAACAAAACAAAACAACACGTTTTCAATTTTGTATTGAATTCCCTGTTCACACATTAAATTGGTACAGATGTGTTGTGCTATCTTTAAGGTTCCTGTCACATAGCACAATTTTTTATTTCCAACTTGTATTGTTTAATACAAGTTTAAACTCCAAATCTACGGTATGATTGCCCCAATAAGGTTGCTGATCTTGGCTTGGCATCCCTACTTTGTCTAATTTTGAAACTCTGAAATGTCTATATCTGTCCAACAAAACATTAATTGAAATCTAGCATAACTCTTTCTCATAATTGACATAATTTGCCTGACTTTGAAAATGGAAATATTTAATTAAATGGTATATAAAAATTGAATGAAATAAAACTTTGCTTTTATTTCAGATCATTTTTCTCCCTTAAGCAAAAGTCTTTCATTCTTTGTCAGCAGATTTAAATCTTACTTCCAATAAATTCTTTTCAGTCACATTATCTTCATTTAAATACAGATGTGCTTTAGGATAATTCTGTGTTCTTTATATATTGAAAATTTAATGACATCCTGCTCCCAGCATACTGTGATTTGTGCTTTAACATTTGTAAATGGGGCTGATCTTTCTTAAGAGCACTGTTTCAAACTGAGTGAATAGAATACATATTAGTGAGGTCGTTTCTCTAATTGGCCTTATTTGCGTTAAAAGTGACAGAAATGCTTGAAATCCCTGTCTATCTTTATTACGATATACTCCAAAGCATTTATGTTCCCTACTGTGCTTCTCATATCATATCTATGTAGATAACTCCTGAGTATATGGCTTTGCACCTCGGGTCCTCACTACTGTACTCAGCTCAAGTCTTCCATTTCCAGTTAACTCCTAGAAACTCCTGTTTGTATGCTCTGTCATCACCCTGGAATTAATCTGTTTGGGATCTCAAGGCATAGAAACACAGCTATATAGTTTTTCTATGAGGTTTCCCGATCGTCTGTGAACACCTTGATTTTGCTCAGTCTTCTCATCTCCCTCCCACCATATCCGAGAATGTGCTCTTGGGAGCCTGGATTCTGATATGGGAGCATTACTCTTATCTTGCCTCCATAGTTAGACTTGTTCCCAAACCATGACATCTGAACCCAAACCATCCTCCTCATGGGAGGATGGGATCCTGGGCTTCACCTTTGGACATCCTCTTCCCCTACTTTCCTACCACTTCTAGTTGCCCATAGGAATGCAAGCTGCTTGAGGGTAGGGCCTGTCTTGTTTGTTTATGTTTGTGACCCCAGCACTTAGCATAGTGCCTGACATTATATGATGTTTGTTAAATCTTTCCTTCTTTCCCACCTTCCCTCCCTGCGCTGGTAGTAGACACTCACATACAAAAATAGTGAATAAATACAGCTACCAATCAGCTTTTCCAGGTGATGCATATGGTTCTTGTTCTGTGAGAGGGAAAGCAGCAGGTACTACAGGAAGCCCAGCCCTTCTCAGAAGGGCAGGCTGGGTGTAGATGGGCCCAGAAGTTGGGGCCAGCATGGTTTTTACCTTCAGGAACACCAAGCAATCTAGAGCCTTTTTCAAATGCACCTGTCTCAGGCGTCTTTTATTGTTTGTCCTTCATTTTATAAGAGGGTAATGACATTAGAAAGATCATGCCACGACTTACGAGTGAATTGGATTTAAGTGAAGGAAGGCTGTGCAAAGTCATCAACCACACACTCTCTCCTTCAGAAACATCTGGATCTAGTGGCAAGATGGAGGACTGGAGATGGCCCTGGATGCAGTGGGAGGGAGACCTTGGTCTTTTTAAGCTAAAATATTTCCCAGGTCTTGATAATCATACTTCAGGCATCTTTTGAATATACTAATCAAGAGAAAGTTAGTTGAAGATTTTTTTTTTTGCTTTTGTGGAGGGGGGAAGGAAGGCAGGGCATTTGGGGTTAAGTGACTTGCCCAAGGTCACACGGCTAGTAAGTATTAAGAATCGGAGGCCACATGTGAACTCAGGTCCTCCTGACCCCAGGGCCAGTGTTCTACTCACTGTGCCACCTAGCCGCCCCCATGATTATATAAAAAATAAAAGAAATGGGGCTCCTTTGGTATCTCTTCATATTTTCTTCTTGAAAATACCCTTTTGACTACCTAATTTCCTTTACTGGTACCAAGGCTCTCGCAGTCACTTAGGTTTTAAATCCTAGAATTATTTTTTCCTCCTCCTTGACCCCCCCCCCCATATCCAGTCAGGTAACATATTTTGCCTTTTATTTCTTTCATGAAGTCTTTCAAGGCTCATTCTTTCTCCTTGTCACAAATCTAATTTAGGACCTAATCACCTTATAATGAAATCTTCCAGGCTCTTCTAATTCATCTGACATACTACTATCTAAATTATGTTTTCTGAAACACTAGTTCAGCATGGCACCTGTCCTCACAAACCTTTAGTGATATAGTTCGGTTATTTATTTATTATGTGCCCTAAATACCAAGTTTATAAGCAAAGAACTATTTTTAGTGGTGACTCAAAGTTTGACATCCTCCGTTTAAAACTCAAGATTCCGGCCAGTATCTTATTTTTTTATCCTTCTTTCTTAACTATTCTTTTATGTCTATCTTTGACCACAAGGAAACTACCACTGAATTACTCCTTGGATTTTCCTGCTTCAGTGCTTATGGGTTTTTTATTCTCACACCTAAAATGCTCCCTTTTCTCCCATTTCTTCCTGTATCTACAAAAGCCCTATCCATAGTCTGGTGTCAGATCTTACCTCTGTCTTTAAGGGTCACACAGCCAGCCCAGATAGAAGTGATCTCTCCCCCCTCTTACACTTCCCTTATACCACATTCACTTGGCACTTATTATATACTTCCTTTTATTATAATTGTATTTTATATCCTATAAGGCTGTGGTAAAGACCAAATGAGAGAAAAAAATATAAGCCCTTTGCAAAACCATAACATACTTTAAAGATGCTAGCTCTTAGAATGTAAACCCTGAAAAGGGGGGACAGGAGGGAAATCTCTTAAACTTCTTTGTATCCCTACAGAGCAAGGCATTGTTAGCTGTCCAGAGCAAAGTTTATATGGGTTTCTGTGCTTGTGTGTGTATGCAGAAGAACAAGAATGAGCAGAAGGAATCAGATCATGCTGGAAGCAGTTGGAGAGTAAGGGTGAGGGGCAGTGTGTTGTAAGCTCCTTTAGGACTGACCCTTTTCTTTTGTGCTTCTTCCTTTTCTTCTCTCTATATAGGAGCTCAAAAGCTGCCCACTGTTCTTACCTAGTGTAGACTTGCTAATGCAATGTCTGCTCACTGAGCACCTTCTTGGTACCAGGCAAGGCGCCAGTCATTGTTGGGGAGCAGCATCCCTATTGCTTTTGCAGCTTTTCATCCCCTAAAATACAGTAAGCCCGCTACCAATCAGCTGAGGATTTTCTTTTTATTACTTTCTTCTCCAAAGTACGGATAAGGATGACAATATTCTATCATGAGAGAAGAAAAGGATGTGCAGATGATAGTTTTAGTACATAAATAATATGATCCTGAGTTATAATGTCGATAAAAAGTCTAAAAATACTCCCACGATAGAGGGGAAAGTGTGTATGTGGAATGAGGTTTTTTCTCTGGAGGGCAGAACAACTTTAAGGACTGTTTTTTTTTCTCACTGCCTGTGAAATCTGGTCTCTGGCAGAGATTTATTTACATTAAAGACACTTGAAGAAAGAGATAGACAAAACCTTAGGAACTATTCACATCTCTGTGCCTCTCTACTTGAAAGGCCTCTTGATAGGTGCTTATAGAGTCAAGGTCTCTTGGCAGCCCTTCTTCCCAGTCTTCTGAGAACCTTTTGATTAGCGGTTGTGTCCATTATTTAAAAAAAGCAACAACACAAAAACATCTCGTTTTCTTTCTCTATTCCCTTTCCTGACCTTTTTGTCCCTAATGTTCCCTAACCTAGATTAACCATGGTGGTATACAAAGTGCTTGGGACAAAGCAAAATAAATGTACTGCCTTAAACAATAGACCTTACACATTTTTGAATGTTCCAAAAATGTTAAATATGCACTATCTCCTTTTGCTGTCATCTCTTATTTTTCATGGGTTGACATTGAGTTCACAAGATTTTGACACATATCTTTACTTCTTCATGATGAAAGCGCACTATCACATTGTATATTTGTGAGAAAGAACTTAAGTGCTTTGAGCATCAGAAGTCAGATGGCTTATTTCTCACAGGCATGTAAAAGTGGTCCTCCTTAGTCCCTGTATTTCCACAGGGCACAAGCAGTGGCTGAGGTATATTGTGGGATATGATCTAATTCTTAAGGCATATCCTAAGTGGGAACCCAAATGTCTTGGTCTCTCTGTACCTTTATATGTGATGATAGTTGCTGGGCAGATTGGAGGATGGAGTGAGAGGAGGAATTTTGGGAACAGTAAAACAGCCAGTGGTCTGGACAGAAACTTTCCTTATTGACCTCAAGAACATTGTGAATAGGAAAATTTGCTCACCTTGCATAAATATAGATGAAATTTACTAAGCTGATTATAAGCAGGAGATTTTTTATTAGATTAATGTAAATTATCATTTATTATTATTTAATATAATTTATATATTGTATATTTTATTTTTAAATTATATTTATAATATAAATTATAATTTTTATCATAACTAATTTAAATAGATTAATTAATTTCATTAGATTAAACTAGATTAATAATGGGTACACAGGAACTTCCCAGCATACAGTCAGGTCAGTTAGTAGTCAGATATGGAGTTATGTCTGTCATATAGAAACTAGTAATAGGCCAGTCCTAATACTAAATGTGCCTTTGATGAACAGCTAGTTTTTCCCAAGTCTTGCCTTGGTTATAGCTCATAGGTTTTCAATGGGACTTAAATCATGTGAATTCCCAGACCATTTGGACATGTTTGTCTGTGTCATTTCTTCATCTTTTATTATATGTGGCCGGCTACAAGGTCATGTTGCATTATTCCATCTCCATTTGGAAATGTCCATAATTCCAAGATAAGCTTGCTTCTTCATATGTCGAGAGCTGTCAGACTCTGTCATTCCATTATTGGGACAAGAGTTCTAGGACCACTGAGAAATAAAAATAATTCCTGGAACATTTTTTGGGTGGGGTAGCTATGTCGCATTCTGAAGAAGATGTTACAGGCTCACCTGGACTTCTTGATCCCTCCCCCCATTCTTCAGTACTCCAGTCCTCGTATTGGCTTTCTCATGACAAGAGATTTCCTTCACAGTTAGCAGTGCTCCCTCCCTCCATTCGTTCGTTTGTTCATTTCTGCCTTCCCTCCTTCTGCCTGTGCTATAGAGGAATAAATAAGAGACCCTCAAACTGTCAGGTTTCTATGAAGATCTTTACTTGTTTCCTGATGATTACGAAGGTGGTTTTGAAGCATTGTCAGTTTGTGGGCTTTATTTTGTTTGTTTTAGATCACATTTCTTCCGTTATACCTTGATATGATTGATCCTATTTCATTGTAAACTTGAGTGATCCTTGAAAGGCTTGACTTGCCTCGTGGTAGGATCTATACAATACTTATAATAGTCACTGAAGTATGCTCTTTAAGAACAGGGCTTGAAGCAAGCTGGTAATGAAATGAGTAGAGAAGATGTTCAATGGAGGAGACATTGGAAATAGTAAGATTTGACAATTTATTGGATCTTTAGGGTGACAGTAAAGAGTTGAGGAGAGTGAAGAGTTGAAGGTAATGCTCAGTTTATAAACCTGAGAGACTGTGGTACCTTTAAAAAACAGGAAAGTTTGGAAGAGGGTAGAGAGGGAGGAAACATAATGAATTCAGTTTTGGATAAGTTGAAATTGAGACTTATCTGGGCCATGTAGTTGGAATGGTCTTATGGGCAATGGTGATACAAGACTGAACCTCAAGAACGAGATAGGGACTGAATGTATGTGTGTACACACACACACACACACACACACACACACCACACACAAACACCCTATGAGTTAAACCTATGGAAATGGATGGCGTTAGCAAGAAGGCCTCAGATAGAACCTTTGATTGCACCCAGAAGTTAGAACAATATTGCTGTTACTGTATACAATGTTCTCTTGGTTCTGCTCATTCATTCTTCATCATTTCATGTAAGTTTTTACAAACCTTTCTAAGATCAATTAGCTTATCATTTCAAGTCATTTTGACTATTATAACTATACAAATTAAAAATATATATGAAGAAATAAAATAATCTAACAAATAAAAAAATATATGAAGAAAGATACTATCTGCATCCAGATAAAACTGTTAGATAGGTATATAGAATAACATGTATATGTATACATGTACATATATCTACTTGTATGTAATGGTAGCCATCTCTGGGTTGGAAGGAGGGGGAGAGAAGAAAAAAGAAATTTATATAATAATTTTGTTGTATATTTGGAGGTAACAGCAAGCTGCACACGGTAGTTTTGTAGTTTCATGTGCAATCATATGTTTTTTAAAAAATTGTACTCTGTTATGGAAATACTTGTTTTTTTCCCTGTATTAAAAATAAAATAAAATGTTTATTGTACAAGAAGAAAGTTAGAGGGTATGACTCATAGATGAGCCAAGTAAGGAAGTGGTCAGGCAGGGAGGAGGACAACCAGAGGGAATGAAAACTGAGAGAAGATGCTAGGAGGAGAAGGCGGTCTGTGGTCTCCAGTGCGCCAGAGAAGTCAGAAAGCACCGGGCCTTTGAAGACACCATAAGGTTTGGCCATTAAGAGATGGTTGTTAACGTTGCAAAGAGCAACTTCAGTTGTGTGTGAAGAGCTGAGGAATGAGGGAGAGGAGGGCAAGTGAGGACAATGAGAAGGGATCACTTTTTCAAGGAGGTTGGCTGTGAAAGGAGGGAGAAATAAAAGGTGGTAGGTGGAGAGAATGTCACAGTCTAGTAAAGGTTTTGAACCAGTGGAGAGACCTGGGCAGATCGGAAGGTAGCAGGGAGGCTGGTCTTTTCTAGGCTTGGGTTAAATTTACTGGTCCTTGTTAGGCTCTGTACTTTAGTTTCTTTCACTGGAAAATGAAGGGTTTGAAGTTAAGGATCTAGATCCCTGGTTCCTTACACCTCTAAGCCCTCTGATCCAAAGACCACTAGAATGAACTTATAAGCACATACTTGCTAATGATTGATATTTAATAAGTGTTGACCAAGGTATGCTTGTAGTTATTTGTGCATCCATCCATTAATTCTTGAGACATGTGAGGCATAGTATATGTGCAGAACGCTGTGCTAAGAACCATGAGAGATGTAAGGTTTAGTGTTTCTTTCCCTCATGCAGCTTAGTTGGGTCCCAGACACAAATGTACAACATCCGTGATAAACTGTACCAGAGATACACAACATAGTGTTGTGTGAGTTTAGAGGGGGAAGATCATTACTTACAGGGAATCCAGGAAGAAGCATTTGAGAGCTGAACTTTAAAAAGAGGTAAGAATTCAGTTAGTGAAGGGTGGAAAAAAATGGAGAGAGGACATTCCAGCTCTAGAGAGTAGCATGAGCAAAGGCACAGACAGAGTGGTACGGTCAGTTTTGGGGGTGAGGAACAGCTAGATTATCTTGACAGTGGCAGGGAGGACAGATTTGGAAGCAGAAAGAGTAGGGGCAGAAAGGCCCATTAGGGAGCTATTGCAGTAGTGAAGGTTGATGGTGATGAAAGCCTGTGCCAGGGTAGAGGCAATGGAAATAGTCAGGGATGGGGCAGAGATTATAATATGTATTTGGAGCTGGACTCAACTATTAATTGGATATGAAAAGCGAAAGAGAAAAAGAATAAAGAATACTTCTAGATTTCAGAATGAGTTAATGGTGGTGCCCTAGGCAGAGATAATGAAATCAGAAGGAAGAAGCAAGTATACAGAGAAGGAGAATTGTGAATTACAGTAGTAATAAGAGGGAACATTTATAGAATGCCTTAAAGTTTACAGAGAGCTTTATGTGTGATCACAGTTGATCCTTGCACAACAGCCCTGTAAGGTAGATCTTTCTGATTGTATTCACCATGTCATTTAACTGTCTAATTGTGAAAGACAGTGTCATTTATGGGATATGACAGAACATATATGTATATATTTTTATACACACACATGCTAAAACTTACTGTTCCTAGAACTCTATATAATTATTATCAATTCCCCTGAATAGAGTTCAACTGTGATATTTACACAAATGACAGATCATTTTGCATTTGTTTTCTTTTTCCCCTCATTCTCCTCCTTATTCTCAAATCAAGCCAAGTTAATAAGCATTTCTTCCTAATTAACTGAGGATACAAAGAAAGTCAGACAAACAAACCAACTGCTGCCTGCAAAGAGCTCACGGTTTAAAGGGAGAGACCATACTCAAACAAAACAGTCATTTACAAGGAAGCTCGAAATAGGACATATGCACATATACATGCACACACGCATACGGTTATGCATGCATACATGCATGTGTGTAAAAATATACACATACACACACACTAGCATTCAGGGAAATGGGAAAAGTTTCCTGTAAAAGGTCTGACTTTAGCTGAGACCAGGAGGAAGAGATGAGGAATAAGAAGATCCAAGCATCCTGGGACAGTCACTGAAAATGCCCAAAGTCTAGGGATGGAGTGTAATGTGTAAGGAGGCAAACGTCCGTTGGATCATAGAGTATATGGAGGAGAATAAGGGGGAGGAAAACTGGTAGGAAAGGATGAGATTGTGAAGGCCTTTCAAAGGCTCACAGAGGACGTTATGTTATGTTTGATCCTGGAAGTCACAGGGGCCCGCTGGAGTTTATCGGAAAGGTGGGTCACCTTTGCTTTTGGAAGTTCTTTCTTCTTCCTCCTTGTCGTTGTCATTGTTACTAGCACTGGATACTTTTCTGTTACACCTGTAATGTATTTCCTCCAACAACTTTTTTTCCCTCGCAAATTCACAGTGTAGCCAACTCTATTATTTATAGTAACAGAGGTTATGAAGAGTTTGAATAAAAGTTAGAATATAGGTAACTATGACATTTTATTTTTGTTAATATTTATCTCAGCTTCCATCCCCAAACAACTTTAAAAATAAGATCTACTAAGCTAAAATAGAATTCATAGAGTTGAATTTTATCTGCTTTCCTTACTTCTTCCTAGAAGTGCATTCTTTTGCGGGTTTCGATGTCCAGTGAAATGGTCCGCTAGTGATTAAAAGAGAGAGGCAAGAGGCCTGTATGGCCGTATTTTGGGCCATCCTCCCCAGGCTCATTGAGAGTTGATAGAACAGGAATATTGGAAAGAATGGCGATTCTTGAGATTTTGATACTTTTTAATATGAAATTTGGTTTATCTTGCTTTCACTTTTCAACTTAATAAAGAAATTAAAAAGTATAACTGGCTTTAGATAAGGGAGTCTTGCATATAAATTACCTAATAAACGAAAAAAGTGTCTATCATATAGTTACTATACGCAAAACACTGCTGAGCACTGGGAATTCAAATAGAGAAGCAGCACAGTTCATGGTCTCAAGGAGTTCAGCTTATATAATAGAAGAACATACAAGAGGTTTTAGGCATGTGCCCCATGGTCCCTAAGGTAGATGGCAAACCACATATTTAGTATTGCAGCTTCTTTGACGTTGTTTCCAAGGATAAAACCATACTGCTTACTGGTATTGAACCATTTGACAATGAAAAAGACTTTGGTGGTGATGGCTGTCTTTTCCTAGACTTTGGTAGTTGTCGCTACTGAGGAGTCGGGCTGCGTACCCTGAAGAAGTTGCTTGATTGCATCTCTCCAAGGATTGCTTCCTTGTGTGATGACTGCCAGAACCAGCCTGGAATCAGGGTCAGAGGCTTGTGGGGCGCTGCTATTTCCAAGGTTTGGGGTCTTAATTGCCCACTGCTAGTTGCTGGCTAGTAGTTGCTGTTGGCATGGATGGCAGGACATTTCTTTGTAGCATTTATTCCTCTTAATGGTAGTTGTAAGAACTGAGCTGAAAACAGGACTGGTGGTCTGGGGAACACAGATAGCTTTGTGGCATGGGGACTTAGGATCCTCAGCTATCTCTCCCTGACTTTTAGGGGAAACATGGGTTGAAATTGTTTGAACTGTCTGGCACATGACCCCTCCCGTTTATTTAGGGTGCGTTCCTTCTTCAGGAAGGCTGACTTGATTATCTTGTTTGTAGCAGCTGTCTGATAATTCGTGTTGGTTGTGGTGGGGATACTGGCCCTTTTCTACAAGGGCTACTCAAGCTGGTCCGGAAGTAGGAATAGTGGTTGGGGTTCAGGGTACTGCATTCTTAGGGGCGTTCCTTAGTCTTACCTGTGCACATGTGGCAATTGCTGATGGTGGTGGTTGTGTGGCAATGTTGGGCCACTTCTCCACAAGGGTGGCTTCGCCTGATTAAAAAATGGTTTTACTCATATGTACTACTTAGAATGAAGAATATTTTGAGTTAGGAGCAATAGTTGGAAGTTATGGCAAGGCATACTTATTCCTTTATCAGGAAAACTCGTAATTTGAATTATTCTTAAATGAAATGGATAGCCTTGGGAGGTATTGGTGCCCCCACCCTTAGCAGAGATCTTCAAACAAAGGCTGGATGACTTCTTAGGAGGCAGGTTGTAGAGCAGATTATATCTTTGTGTATGAATATGGCCTTGGAGGTACTTACCAGTTCCGAGATTCTGTAAAGAAGTGGTTCCATTTTGTACATGTCTAGATTGATCCAGGCAGTAAGGATTGATCTTGAATTTTGTCAGTCATCTAATTTAGATTTATTTTTATAATGTTCAGTCTTTCTTCCTGGCAAAAGAATTGTAGTTTCAGTTGAGGATTTAAAAGTCTAGAGAATTTTCCAGCCTTTCTTGAATAAAATTTAGTGAGTCAGATCTGAAATTAAACTCTAAATGTGGGGAATATGGAGTTCCTCTGAATACTGAACATTGTTTTTGATTAGTGCTATTTCAGTTGTGAATTAAATTTAGGGTTATCAAATTTCCTTCAAATTGCATTCCACTGTACCCCTAGTTGGCTGGATTGACTGTAAATATTCTGGACTGAGCTGGAAGAAAGATGATGTATTTAGATTTTATAATACTCTCAATCTAGGCTGTTCTAACATAGCGCAGTATAGGAGAAAGAATTCTTGGTCACATATTGGGAGCTTGATTTTGCAAAGAGACTTGACTTTGCCACTAACTTAGGTACCTTTTGGCAGCTCACCTCTGTGGTCTTATTTTCTCATCCATAAAATAAGAGATGATTGATTGTGTCTTCTATGTCTACATCTCAAGGTTATTATGAAGATAAATTGAGTGAGAAATGTTTTGCATCATAATACAATCCATGTATCATATTTATATATGCATATGTATTAATGGGTACATACATGATATTGCATTTAAGGTCATTCTAAATTCTATGAATTTGAATAAGCTAGTATCTCATTTCTTCATCTATAGAATGTAAGAAATATTTGCTTTCCATCCATCAGACCTAAGTAGTGTGATATGGTCAGTGGCAGGTATTTAAAGTGAAAAAGGACATAGGGTCATAACTTGAAAGCTAGATATTGACCATAGAGGTCATCTAGTCCCAAACCCTCATTTCACAGATGAGGAAACTGAGACCTGGAGAGTTTAGGTGACTTGCCTGAAGTCACACAGGTAAAGTGGAAACATTGATATTTGATCCCAGATCCAGTATTTTTTTTTTCCATTTGCCACATTGCCTTCGGTTGACCAAAATTTTTTGGCTAAGTTATTTTCCTGTTGCTATTTAGCGAATTTTTTGATACTTGCTGAAACTATTCTGTGGGGAATATTTTTTGGACCTTTATTTTAAGTGTTGCTGATTTTACTCTGACATATATAACTTTGTAAAATGTAGAGTTTTCTAAGCCTCCTTAGCATGAAATAGTCAACTATAGATTTTTCCCTTATTATTTTTAATAGAAATATATGGATTTCTCCTTTATATACATAATAATTCATACCTTTCATTCTTTATTTTAGTTTGGAGGCAAGTGATTATAATGAAGTCCAGTCTTTTCAGGCTCATTTTAAATTTACTTAATAAACTTAATGTTGTTAAGGAAGTTGATGAGGTGCTTCATTTCCAGAAGAGGGTGAACAGGTTGGTCAGAGGGTTCCAAACCATGCCTTATGAAAATCTTTGATGCTTAATACAGGTTTTTTCAACTGAATTGAACCAGTTAAAATTGGTGGAGGGGGAAATACTGAGGCTGTCATGTGGAAGAAGGATCATATTTTCACTGCTTAGATACAGAGTAGAGAACCAGGATCAACGGTTCTGAATTTCTGCAGATATAGATATCAAGTCAGTAGAATAAAGAACTACCTGATAGTTGAATGAACTCCCTGATTAGGGGGTGCTTTTGTTTTCCCCATCTCTGAAGTCATTGAAGGCAGAGGCAAGATGACCATTTATCTGTGGAGTTTCATCATCTGCTTTATAGATTGAGAGCAAGCATGATGACTATAGTAGAACATAGCTTTGTATTTGAAACTTGGCCTCAATTCCAGTCTCCCACCTTGTCACTAAGAATGGTGGTTCTGTGTGGGGGAAGGAGAAGGGAAAGGTAAGGGAATAAGCATCTATTCAGCACTTATTATGTACCTATGTTAAGTATTTTACAAATATTTTATCATTCTATTCTCACAACAATTTTATTATCCTCACTTTACAATTAAGGAAACTGAGGCAGACAAAGTTTAAGTGGCTTGCCTAGGGTTGGCAAGTGTCTGATGATGTCAAGTACTCAGGTCTCCCTCCCTCTTGGTCCAGTGTTCTATCTGCTGTGCTACCTAGTTGCCTCTGATCATAGGATCATAGAAAGAGCTTGAAAGGACCTCAGAGGCCATTTAGTACAACCCTCTCATTTTGCAGATGCAAGAGTTGAGACTTAGAGACATTAATTTATTATTATTACAGGCAAGCTCAGAGATGCTGTGGGGTTTAGGTCCAGACTGCCACAATAAAGCAAATATCTCAATAAAGCCAGTCATGCGAAATTTTTCTGTTTCCCAGTGAATATAAAAGTTCTATCTACACTATACTGTAGTCTATTAAGTGTCTATTAAGTATGCAGTAGTATTATGTCTTAAAAATAGTGTGAATACCTTAATTAAAAATACTTTGTTGCTAAAAAATGCTTACCATAATCTTACTCGTCAGCAAGTCATAATCTTTTTGCTGGTGGAAGGTATTACTGCATTGTTGATGGCTCTGACTGATCAGAATCATGATGGCTGAAAGTTGGAGTGGCTGGGGCAATTTATGTTTTAAAAATAGTTAACAAAATATACTTTTTAATTAAAAAATTAAATTTTATTTAAACTTTTATTTAAAGTTTTGAATTCCAGATTCTATCCCTCTCTCCCTTCCCCGCCTCCCCGAGATGGTAAGCAATCAGATACAGGTTATACTTGTGCAATTACATAAAACATTTCCATATTAGTCATTTTGTGCAAGAAGACTTGAATAAAAGGAAAAAATGAAAGAAAGTGAAAAATAGCATGCTTCAGTCTGTAGTTAATCAATATCAGTTCTTTCTCTGGAGGTGGATAGTATGCTTCATTATTAGTCCTTTGGGATCTTCTTGAATCACTGTATTGCAGAGAATAATGAAGTCATACACGGTTCTTCAATGAACAATATTGCTGCTACTGTTTACAACATTCTCCTGGTTCTGCTTACTTCACTATGGATCAGTTCATGTAAGTCTTTCTAGGTTTTTCTGAAATCATCCTGCTTGTGGGATTCTCCTCCAAGGTCCTAGAGACCAAAGAGTATTTATCTTCTTATCTTGACAGTTACTCAGCACAGCACCCTGAGAGACAGGTTGTGAGGTATACTAGAAAGAAGACTGGATTTGGAGTCAAAATTCCTAAGATCAAGGAAGCAGAGTAGTATAAGAGATCAGGAGCTGACTCTGGCATCAGAAGCCTCAGGGTACAAATTCTGATTGTGGTGCTTACAACTCCCATTACTTTGGATACATGAAGAGTATTTCTTACAGAACAATAATATTCCATTACAATCATATACCACAGCTTGTTTATGCCCAGTTGATGGGCATCCCTTTG
Source organism: Petaurus breviceps papuanus (assembly GCF_028583685.1). Lineage (NCBI taxonomy): Eukaryota > Metazoa > Chordata > Mammalia > Diprotodontia > Petauridae > Petaurus > Petaurus breviceps. Next base: position 25,470,191 of record NW_027186304.1, on the reverse strand, counting down.
GTTTCCGATCCTTAGCCACCACCACAAGAGCTGCTGTAAATATTTTTTTGTACAAACAGGTCCTTTTCCCTTTTGGGGGGACATCTTTAGAATATAGATGTGGCAGGTTTTTTTGCTTTTTTAAATAAGACAGTGATGAGGTTGGTCGCATGGATTGATTCCTTCTTCCACTTGAACACCTAGATTGTAAGTGTATTAATTACAATACATTGTAAGTGTATTAATTGACCTAATTTCAATATTTTTGTGTCTCAGATATAGAAGGGATCCCTGAGAAGAGGGAGACAGAGGCAGAGTGACTGGC
>NW_027186304.1:25397473-25469877 GCF_028583685.1 Petaurus breviceps papuanus | reverse complement strand
GGGAGACAGAGGCAGAGTGACTGGCGGGTAGAGCAATCAGAACAAACACGCTATCCGCTAGGTTTGCTATTTTCTATAAGGGGAGACAGAGGCAGAGTGACTGGCGGGTAGAGCAATCAGAACAAACACGCTATCCGCTAGGTTTGCTATTTTCTATAAGGGGAGACAGAGGCAGAGTGACTGGCGGGTAGAGCAATCAGAACAAACACGCTACCCGCTAAGTCTGCTATTTTCTATAAGGGTGATTCCTGGTGCCACAAAACAATTACAATAGTAACATAAAAGATCACAGATGACCATAACAGAAAAATAATAATGAAAAAGTTTGAAGTATTGCAAGAATTACCAAAATGTGACAGAGACAGAATGTGAGCGCATGCTGTTGGAAAAATGGTGCCACTAGACTTGCTGGATACAAGGTTGTCCCAAACCTTCAATCTGTAAAAAAAGAGTCAGTATTTGCAAAGCACAATAAAATGAGGTGTGCATGTTTATAATATATGTGTATATATTGATTTATTACAACTTCACCACAAATTATTTTAGGTTATATTATATTCCTGTAATGCTCCCTTTTTCTCTTGCTCCCCCTTTTTATGCAGAAGAATATGTATCATAAGCTTCCTCTCCCTCATTGGTAGGGTACAGCGGATAGAGTGCTGGGTCTGGAGTCAGGAAGACTCATCTTCCTGAGTTCAAATCTGGCCTCAGACACTTGGTAGTTGTGTGAGCCTGGGCAAGTCACTGAATGCTGTTTGCCTTAGTTCTTCATTTGTCAGTAGAGCAGGAGAAAGAAATGACAAACCATTCCAGTATCTGCCAAGAAAATCCTGAATGGTGGGGTTGGACATGACAGAAATGACTGAACAACAGCACCTCTTTCCTCTTCAAGTATCCAAGGTCATGGAAATAGTCAGCATCAGAATCAGAATCTGAGCCCCAAGGCTCTGATGCCATTCAGTGCTTGATCTGTTATACTGGTGTGCCTCCTTGATCTTAGGAACTTTGACTCCAAATCCATCCCTCTTTCTGTTATACTACCACCCTTTCTCTCAGGGTGCTGTGTTGAGTGACTGTCAAGACAAGAAGATAAAAAAGACATACTCTTTGGTCTCCAGGAACTTAGATAATCTATATATGTTATATACTAGAGAGGTCATATAACCAGAACATTCATTTAACCACTCCAGGCCATTACCTAATCATTCTGGGTAAGAAGAGTTTACTCTACCACTGAATCATCTTCCAGATCACATTGTCTTCTTCCCAGTTCTATCTAACTTGGGTTACTGATTTGTGATAGGGGTTGGTGCCCCCCCCCCATTTGGGAAGCTTAAATTGTTAATTTACTATGCCTTTGCCATAAATTCTCTTAGACTATACTATCTGCCTGTGATGCCCCCTTCTTCTTTCTCCCCGCTTTCATGCAGGAGAATATTTATTATAAGCTTCCTCCTCCCCTTTACTATTTCAGAACCCTACAGGGATGCCCATTAAATCTTCCCTGAACCCAAGATGACTGATACTACTTAGCGAGGAGTGAGCCTCTTAGATCTTAAGCTCCATGGATTTAATACATCAGGGACATGACCTGCTCCAGGAATCTTTTGCAGCTACTTTTAAGAAGGTGGACTCTTCCTCTTCCCTGTGGCTATGGAGAACAAAGGGGAAGGTGATTGATTTGTGGTAGTTCGAAGTGAAAATAAAACTCCACAAAGCAGCAGCCCTGCAAAGCTGTGGAATCGATCTGGAATTAAAAATCCACAGGAGCCAACCTTACTCCTCGATGTTGAAAATAGGTACCTGGGAAGCGTTACAGCTGTGCTTCTCCAGACCGTGAGATGAGAAAGAGAAGGGAAGGGAAAGGCATTCATTAGGTCCCTATTGTGTGCCAGGTAGAGGCCACTAGGTGGCACCATAGGGCACAGAGCTCCCGGCCTGGAATAGGCAGGACTCCTCTTCCTGAGTTCAAATCTGGCCTCAGACACTTCTCAGCTGTGTGACCCTGGGCGAGTCACTGTTTGTCTCAGGTCCTCATCTGGAAAATGAGCTGGAGAAGGAAATGGCAAACCGCTCCAGTATCTTTGCTAAGAAAACCCAAAATGGGGTCAAAAGAGTTGGAAATGACTGAAAAAGAACTGAATAGTAACAACTCTGTCAGGCACTGGGCTGAGCACTTTACAAATGTTTTTTTTTTTTCATTTGATCCTCACAACAACCCTATGAAGAAGGTATTAACTCCATCCGGTATTATCCAGTATTAACTCCATTTTACAAATGAGGAAGCTGAGGCAGATAGAGGTTGTGACTTTCCCAGGGTCACACAGCTAGGAAGTATCTGAGGCTGGATCTGAACTCAGGTCTTCTTGTTTCCAGGCCCAGCATTCTATCCACACTACTACCTGGCTGCCAGTACTAAATGCAGAATACAAAACTGGGTCTGTTTGTGGAATGAATACTAAGTACCACTACACACTGCATTAATTGGGTGTGAAATGGTAATCCAGATCAGCTAGGGTCCAGAGGTGCCAGATGAATTAAGAAGATGAAATTTGCCAATTTTTGGTTGGACTGAGGCAGAGATAAGGTTCTAAAACCTTTCAACACATGGAGTTGTGTACCTCTGTGTTACTTTTGGACAATGTATCTTACAAAGCTACAGTTATCCTGATTTATAACACAAATGATGACATTACCTTTGCATTCCTTGAGGACAAATTATGCTCATTGAGATCCATCCACATTTTGGATTATGGATGGGGTTAGACAATTATTTCATTCAGTTGGGTCTTGGTTCTCAGCTCAAGATAAACATTTCCACCAGGACATATTCCCCTGTTTTTTCATGAGGTTTCTCTTTCTTTTTACCTTCTCCAAGAACAAACTCTCCCAACTAAACAAAACAAACCAAATTCTATCCAGCAAACTCCTGGAAGATCAGAAGACTACAGGGGTGTATTTTAAAGGGCTAGCTATTGGTTCAGAAGCCTTGCTGTGTAGATTAGGTTTTCATGCTAACAATGTTTTTAAGATATAGTCCAAGGGCGGCTAGGTGGTGCAGTGAATAGAGCACCGGCCCTGGAGTCAGGAGGACCTGAGTTCGGATTCGGCCTCAGACACTTAACACATACACACACACACACACACACACACACACACACAAACAAACAAACTAGCCGTGTGACCTTGGGCAAGTCACTTAACCCCAATTGCCCTCCAAAAAGCAAAAAAAAAAAAAATCCAGTCCAGTTGTGGGAAACCTGTGACCATGAGGCCACATGTGGTCCTCTAGGTCCTCAAGTGAAGAAAAGTCACAGGTCTCCCACCCCTGGAACTTTAGGCCATTCTGAAAATGTGGTCCATAGGAATCCTATAGGTTGTCTTTGAGCTTGTGTTTCCTGTATTCATTTTGTTCATTCTATTTATTTATTCAATACACTTAGTGAATTCCTACCGTGTACATAGACCTGCTCTCGGAGTATAAGAGTACAAAATTAATAACATACTTTTACTAGTAAAGAGTTTGCTATCTAGTTATAAAAACAAGTCCTAATTGTGAAAAATTAAATAACAAAAAATGAGTTTTTGGTGAAGTACAGAAGTGTAACTGGGGAGAGATAAGGATCTAAAAGGTTTTTCTCTCAGGGCATTGAAATTTAGACAGCAGTAACAGGATTTATATTTCTCTAGCAGGTAGAAACTACTGAACTTAGCACCTAGTTAGTGAAGTTTTTATCTTTAAGGGGGCCTGTGACTTCCTCTTTTATTGGTGTGAAAAGGGACTTTTCTTTGTGAGGAGATTCTATTTGTAAAGCTTGGTGCCTTCTCTGTAGTTCATAGTCTTACAGAATTGTTTGGGACACTGGGAGGTTAAGTGATTTGTCCTTCATCCCATAGCCACTGTATGTCAGAAGCTAGTATTGAGCCTCAGATTTTCTGGACTCTGAAACCAACTCTCCATTTTCTACTGCAGTAGGCTCCCAGTTTGAAAGTATCCCCACCCCACCCCCCCAACCATTGATATATAATCACAGGATGTAATCACAGATGATGAGGTGTTTATATGTTAATACGCTTTTATCCCTTTCCAAAGTATGATCAAGCCTTTGATGATCAACCAAACTAACATGGATCACTCAGCAAGGGAAGACTCTTCTCAGACCACATACAGAAAGTTTAATTGAGCTATAGCCAGTCAGCCAAATATTACAGCACACTGGGTATACTCGCCCTAAGAAAACATGCATTGTTTTACAGATCAGGGAGGAAAATTCCAGGGCCAGCCCCTAACCCATGGCCACTCATGAAATTTTTGAAGAACATAAGCATTGCCTAAGGTGGAGCACATCTGTACATAGATTTAGGTCAAATTAACAAACATTTAATAAGTTCTAACTGCATGCAAGGAACTGTGGTAAGTGTGGGAGATTAAAAACAAAAACAAAAACAAAAAACAGAACCAATTCTGTCCCTCAAGGACTGTGTGTTCCGCAGGGAAGATTGGTAGGCATTAGCAGTCTACCAGTTAGATAGCAGGCTTCAAGTCCCATTAGAAAAGAATATAAAATGTATTTTATAAAAAATATGTATATATGATATATAATAAAATATAAAAAAGTAGAATATATATTATATAACAAAGTTAGAAAATTAATTAGGATTGAGGCTATTGAGGGTTTATATTCCATCCGAGGTGGAGATGGAGTTGGGAGGGTTGGATGGTGTGTGTATGTGTGTAAATAATAAGGATAATGATAAATTACAATAACAATAATAATAATAGTTAACTGTTTTATAGCACTTACTTTGTGCCGTGCTCTGTGCTAAGTGCTTTATAATCCTTGGAGGTAGGTGCTATTATCATCCCCATTTTACAGATGAGGTAACTGGTTTTTGATCAAGGGAATAACACAGTCAGCCTTCTGCCTTCGAAAGCTTATTTTAGCAGATGGGTGATGGATGGATTGTAGAGGGGAGGGGATAAGTATTTATATATCGCTTATTATTGGCTAAGTAATTTGTTCTAGGTGCTTTTTTTCCCTTTTACTTTTCTCTCTTTTTTAAACAAATATTTCATTTTGAGGATTAAAAAACTGGAACAAGGGATTCCAGAATTTTTATGACAGTGCAGGTGAGAGAAATGATTGTTAATAACCAATGATTTAGGGAGATTCAGAGTTTTCCTTGAAGTGGGGTAGCCATTGTGTTCTGCTCAAGCATGAGTAGGACATAAATTCTTTGGATAGATTACCCAAGGCTGAGGGTGGTCTGGGTATAGAGATAAGTCTTTCTGTTCAAGGGTTATGTGATATCCCTGTGATATCAACCCTTCATTGTAATAGTCTTTCTTTCGTTAAGTATCAGTTAATTGGAGTTGACTGCCACTCCTTTTCCAAAAGAACAATAAGCCCTGAGCACACCACCATGATTGTCTTTGGTCTAACAGAGACAGCCAAATGACCATCCTTTTATTAATAAATGTGCTAGCCTTCTTAATAAAAATTGAATTACCCAGAACTATATCTCTCAAACATTTTTAATCACCACACAGGTGAGAAATGATGAAGACCTGGACTGGGGATGGTGGTCGTGTGAGTACATAGAAAGGGAAAGATGTAAGAAATACTGTGAAGGAAGAATTTTCAAGACTTGGCAAGAGATCTGATACAGGGGATAAAGGGAAAGAGTGGCTCATCCTTGGATTATGGATCTGGGTGACTGGGAGAATAGTGGTGCACTCAGGAAGAATGGAGATCTTTGGATGAGGGATTTATTTAGGGAGAATGATAATGTTCCCATGTAAGGGCATATTAACTGACATACCTACAGGAAATCCAGATGTCCAAAGGCAGTCTATGATGAGGATCAGGAATTCAGGAGAGAGGTTAGAAGGGAATATGTAGATTTGAGAACCATCTGTATCGAATTCATAATTAAATCCATGGAAATCAATTAACTTAACAAGATAGAGGGTAAATAGAAGATACTCCAGAATAGACCCCCTGTAGGGGCACCCTTACTAAAATGGCAGAAGATGGATAGTGATTCAGGAAAGGAGAATAAGAAAAAAATGTCAGACACGTAGAGAGGAACATAGTGTATTGTGGTGAGTTTCATGTACCAAATAGACAGATAGAACTTTGCTTTGTGGAGCAGTTAGGGTCAAGACATGAAAACACACTTGTGATTTTCTGGTATCATATGATTCCTCAGAAATCTTATTTTGGCCGTAGATCCAAGGGCAGGCATAATATCAGTCATATGAATACAGAGTTTCTCACGAAACCCTCTTCTTGTCCTAAATGTTGGGCTTTGTTTAGTTTCAGAATAAATCGGCAGTAAAGAGAGGCAGTAACAAAGGCCACTTCTGTGTCTGAGTTTAAGAATAAAAATGTTACATAAAAATTAAATAGAGTAGATGATGCACTGATAACTCATGGTTACCGGGGAATGCTACAAGTGTTTAAAAAGTTTCTTACAGATAACCTGTCCAGTCCCCTTTCCTGAGCTAACTTGGTTTTCTTTTTACTTGGTCCAATTCTTTCATTTGGGGAGAAACTTTAACTGACTGAACTAGACAGAGTAACAATTTAAATTCTAGGGCATAATCCTTCTTGCAAGAACTCGATGTTCCTTCTGACCTTTGGTTATATGGTAGAGGTTTAAAATGACAGTGATGGAGGGAGGAGGAATTCATCTTTTCTACCTGACTTGGAATTTAATGCCTTTTTTTGCTTCAGATTTTAAATTCACTTAGAGATGTATCTGACTAGCCATGTACGATGATGGTGAAAATGATGATATTTTCTATTTGTTACAGTACTTTAGACTTTGCAAAGTGATTTCGTATATCCGCACCCCTGTAGTGTATGGAGTTCTTGGGTTGGACCCCATTAGCCTAGCAGTCGAGTAAATTTCTAATTTCTGACACCTGGTTGGATCCAGTAGTCACTTTATTATCCCAGCTCTCTAGGTCAGATATGCCAAATTAAAGTACTTGGCGTGCAGTAACAACTCATCAGTAACATCCTATGCAGGCAAGCTTTTCTTTGCCAGAAAAGAGGATTGCCACTTCATGGAATCCTGGGGAAAAGGAAATGGCTTAATCTCTTATGAGACCCTTTGAAATAATGCCTCTCCAATTAGTCATTTCTGTCCATTTCTAGAAGCCGTGCTGAGTGGTAGCAGGAAGCTCTCTCCCCTATTAACAGCTCTCTTTGGAAGCCTCAGAAGCAGGTGGTGAATCTCCAAAAATGCCAGTCTCTTTCCTGCATGGTAACTCGTAGCACTGTGGAACCTCTCTTTGTGTTGCCAGGAGACCTTGGTAACTTATTGCCTTCATAGAGGGCAAATTAAGTGACTGGATTTAAACTGCCCTCCCTCATGCCAGTCACTCTCTCTCTCCTCAGTGAGGGTTTTGACCTAACCTATAAGCAATTATTCAAGAATGAAATCTCCATGCTGCTTCAGACCAGCAAGTTAAAAGTCTTTTCATCTTATACTGTCAAACTTCCTTTTGCTGTTATCTTTCATCTGGTCGCTCAGGAAATACTCTTATGATTTGCCTGGGAAAGAGGCTGGTTACAAAATGCATTTGGATTTTATCCTCTTGGTCTGAAGACTTGGTTATCTTGTCAGTGTGAAAGGTTAACTTGTCAGTGTGAGCACAAATGTTCTTACCTATAAATGAGATTTAGATTTGGGTATAAAGAATGTTTGGGGAGCACTATCATTTTAAAGTATATGTTTTCATTTCTGACCCTCCCTCTCTTTGCATATTTCAACCTACATCTATATTCTGTTATCTATGGTTAGACTTACTTCTCTACCTCTCTGAAATTTTGTTTATTTTATTGATTTTTTCTTCCCTTTGTTTTTTTCTTCTAATCTCTACAGCTCTTCCCTCTTCCCAATTTCTTATTCATTTTCTTCATTCTTCATTTCTTTTTTCCCCTTAGCTTATTTCTTAAGGGCATACATAATATTGCCAATTACTTCCCACCTCCATTGGAAGGATTAGGAAAATACAAACGTATTCCCTTTATGGGCACACTTGTATATAGAAGTAATGTTTTAATGATGTGGTTTAAACCTTCATTGTTCTTCATATTGAAACTGCTTGCCAACCTCATGTAGGGTTCAAATCTTGTGAGGACATACACTGATTTTCTTGTGTGAGATTTATACTCCTGCTTTAATGGAACATGGTTTGGTGAACCATTAAGCAGCATTACAAAAATGTGCCCTATTAAGGTTTGGTGCATTTTCACTAACCCCTGGCTGTGAATTGAGGTAAATGAGATGCTATTGGTGCCACATAAACAGTCTTCATATTATAATAAAGAAAGAATGGTATATTTTATGTTGGTTGCATTAGCCAAAGAAAATTCTAAGTAATGTTACTTAGAAAACTAACAAATGTTGACTCTCATTTAAAATGTAAATGAACCTGAGGGGAATGGTCTCACTACTTAACTTAGTTTTTAGGATTTAACATGGTTGTCCTTTAAGAACAGAAATGAGGAAGGAAACCTGCAATAAACAATATTGCGTCAGGCTGTATCCTGGACATATTAATTTTTCTGTCCTCAGCCTCTCTCTCAGAGTGATCTTATTAGCTCTCACAAGCATGAAATTATCCCTCCCCACAGCTGATTCCCAAATCTCCATATTCCTTCCTGGACTTTCTCCTGATCTTCAGCCCCATCTAATATTGTGCCTATTAAATATTTTCCACTGAGATTTCCCAGAGGATTTGGCATGAGAACACCTGCAGTCAAATTCTTAGACCTTCTCTTACCCATGTTTAATTTCCAAGGGAAAGATTTAAACACACACACACATACACCCACAATTTATGTCTGTTTTTGCCACTTATGAACACTGAGAGGCCCATAGGCAAATGACTTAACCTCTGAGCCTCAGTTTCCTTAACTGTAATATGATGGGGTTGGACTAGAACATTCCCTTATATCACTAAATCTGTTATACTATGATGAGGCAGGCACCAAGAAAAAAGACTAAATTTTAAGTGCCCTGAGAGTGCTATAAAAATTCATAGGAAGGAGAAAGCACTTTTAGCGTGGGTTATCACGGAAGGCTTCATCAAAGAAGGTGGGTAGATTTGGACTCTGAAGCATTAGAAAATGATTAGACTTTCCAGAATTTAGGACAAAGCATTTGAAGATGCTAGAGTGGTTTTAAAAATTATGCATGCACACAGCATGCGTGCACGCACACACACACACACATACACATGCACCGCCCCATGTTTTTTGCATTTCTACTCCCTGAATATGTCTATTCATGAAACACTTTAAACTTTTGACTTTTTTTGACCAGACTGGTTATTTCATTGATGTAAGGAGCTCCTGGGGACTGACTTCCCCTTTATCAATGCAGATCAACAACTGCTCTAAAACACACAGTCTCAGAGAGTTGCCCAGGACACTGTACATCCTTATTATTTATCAGCATGGGTAGCTGGTTGAGATAGGGAATATCATCTCTTTCTCAAATCACTTCTTGCCGCTGAGATTCTGAAACACGTGGAGGATGTGGCTTCAATCAGAGGCCATGTGGCCTTTTCTTTTCTCCTTGAAAGTCTTGAAATAGCCCTTGTCATGCCTGATGTTTCCTCTTCTTGCTTCGTCTGGTCATTTGTTCCTTTCTTCAGCAGGTATTTTCTTACCCTAAATACTTGGTAAGCCGCCATGTTGGGTGCTGGAATGGGGTAGGGCTGTTGGGACAGGGGCTTGATCATAAATACAAAGATCATCAATCTATAACTGCTCTCAAGAAGCATGCAAGACTGAAGCTGTTACCCTGCTTTCTGACTCTAATATCTGATTTTACCGATTCCCCACCTCTCCTTAGCTGAAAACGTGATTCGGCTCTTTTTTTGTTTTTGCTTTTTCCTGGGATGGGAAACACTTCACTTTTATAATAACTTAGCAATAAAGATGATAAATGTATGTGTGTACAGATATACCTACTCTGTTGTATTAATTCCCATATCTGCTTGGAAGAGACCGCTGTATTAGAAGCTTTCTTTTTTAAATGCCACCCATTATTCGCAATACATTTTGACTTTAAATCCTGGAAGAACTCAGTAGAGTAGGTCTAAGTCTTTTGTTGACTCTGGCCTGCAGACCAGAACTTTTTCAGCTAAAATAGTTTTATTATTGTTGTGTCCCAGAGAAGATTTAAACCTGAAAATGCAAGTTTACAGAGACATGGAAAGACTGGTCAGGTTTTGGACTAGTGATTTGCATTAGTGTGAGAGGTAATACTATATGTTTAAAATGGGAACTGAAGACCCTGACAAAGTTAAACTCAAGAAAAGGTAGTTTGATCTAGAGGAGTAGTTCCTGGAAAGCTTTTTTTTTTTTTTTGGATGTGCGTGGAGACTCTGTCACTGCTTTAACTATGTGGAAATTTATTAACTTGTCAGTGCCACAATTTTGTCATCCATCGAATGGGGAAGAATAATCCCTGCCTTGTCTACCTCATGGAGATGGTCAAATGAGATAATTAATATGAAAGCACTTAGAAAAAATTGAAACTATGCATATGTAAAGTAGTATTATAGGAGAGTGAGGAAACTGAATAACTTTCCTACCATTTCTGAGTCAAGTCTCCAAAGTATGGTTCTGTTACTGTTATTCCTCTGCCATCACTTACTATTCATTAATATAATTATTATATCAACATTAATATATAATGTATTAATGTAATGTGATAATATATTAATATAAATAGAAAATGATATATTAATAGAGGTTAACATAAGGCTGAATGTGGATATTATGGATAAAGTAATTATTATAATTTCTAAAGAGAATACCTGTGAGGTTGGAAAGGTAGTGTTTTACACTAGATAGAGAATATTTTTTGAAATTACAAAGATCTGATTTTAAATTGTGTGTCAGTCAAATGCTACCTGTGTGGTACAGGACAAGTCACTTCTCAGTAGAGCAGGAAACTCTCCAAGACAATATATGTTATTGCACACCTGCATTGGTAGAGGAAATTTTCTCATCTGGAATTCCCTGTGCCAAGGTATATGGTGAATGCTTTAAAGAATATATATGTGTCTGTGTGTGTATGTGGGTATGCATATATTTATGTATATATACACATATATACACAGTATGTAATGTATGTGTATATATTTGTCTGCACATATGCACACAGAAAAAGAAGTAATTTCAAACAACTCAGTTTAAAAAAAAAAGAAATTGAATAAGCCGTAAAGAATTCCCAAAGGGCTTAGGGGTAGGAAGATCTAAAACCTCATACACAGACAAATTTACAGGAGAATTGTGCCAAAGATTGAAAGAATAATTCCAGTACTACCTGGATTGTTTGTCAAAATAGATAAAGAAAACATCTCACCAGATTCATTCTATGAGACAGCTATGGTCCTTTCCCAGATCAGGTAAAGAGAAATCAGAGAAAGAAAACAATGGTTGTTTATCTAATGGATATTGATGCTCAAAACCCCAGTGTTCACTAAACTGGAAAACATAAATTACTTAGGAAAATACTCTCTATTTGTTTAAAAAAAACTACTGGGAAAATTTGAGAGCTGTCTTGCAAAAATTAAGCTTAGACTAATACCTTACAATGTGTTCCATGATACATTATAAATGAATATATTACCATAATATAAATATTATGCTATAAAAATTAAGAAGAGAAGCTGATCACATGCTTCTCATACCTGTGTGGTAGGAGAAATATCAACAAACAAGAGATAAAAGCAAGTACAAAAGATAAAAAAAGATAACTTTGATATAAACAGAAAAGCTTCTATCCAATCAAAATTAATGTACCTAGGATAAGAAGGAAAGTAGTAGGATGGGAAAAAAATTTGTATCAAATTTCTCTGATAAAGGTTTGCTTTCCAGTGTTTATGTGTGTATGTATGTATGTATGTGTATGTGTGTGTGTGTATGGATTCCTTGAAATAATGGCTAAAATGTAATAATAGCAAGCTAATCATATAATACTTCTTAAAAAGTTTACTAATTGTTTTACCAGCATTATCTCATTTGATTCTTACAACAACCCTGGGAGTTATATTCTAGTATTCTCTCCATTTTACAGTTGAGGAAACTGAGGCAGGGAGTGGTTAAATGACTTGCCCAGGTTCACATACCTAGTAAATATCTGTGGCAGAATTTGAACTGAAGTCTTTATAGCTCCAGTATAATAAATATATATAAAATATATATATTTATTTATATATAGAGTATATAACTCTATACACTATGACACCTAACTGACTAGAATGTAAAAAAGGAAAATCTAACAGCAGAAATTGTTTATTGACCTTCTGATAAAAAACATGAGGTTAATCATAAAACAGAGAGATACATATATGTTGAGATTGTTCCCCACCCTGATGAATGGGATCCAGTGCAAAATCCAGGTCCAATTGAGAATCCATTTAGATGGTGAGGTCATTCCTATGTTCCTGTTTGTGAGCGGCATTGAGCTGATTCTCTCAAGCCTCATAATATTTCAGTCTTCTAGGAGAAATCAGAAATCACTCAAAGGGGTTGGGCCTGCCTGTCTGTAGGACAGAGGCCAAGTGGATGAAGAATGCACATGTCTCAGATTTCAGTGTGCTTTTGAATAGACACCCTATGTTCCTTGTCCTATAGTGTGTATCTCTGGGACAGATAAGATAGAGTGACAGGGAGTGGGCCCCTAAGATGAACAGTAGGAGGAAAACAGATTGGATGACTTTCAGTAATTTGCAAAGCTCCATTATGCTTCCCATGAAAGCAAAAACTCATCTTTCCAATACTACCATCTTACCAGTGTTTCTTTATGGCAGTGAAATATGAAACATGGTAGCCACCAAAAATCTATTATCACACAAACAACACTAGAGCAGAGCAAACTGCAATACTTCAATAGCCAATGCAAAACAAACAAAGGAAAGGTTGAAAGGATGTTGTGAAGCAACTAAATGTGACGAGAGCAAGGGATGACTGGTGGATAGTCAGAACACGGGGTGCTCTGCTAACGTGGGGAGCTGCTGAGAAAGGCCTCACCATTGGGTGGGACCCTCCCAACCCCCAGCCCCCATGGTGACATGGACAAGAGTCAAAAGAGGTTAACTTTCATGAAGAGTTTGCTCGTTGCATCTTTAGAGGAAATTTCTGATTTGAGAAGTTAGACTCATTTAAGTATTGGGAGGAATTGGAATTAGTAAATGAGAATAAAAGCCAATCTGCAATATAAATGATCAGAAGATATGAACAAGAAAATTTCAAATGAAGATTTCATCTACTGTATCATCAACCACATGAAGAAATGCTCCAAATAAATGGAATTTATGCAATATTAATGTTCTCAAATTGGCAAAAGTGAAAAATATAGCAATTTTTTGAAATATTGGTAGAGGACAGTCACTCTAGCAAACTGTTGTAGCTATGAATTAGTTGATCCAACTATTCTGGAAAGTAATTTGCATCTATAACAAGAAGTTTACTAAAACTCCCTATAGGGGTGGCTAGGTGGTGCAGTGAATAGAGCACCGGCCCTGGAGTCAGGAGGATCTGGGTTCAAATCCGGCCTCAGACACTTAACACAAAAACTAGCTGTGTGACCTTAGGCAAGTCACTTAACCCCAATTGCCCTCCCAAAAAAAAGCAAAAAAAAAACCAAACCCTCCCTATAACCCTTTGACCTAGCAATACCACTTCTATGCATATACCTAAAAGAGGTTAAAAAAAATGGGGTAAAATCTCATATGTACAGAATTATTTATAATAGCACTTATTGTAAAGGCAAAGAATTAGAAACAGAGTGGTTGTTCATAATTGGGTAATAATATAATAAATTCTGGTGTGTCATTTTAAGACAATTTGATTTGCTATAAGAAAAAGATGAATATGATGAATTCAGAAAAACCTGGGAATTATTGTATAGATACATTGTGAAATGAGCAAAATCAGAAGAACAAGTTTCAGAATGACCACAACAATGTATATGAAAACAGTGCTGAGAGATGAGAGAATTCTAATTCTAATGGAATCTTCATGATTCAGGTGACTTAGGGAAGCATGCTTCCTACCTATCAGCAGAGATGTGGAAGAATAAAAGAGTAGCTGAGGCATTTATTTTCTACCAAAGTATTGTTTTGTGTGACTGTGCTTAATGTTACTAGGGAAGATTTCTGTTGTAGGGGAGTGAGTTATTGGGTAGCAATAGAGATGTAGGAGTCGGGGGAGGAGACAGAATATCAATAAAAATTTTAAAATACATAGAAGAAAATAAGTTAAGAAAAGAACACCTGGCTGGGGCAACTAGATGGCACAGTGAATACAGCACTGACCTTGCAGTCAGGAGGACCTAAGTGCAAATGCGGCCTCAGACACTTGATATACTTACTAGCTGTGTGACCTTGGGCAAGTCACTTAACCTCAATTGCCCTGCCCTCCCACCTCCAAAAAAAAAAAGAGAGAAAAGAACACAAACTTAATTTTGTCATTGCTTTGTGTAATTTAATATACATCTAAGGGGGACCACCACCCAAGTCAGTCAAAGAAGGTTCAGATTTTGATTAAATCAATCCACCAATCAAAAGTCATGAATAAGTACTTTTATCATTTTGAAAGTATCATAGAGACTTTTAGTCACTGATTAAAAAACAGATGACTCAACAAAAGATTTATTCTTTTGATTGATTAAAGTGAATAAGACATGCCCCATGGGGGAAGGTATAAACCCAGAAGTCACTATGAGAGTTTGAATAGGAGTGAAACAGTTTGATGGTAGAAGACTATGGAATTGAATGGAATAAGAATTTGAGTGTTTAATATGTGCCAGGCATTGTGTGAGGCTAAATGCTTTACAAGTATCATCTCATTTGACCCTTGCAACAACTCTCCAAGGTAGATGCTATTATCCAGATTTATAAACGAGGAAACTGAGGCAGACAGAAGTAAATTGACTTGTCCAGATTCACATAGGTAGTATGTGTCTGAGATCAGATTTCAGTTCAAATGTTCATGACTTGTAATGGTTGGACAGTTTGAAATCTGTCTACTTGATCTGGAAACCCAGATGTTGACTGGGTATGGATGTAATGGCTGGACAGTTTGGGAATCTGTCTACTTGATCTGTTTCTGTCTTGATAATTCTGCCTGTATACTTTGAAGTTCAGGGTGCTGACCTTTTTCCCTTGAACAAGGTAAACAATATATGTCTGACTGATTAAAGTAAGCTTGTTAACCCATTTTGAGTTGCTTTCCTTTATCAAAGCAGATCCAAGAACCTGTGGTGGCAACAAACCCTGAGGACGCTTGGGGTGCTTGCTGCTACATGACTCCAGACCCAGACTTTATCCACGAGCCATCTATTACCACCTAGCTCCCTGAATGATAGTTTTCTGGTTCCAGAGTTTGAACTAATTCCTTGAGAGGGATTTTCCTCCTAACAGTTTCATCCTAACCTTTCGATGAGCCCTCCTTATGACAGAGACAAGTACTTGTTGTGAACTCAGTATTGGAGTTCTAGTACCCTTACCCTTTGGCCACAGATGTTCACAACATATGTGCTTCACTACCATCGTATTTTAGATAAAATCCCATGTTTTACCTGGCTTCTGTACTTGTGGGAGGGTGTGATTCAAGCTTTTGGAGGGTAATGTTTGGAAAAAGTTGTTCTTACTACATCTTCAAAGTAAATACTTCTACTAAAAGTTAATTGAGGCTACTGTCAGATAATCAACAGGAAGAATACTGGTTGGGGCTTGTGAGCAAAGTCACAGTTTTTCTGATTGGAGAAGGTACCCCAACTTGTCAGTGGGAGTAGCTAGAAAAACTGTATGAAACCAAGTTCATATTTCATATATAATACTTTCTTTTTTGTTCTTGGTATATTGCAATGTTCAAGTTTGTTGATCAGTTTATAATAAAATACATATTTTTAAAAATACATATTTAAGTATTTCTTCACTGTCTCATGCTGCGGTGATAACCTTGGTCTCTTGAAGGCTGTGAAGCTCCAACAGCAATTCACCCTCCAAAAACTGAAAAAGCTTTAAGTATAGTCTTGTTGACAGACCATGGCATCTGAGGCTCTTCGGAGATATGTTTGGAGAAGCTCATATCCAAAGTTGGGTACCATTTTTAATTGCAACAGGAATTGATTAAATTAATTATTTAAGGTTTGTTCTTCATGTGTAGAATGAATATTCCCATTGATAAAATCATAGATCATTTAAGTATTAAAATAATAATAATAATTAATTATACTGAAATGTGTTTGTAGATATAATGTGTCCACATCTACTTGTGGGGAGTCATTGTAGTGTTTTGCATTTAAAATAAGAACAGATAAAAACCTTAGGTCTTATAAAGTCGTCATATATTCTGCCCAAAATAATTAGTACATTTATATTCTGGACATTCATGACAGAAACTAGAATCCTGGGTTAAAGTGTAATTTTTTATGTTCTAGTTTAGTAGATATCTGGAATATTAATTGAGGAATTATCAGTATATGTAAACATAATGATTATGTGCATTATGGCTAAAGAATTTTTAAATGGATCTCTGAAGTTTTCTCATCCTGAAGGCTGTATGAAGTCAATGTTACATAAACATCTCCCCAAAGTTAGTGTCAAGGTATAGTGTGTTGGACTCTGACTGATCAGACCAGTACAAGCTCGGAAGGTTTTACCACAGGGTTTTACACATAAATGGGAAAAGTCTGAGGCAGGCATACCTACCACAAGGCTATTATAGTAATTAAGGTGTGATGTGATGAAGACCTGTACCAGAGTAGTGGTAGTGTCAAAGGAGAGAAGGGGGCCTGTTAGACAGATGTGGCAAAGGTGAAATCAGTAGACCTTAACAACGGATTCAATATGAGGGATGAGAGATAGTGAAGAATTCAGGATGACTCCTAGGTTGTAGGAATGAGGGATGGGGGGATGGTGTTGTCTTCTGCAGTAATAGGGAAGGTAGGAAAAGGGCAGGGTTTAGGGGAAAAGATAATGAATTCTCCTTTAGACATTTTGAATTTAATACGTCTGCTGGACATCCAATTTGAGCTGTCTGAAAGACAGAGACGCAAGTTTGGAGGTCAGCAGAGAAGTTAGAGTGGCATAGGTGAATCTGAGAAGCATTAGAATAGAAATGGTAATTAAATCCACAAGAGATGATATGATCACCAAGGGAAGTAGTATAGAGGGAGAAGAGAAGGCGGCCCGAAACAGAACCTTAATTAATTAATCAAATATTCATCATCCTTCATTCTTGGGAAACCATGACCTCTATTACTAAGAACAAGGGTTAGATTACTAAGGTTTGCTCTAGATTATTTCTGCTAATAGTTTAAATACTCCAAGGACTATTTACTTTTGACTTTTCAATGCATTAGAATACCTTTTTTGGCAGCAAGTTCCTTTCCTAATTGCAGTTGTCTTAGACTAATATAAAAATATATTTGTATTTCCTAAGCATACTGCCAGGAACCTCTCTCCACCCCCAGCATTCCCAGGGAAAAACACTTGATTGGGAGAGGAATCCATCTAGCCTAGTGTTAGAAGTCTACCACAGGTAATAAACAAAGTGTGAAGATAATAGTTTCAAAAACAGATGCTAGAGATCATCTAATCCAACAGTTTCAAACTTTGTGGTCTTGGAACCACTTTATACTTAAAGTTTATTGAGGAAACCTTTACAATCTTAAAATGATTGAGGACCCCCAAAGAGCTTTTTGTTTATATAGATTGTATCTTACTGATATTTTATATATTAGAAATTAAAATGATAAAATAGAAATATTTAATATTTAATTTGAAAACATCAACTAATTACATGCTAACACAAATAACGTTTTATGAAAAATAATTATATTTCTGAAACAAAACATGAAAAAAGTCACAATGTTTTATACACTTTTGCAAAACTCTTTAATGTCAGACTTAATAGAAGAAAACCAGATTCTTGTATTTGTTTCTGCTTTCAGTATACTCTGCTGTATTGCTTTGGCTGATCCATATGAAGAAAATCTAGTCTCACTGATATAAGTAGTTGGAAATAAGAAAAATATTTTGCTAAGAAAATAACATTTTACTGTTATTCTTGAAAATAGTTTTGACCTTTTGGACCTCTTGAAAGGGTCTTGGAAAGTCCCAGAAAGTTGTGGATTACTGATTTCTTGTTTTGAGAACCATGGATTCAATCCAGCATGCCCATTTTATAAATGTGGAAGCTGAGGCCCACAGAAGTTAAATGACTTTGTTTTCCCCATATTGAGCATAAGTCCTGGAACATAGTAAGTGCTTAATAAATCCTTCTTGAGTCTCTGACCCAAGCTTACATATGTAAGTAGCAGAATTCAAATTCAAATCCACTATTTGTTGTTGATAATTGTGGTGTTTTTTCTCTTATTTTTCTTGTTATACTATGGAAGAAAATTGAGGATCGGATATAATTGTTAAACTCAATAACTCACCCTATACTTTATTTGTTAATCCCTTATTTAATGGAATTTAATTGAGAGAGGAACGCTATTTGAGAACACTGAGTCTTAGTCCCAGAATTTTCTTAGAGAAAGACATTTAAATTATTCTTTCCTTAAAATAGTAATTTACTTCAATTCAGTAAATATTTATAAAAACTGGAGACAGAGGGGGCGGCCAGGTAGCACAGCGAGTAAAAGCACCGGCTCCAGTGTTGAGAAGACCTGGAGATCGAATCCCAGGCTCAGACACTTAGCACCCACCCAGAAACACCTGGCCGTGTAACCTTGAGCAAGTTACTTAACCCCAATTGCTTTAAAAAAAAAAAAAAAACTGGAGACAGAAAGATGAAAAAGGGCACAGTTCTGCCCTTAAAGCTTAGAGACCACAGAAGAGTGTAATATGGCACACACATAAATTAAGAATAATATAAGATATAGTATAGTGGGAGCATTATTTCAGAAAATACCAGGAATCTTCCATTGTTGTAAGGTCAAATTCAGCCTTTAGCTCAGAACCAGGAGAGGACAATTCATGGCTTTGGATAATATAAACCAAGGATACTAGTATTCTTCCGGTCTTACTGTCTTCCATTTAACAATATTATTTTGCATTCATTCTTTTATGTTTATTCTGAATACTTACATGTTAGATAAGTGCTTCTTGTTACCCCTTGACCCTCCCCACCCCCCTTTGTAAGCAAGGTATTGTTTCCTTCTCTTTGCCTTTTTATCACTAACACGGTGATGGATATAAGATAAGTTTTTATATAAATGCTTGCTTATTGATTGATGGGTAAATGAATGGACAAACTGTTCAAATTATATACTTTAAATCACTGCCTTTTGCCATGATCTATTTTCTTGGGAAGTGGACGCAAGTAGAATTTGATATAAAACACAAGATACCTCGATTGACTGTTCGTTTGCTCTTGATATATTTTTTTTCCTTTAAAATCAAAGGTGATTAAGTCACTGTTCATTTTACTTTAGGTTAGCAGTCAGAAAGTATACCTGGTACCCTTCTTCTTCCAGGAATCTTTTATATCTCGTCTGAGCTCTTTGAAGAGTATAAAATATGACTAAAAACTTGCTCATGAAGCCCAAGCAGTGGTTTTACTTAATGGTCTCACATAAGATACTAGTTTCTGTCATTTCTGAGAGAACCTAGAAAAGGGGCCTAGAATATTATCCTCATCATATTATGCTTATCAGAATTAGCAATGGCAATGAAATTTAGCAATGATGCAAGCTCCATTCTGAGGCTTCTATTTTGTTCAATGTAATTTTTCAATAAATTAAAGCACAAGACATCCCCTTTGACCCCCCCCCCCACTACCTTAGCTTCATAACAGGCAAATTGATTTGTGTAGAAACTTAAGAGATTCTCAACTCAAGCTTACACTTCACAGAGCAGCCGTTATTGAGGAAGATTTTGTTGTTTAACGAAGCCTTGGATTCTGATATCAGTAGATTTGTCTAAACTACTTTGTGTATTAGTAACAACCACTTGCCTAATAAAAGCAATAGTTTATTTTAGGGAATTATATTGTAATTATCAGGAGACATTTATTAAAGCACCTGCTGTGTAGGACAGAGACCTGGGGTGATTTGACTGTGCTGAAGGGTACAAAAAGCCATGATTCTTGCTTTAGGTATATTTTATAAGAGAAATCCTTGGGTGGGGGGAGTGGAGGTAGGAAACAATGAGGTTGATAAATTATGATTTCAGGCCTGTAATAAATGACTTGAACCGAGAAGAGGTCATACACACACTGACCCACTCTTATAAATTCTTTACACTCTTGGCTTGTTTTATGAGTCCCAATCCTTCTTCCGTATGATAATCTCTCAAAAACTTAAGACATCTGTGATGTCTCCTCGTAACTCTTACTTTTTTCCAGTCTGAACACCTCAAGTTCTGTTGCTATCATTATTTTTAAGGGATCCTCATAAGTCATGTTGTCTAGGCCCCTTCACAATAATGATTGTTCTTCAACTTATCTATGTCTTTCCTGAAATGTGACATCTAGAACGGAAAACAATATATCAAATGTATGTGGACCAGGTCAAAATACAGCAGAACTATTCTCTCCTTTTATGCTGGCCAGTGTGCATTTCATAATGCAGTCTTAGAGCTTATTAGATTTTTTTTACTCCGTGTCACACTCCTTATAAATACTGAATTTGAACTCCATTTCAACCCAGAGATCATTTTCACAGGAGTCATTGTCTAATCATGGCTTCTCTATTTTTATTTTAGAGCAAAGAACTTTTAAGGTGTCTCTTGAATTTATTTTTAATGTATCCCTTGAATTTAATCTTTATAAGATTCACCTATTGCTTTAGTTTATCTTTTGGGACACCAGTTCAGTTTGCCTATAACTTGGCTCTCTCTTGTCTAGCTTCTTGTCAACAGCAAACTCAACAATTATGACATTCTTCCATCATTTAAAACATTGCTATATAGGACCAGGCCAAGGAAAGATCCTTGGGTTAGTGCACTAAGGACCTTCCTAAAAGTTAACATTAAAATACTGGATTTGTGATCCAGTCTTTCATCTAGTTCTGATTGCACCTAATTGTCCTGTTATCTAGCCTATATCTCTGCCCTGTCTAAAGGGAGAGCAGGGGAGACTTTGTCAGATGCTTTGCTGAGTTCCTGTAAGTACTATGTGTACATGTCCTCAAGTCTCCCATAAACTTATGACAAAAGATATGAAGTTTATCTGGCATGGTATTTTCTTAATGAATCTATGAAGCCTCTCAACTATTCTGCTTTTCTTTCTAAATGCTCACAAAAAGTTACTTTAATAATCTGTCCTGAATTTTGCTGGGCTTATGCATTGAGCTCACCAACCTGTAGTTTCCGGACTCTACCATCCTCTCTTTTTTTTTTTGGCAAATGCAGGGAATCTGGTTCAGCTCCAGACCTCATAAAAGCAAAGGAATGTAGAGCTAGAATGAAGCTCAGAGGTCATCCAGTCCAAACCTTTCACTTCATAGATGAGGAGATTGGGACCCAGCTGATTTGCCCAAGATCACAAAGGGAGCAAATAAGACCACTTATGTTCTTTTTAGTCTTTTGTAGATCACTGACAAGATCACAGCAGTGACATCTGCCAGGTAGCAAACTACCTGATCTCATTGAAGGAAGCTAAGTGCTATCTCTTCTCTTATCTTGGATTTCAACTCCGTGGAAACCATTTTCATTCTGTCCTTCCCAATCTTTTTCTAAAAGGGCAGAACCATTTTCTAGGTCTTATGAACCTGTGATATTGACTCCTTTCCTTCTTAGTGAGAAACCTACTCTTTGCTACTCTTTCGATAATCTTTGGCTCTTTCTGACCCTCTTGGCTATATTCATTTGTGTCCCAGGAGATGTTTCTTTCCTGTTGAGTTGGTTGGTAGCTTGTCTTTTGTTCACAAAGAGGACCAAAATGGCATCACTATGTCAGGGTCAAGGTACAGCGTGTCCGACTGTGGCTGATAAGACCAATTAGAGCTCAGAAGGCTGTACCACAGGTTGGGCAGAAATAGTCTATAAGAACATTTGGAGGAGAAAGTCACAAAATTCACACATCTCATGTTTCTTTTGAGCTACTGGAATTCTGCTTAGCTGTTAAGTAATGATTAGGGGAAAGGGAACAGGGGATGCTTCCAAGTCTGGAGCTCCTATAGCAGCTTGAAGGTCTTGGGATAGCCAGAGATTTACTGTGTTATATTACCATTCTCTTTGAATTTAATTCATTCTGAGCCAAGTTCAGCTCTGGGATTTCATGCACCTGGTGGGAAGATGACTTAAGTAGTAAGATCTCTTTTTAAAGCAAGAATATTTTGCTTTTTATTTGCAGCTCTGCTCAAATAAATAGAGCAACGTGCCAGAGATGAAATTGGTCAGGCAGCTCTAATAGCAGATTTTATCTTTCTTTAATCAGATGAAAGCAAATGGAAGATGCTTAATTTAGGTAATGGTGCAGGTTGTAAACCTCACTTAAGCAACAGTAGGTGAATCACCATATTTCACTACTGCTTTTAAAAAATGGTTTGCTGACATTTAGTGGTTCTGTTGTGCAGAATTCCATAGAGTCTCAAGGAGACTAAACTTTGCTTGGGTTTTCTCCTATTCTAAACAACTCTCAGGTCAGCATTGTTATCAGAAAATGAGATAACGGGGAAATGGGCAAAACGGGGGGAAATTGTAAAGTATTCCACTCTTGAAAAAGGGGAAAAAACAACCCCAGGGAACTATATTGTATAAAATGTAAAGCACATTAACTTTAAACCTAAAAGTGGTTTTCAATGTAAGTGTGGCAAATCTCATTATAAATAACTTGAAATTTTTTGTTTTGGTCCTGGATTGTGAATCAGGAATTTTGGAGTTCTTGTAATTCTTTTCCTTTAGTGCCACAGGGAGAGCCTAAGAAAGCATTTTCTGAAATGGTACTGACCTCATTTTACATATATTGTGTGAGTATATGCATGTATGTTTATGTATGTGTGTATTTATCCAACTGAATAAAGACTTGAACTTGAATGAGATCATGAAACCTGAACATTGGTTACTGAATGATCAGATTTCACTTTTTTCCACTGAAATGGATTTTTTCTGCAGGGCTGATGGGGTGCTGCTCATCTTGGTTAATCCATATGTCCCTATTCTAGGCAAAATTCCAATAGATTCAAAGGGAAATAAACTGTCAGAAGTAGCAGGACCCAACTTGACATGTTATGTACTTTAAGATCCCTGTACTTATATAGACAGCCTTTTTGCCCTTTACTCAGAGAGCAAAAATATTGGAGTCAGGATCTATCTGGTTTAAACTTCCCCACCTGAGCTCACACATACCTATTGAAGCTTGAAACCAGAGGTTTCACCTGTCACTGGAAGCACATTGGCCATTCATTTCAGTGTGATATCTTTGATAAGGAAGGTTGGGTGTGTTCAAACAAATGGATGTGTATATGTATATTTATAGAATATAAATATAAAATAATTTTTATTCTATGTATATAGAAAAGTATGGAAAACCTCTGATGCTTATGTGTTTTCACTCAAGTGCTGCTTTTTTCTTTTTCTTGAATGTCCTGTCTTTGGTAAAGTATGTAACTTTCTTATACATTAGAAACTGGTAACCAAATTTGCACAAGATCATTGTAAAAAATGACTTTATTTTCCATTATATAACTTGTGGTTTAGCCTTCTTCGTTTACTTTTTGCAGTTGTTTTATAAGAAAGATCGTCAATGCTCTCGCATCTTTTTTTACTATTGAGAAGATACTTAAACCTAAGCTCTACATAAGAAATAAAAGGGATTTAGGAGTTCTTCCTACCAAAAGTAATGGGTAGGTTGGGTTTTCAGGCCTTAGGGTAATAGGAGCTAGCTGGCATGGGGAGCATCTCATGTAAGATTTTATTCCAGAGATAAATGAAGTTGTTCTAGAATAGTTCTTCCAGAGTGTTTATCCATGTATTCAGAAGTAGTTGGATGAAATTAAAAGCCTTCCAGAGAAGAATTAAACACCATTTCACATTATTATATGCCACCTCAAGCACAGAAAATGTGAGAGGCAGGAGTGGGGCTAAGAACTTCTCTATTTCCTACCTATTGTACATCTCGTGATTGAGTTCTTCATTTGTTAATTAAAGCACCTCTGTTGATTAGAAATGAGGGTAATTGCTGGTGGGAAGATGACTTAAGTAGTGAAATCTCTTTTTAAAGCAAGAAAATCTCGCCTTTTATTTACAGCTTTGTTCAAATAAATACAGCAATGTGCCAGAGATGAAATTGGTCATGCAGCTTTACACTTACACTAAATAATTTTGGTGGCAAATTCATTCTCTAATTCTCTTTAAAAAATGTAATGGAAGTAATGAAAATAATAGATACCAGATTTAATATGTATTGTTGGTGAAAATATTTCTAGTTAGCTGCCCAGTACTATGAAAAACTTTCACTCAAGAATAGTTTTTCCTATCTGGGTTTACAGATTTTTTTTTACTTCAATGAAAGCTGATTTTGAAAATTGTCAGTGCGATTAAGTTTTCAGTCTGGTTCTTTTTTCATTCAAAGAAGCATAACTAATGAGAGCAGGTGTTTGAGAGAAAATGAACCAAAGAGATTATTACCCATCCATTTCTGTTGGGGCTAGACTATAAAGTTGCTGAATTAGCTGTTCTTCAGGGGGTATTTTTCAGGATTCTCCCCTGGCATTTTTTTAAATGGCCATATTGCATTTTCATGCATCAGAACAGGCCAAACGTTAGACACATTTCAATAGATCAGACCCCCCCCCCTTAGTTAATGCAAGTGTTTGGTATGATGGTTTTGCTTGTTTAAACAACTTTTGATTGCCTACTATGATATTTTCCATTTCTTATCATTTCATCTTTCTCTTTATGACCTCTGAATTTTATTATGGAAATATAGAAGAGGCATATACTTCTAGCAGTGGCCTCATAGTCCCTGGTCTATGTTATTTTATATTAGTATCAGCTAAAACACCCACTACTCTGATTACAAAATGGAAATAAACAGGCTTTAATATATCATGTCCTTTTCACTTCTGAAAATGTTCTTAACTTTTTAAAGAACATGGTGAATTTTCTACATAACATCTTAGCAGATCTTTCTCAGAATCAAAATATGAAAATGTTATAGAGTCTAATTGTATTCTACCACCAACTCTTTTGTAAAATGCAAGTTTGGCCTCGTTGGTGTCTACCTCAAGGTGCAGTTTTCTGGATAGAAAATTTATTTGAATTGCTTTCTTACTGACAAGAAGCCTTTAAAGAGGGTCCTATTTTCACAGTCCTTTCAGAAACTATGTGCAAACATTGTTACTGGGAAAGCATTCATTTATTTCTTACTGTCTGTTCCAGTGCATCTGCTTTTAGAACCTCATGTTTTGTAAACTTGACTCCAGGAAAATTATACTTTTAAATAAGTAATAATCTTGGAAACATATGGCTTTGAGGTCATGCAGCCTGGTCCCCAGCCTGTAGGCAGAAGCATGCTAACTAAGTGCCCCAGGCAGATGAACATTTTTATTTTTAAAGACTTCCAGAATAAAGTCTACTGTCTCATCTGCTGGGGAGAAGCTCTTGAATGTATTTTATATTCTTTATGCTGCTGTTAATGCAGTTTCTTCTTATTGTTTTCCTCAGTGAAGAGGGAAAGCAGCTGGCTACCCTCCTCAGCAAATATTAACTAAGTTATCAGCTTTTTCTTCTTTTCAGTTCATTCAAAAATTATTAATTGGATGACTACTACATGAGAGACAGTTTTTCATGCTGGATAATCTTAACCTTTTTTCTGTGGTCACTGCCACCTTCTTCTTTTCCTCCTCCTCCCCCCACTCCTCCTCCTCCTTCCCTCACTCCACCTCCTCTTTCTTCCTTCCTCTTCATTTCAGTAATTTTTTTCTTTCAATTTTCTCTGAATGTGTTTTCCAACTTTTCCATATTGCCCTTTCATTATAAAGTACAGAACTAGAAAAAGTGCTTTATGAAAGAGTCTGAACAGGGCTAAATAAAATGAGATTACTTCATTGTTCGGAAGTAAAGGATCAGTAAGGAGGTCATGCACACAGCACCAGTATGTGGCTTGTCCAGGACATGTTATTGGTATGCCAGGTGCTGGCTGCCTGTGTCACCCCCTCTTGAGTTTTTTTTTTCTTCTCCAATAACTTGAGCACCCACTTCACACAAGGTATAGTGGTAGGCATGGTAGGAGACAGAAAGAATATATAAGGCCCCTGCTCCTATAGGAGTGATCACAAGTCTACACAGATGTGAAAGTATAATGTGAGGTATGAACTTGGAAGTGGGACAGATCCTGTCTAGTCAACTCTATAGACAGAGGTGAAGGGGATTTCATAGGTCATTTAGATCAACTTGCCTCCCTTCTGCAAATCAGGACACTGAGGTACGTACAGAGAGGTTAACTTGTCCAAGGTCACACAGCCAGTGCATGTCGAATGTGGTATTTGAATTTAGGTCCTCCTGATTCATGGTGCCTCCTCATGAAGGCTTCATATGGCATTTCAAGCAGGATTTTGAACAATAAGTAGGTACTGAAAAGGTGGGCTTTTATTAACTGTATATTACTCTTTCCTGCATGCCTCGGTTGCAAACGACATAAAGCATATCTGAAAGGATCCTTTAAGAGCTGTGCATATATCTGGTTCAAACTGTATACACTGACAGTGAGTTGGGCACAGAGTTGAAAAGACCTATCCTTTTTTGAAACTTCTAACTCCCCTCCCCCACAAGTCTTCTAAGCTAACTATCCCTTAATGTTTCCTGTGAGTCTGAGCAAAAAAGGGATCCTAATAAAAGGTTTTAAGGTATTGAATACCTGCTTATTAGAGGGCCTAAAAGGAGTATGAGCTCTGTAGAACTTAAATTCATAGATACAGAAACCTTGGTGACCACTTCCCAGCCCCCATTTGGTATGCACACTTTTATTTGAAGTGACCTTAAGTTAGGGTACAAGTAAACCTCTTCCTCTCCCTCAACATTGGGAACAATTAATTCAGCTCTAGGGGATAATGTAAAAAACTTTAGGGCGTCTAGGTGGTGAAGTGAATAGATCACTGGCCTTGGAATTAGGAGGACCTGAGTTCAAATGCGACCTCAGACATTTCACACACACACACACACACACACACACACACACACACACACACACACACCAAAAAAAAAAACACACAGCTGTACCACCTTCACCAAGTAACTTAATCCCAGATGCCCTCCAAAAAGCAAAAAAACAACAACCAAACACACAAAAAAACTTAGTTTACTTCTATGGGGGTGGAGGAGTAAAGAGATATATTATAAAAACAAGTATTATGATTTTGACAATTTCAAAAACTTTAAATTGTAAAAAATAAACAAAAAGTATTATGAAGGATAATATGAATTTTTTAGAAAGGATTACATAATTTACACATAAACAATACCTTTTGTCTTCGTATTCCTTTTCTGTATTGATGTAATTAGCTTCTTTTGTAGAGCAGGGCAGCCTTCATAGAGTCCCTGTAACAATAAATTAAATAATATTTGCAATGACTGTGTTTTTAATAGGACATTTATTTTTAATCATTAGACTATGGGTATTTCTACCACTTTATCTCAAGTTTCTTTTCTTATTAATGAGATTCACATAAATGTATGTGTCTTGATTCAAATATTGGAGAATCTATGGCATTATAGTCCTTTATAAGCTTTATTAGCTTTTAAGAAGTTTAAGACAATTCATATTTTATTTTACCTGTCTGATTTCCCTTCTTTTTTGCAAATACCACTTCCACTTCCTCCTGGGGTTGGGGAGAGGATGGGATGGGGTTGGAATAAGCTTATCCAGTGTGGGAGTGAAACAGAATCAGCTGGTGCTGATCCTAGAAAGGTTCATTTTGTTTCAAGGTGATTTCCACAGCAGGATTGCTATGCTGTTAAGAATGGCAATAGTTAATCATAGATTCATAGAATTTATATCTGGAAGGGACCCCAGAGATCATCTAGTTCAACCCCCCTCATTTTACAGGCAAAGAAAAACGAAAACCTAAAGTGAATGTGACGTGCCTGTGGTCACATAACTGGTGGTAAAACCTAAAGTCCCTTTATCTCCTCTTTCATCTCTCTTCCTGCCATTTTTGTCCACCTTGCATTCCTATGCTCCTCTGCGCACCCTCCCCTCCCCCTGCCCCTTCCTAAGTTCTGGTACTCCCCCTCAATGAGTTGTCCTTTTCTTTTCTCTTGTCTGCCTGTTCACTCCCTCAAGGGAGGCAGTCACTCAGGAGTGGGGGGAGAATGAGAGAATGGGACAATTAAGGCTATGCCCATTGAAGCTCCTAGTCTCTATTCCCTGCCTTCGCCTTGTTTGCACAGTGGGATACTCTTTATCCTTTCTGTAAAGTGAAACCTATGCTATTAGTAGAGGACTGCCTACCTCCTCTGTAAAGAATTTCTAAAAATCGTTATCGGAAAATGTCTACCTGCTACACTTACTTTTAGGTTTTCCTTTGTGAAGAGGACCAGGGATACCAAGGGGTGATGTCTTGACTGGTCCATGAATTGGATTTAAGTGAGGCAGAACTACACAAGGTTGTCAGCCTTACTGTATCTTCCAGAGTCATGGAAGGCCAACGGCAAGACAAAATTCAAGTGAGTGGTGATGGCTCAGGCTGTAGTGGATGACCTTGGCATCTTTGATGTCTGACAATCTCTAAGCACTCCTGGTGCTTGTTTCAGCTGTTCTCATGGCTGTTGGAACAAATTGTTTTCATTCACTTATTCTGCTACAGGATGTCTTCACATGTTTGGGGTAGACACCTCCCCCCAAACTAACCAATGGGTTTGAGACCCCTCATTTAAAGTAACATTTCTGTTGTCATTGTGCTTTTCTCTTAGCTAATAACTATTTCATGTTTACTCTAGGTGTCATCATTAGCTTTTAGGCTTTCAGGTTTCATGTCAGGTTGGAATTTTATTACTTTGGACTGGAGGAATTGCAGAACACATTATTATAGGGACTTAGAATGAGGGTGAACTTTACAAGTTGACTAGTTTAATTCTCTCTTTTTATGGATAAGAAAATAGCAATCCAGCAAGTTGAAGTGTGACTTGTACCACATCAAACCACATCACAGACTTAATTTGAACCCAGGTCCTCTGACTCCAGATTCTTCATTCTTTCTACTACATCAGACTAACCTTCTGAACATAAAAATGTACCATTCCACAGTTACTCATAAAAACAATGATCAAGTCAATATGTCATTTTTTCACTAGAGATCAGAGATCCATTAAAACATAGTGTAAGCTAAGTCAGAAATCACTTTTACTTTGGTTTCTAAAATAGGTAAACCAAAATGTGAACCTCTAATAAACTTTATGGAGGCACTTGTCTGTCACGCAACAAGTAACTTTCCTTTTCTTTAACTGTGCTTGAGTTGTTTCTTGTTTGAATTACTCTAGGAAACTTCTGTCATAATCCCAGGTATAAAAAGCTGAATACGTGCCTTATGAATATAATGCTCTAGTGTAGTGGGTTTTCCAAGCATATCTGTGGGGCCAGAAAAATTTGATGGTACTTTTTTTCATGGCACTAGGTATGGTCTGGAAACTGGTAAGTGAAGACTTGTCTAAGCTGTGAAGGGTGGCATTAGCTAGGGAAATGGATCTATTGTGACCTCTTTTTCTTGTCTGATATAACCTCAAAAATATAGACCTAAAATATTCTTTTGGATAAAGTCTTTTTGTTGGAAATAATAGACATGAAGATTGGGGCCTATTTGAGAAGTGACCTGTGAGTTCACAGAAATAAAATAAAGTAAAGTTGAAACTGTCTATGATAGCCATAAACCTAGTTCTTGTAGTTTTGATGGATGGTTCACAGGAGAGCCTTTCAAGCTTTTTAAACTATATAATTATTTTCATATGAAAACAGGCTTTTATTGAAGGGAATCATATATTCATACAGATCAGAATTGCTCAGGCACAAGGAAGCAGATCTGACTTTTTTTTTAAGGAAGCTGGTTTGTAAATTTTGCAGCTTCTTGATCTGAGAATCAAATTAGACTTGTGGGTAACTTCTCTGTTATGGAAAATAGAAGCCCAATTAGTTAACACCATCCCCACCCTTTTAAATTCTCAATTTACCTGCTGTGGTTTTGTAGATTGAGATTTTTGTTTTGTGGGTGTGTGGTTTCCAAGTAAGCATTTCATTAAAACAAATGCATAGATATTTAAAATCAGAGTATTGACCAATCAACTGGTTATTTATTGCCTATTACAGGTTCTTTTGAGGGGGGAAAAGGTACTTGATTGATAATTAAGGTTTCTTTGATGTTTGGGAAAATTCAGTTGTGACATTGTTTTTGAACAATATTTGAAGATTTCCTTATACATGAGTAAGTTATTTTACATAGTAAGCAAGCTTTCAAGAGCTTAGCAAGCCGTAGTTTAGAAACATGTTAACTGCACACATAAGACTAAAAATATGGACCATGCAGTCTTTTGATTCTATCATTAAGATAAAGTTTGAACAAAAGCAAGCTTTTGTTCTCATCTTTTAGTAAAGAACTATCTACTATGTCAAATAAGGAGAAATCTCTGCTTTTATTCTAACAGTAGTATCTCAGTGAAGCTGCTGAAGCAGAAATAAAGGATACCTATCTTTATTAATGCCAGCTGATGGGTGCGAAAGTTGGTGTCTTATGTCCGTGTGTAGGTCAAAGGCTGCAGCTAGCTCTATTAAGTTGGTATAGAGACATTTTGTATGACTCGGCTAAAGAAGAGGGCTACACAGTGACCCATTGTTGATTGTTCCTTCATGAAGCAACCATATTCAAGGATATTAGTGTCAATGAATTGCTCAGCCTGTCTCTCTTGAATAACCTATTTCTATTGAGCAAGCTCTCTTACTGATTCCATAGGAATTATCCATCCACATCCACAAGACTTGTTGGGTGATATCCATTTGGTTTCTTTTTATTTCCTCTTTTAAATATTGGGAAGATCATTCTAAGTGCCACCCACAAGGAAAAGCTCTAATAGTGGGCACTTGAACTTGGGGTAATCACCTAGCCTCTTCAGGTCTCTGTTTCTTTGCAAAGTTAGATGGTAATTTATATGACTTCTACGGTCCCTCCCAGCTATAGATCTGTGATTTTGCTCATCTCTCTGAATGTTTTAGCCAGAACTGATACCCACCAGTAATACAGTTATTTAAGTAATTGTGAAAATAAGATATCTCCATCTTCCTTCCATGCTTTGTCTGAGATGTACCTTCATGGGATAAAGTAAATAAGTTAAGAAACATGTTTAATATGATCAAAAACCTCCTGAAGTCTTTATCTGATGCTTACTTGTGTCATTGAGGTGATCTTTGGTTCTTGAAGGCTTTGTCAGCAGAGCATAAAAACTCAGGTCACATCAAGCTGAATATTTCCAATAGGAACTGGACAAATTTGACCCTGTCTTTTGTCCAAGGATCCATCCATCCATCTTATTAATTTTTGGATAGTCTTAATCCTAGAAGACTGGCCATCAGGGAAGCTTTTTTTTCCTCCTCCAATTTTAAGGGGAACTCTTTCAAGATCTCTCCTTCACTAATGCCTGGAGGGGTTGAATAGTTTATAGAGATGGACCCACAGATGGAATTTGAGTAAAAGAAAATGTCTAGAATAGGCCAAGTTTCCTAATCTATCCTAAACCATCAAGTATAGGCAGCACAATGAATAAGAGGGCCTATCTTGGAGTCAGAAATGCTCAGAGTCAAGCCCTGCCTCTAACACATTCTTGGCTATATGACAACAGGCACCTAAATCTCTTAGTATCTTAGTACCTTGAGGTAATTCCCCACCTGAAATAAAATGTCCAGAATGTCCAGACTCTACTCCAGAGAGAGAGAGAGAGAGACAGGGAGACAGAGAGACAGAAATAGAGAAAGAGAGAGAGAGAGGAGAGCAAAACTGCCTTAATATCCTCCCTCCTAACTCATTCCCTTAGTTAGGAGACTCTTAAACTCCAAACACGGATAGTATTTTCTTACAAGTTTATACTTTGGCTCATTTCAGACACAGGTGACTGACCTCCTCTGTTCTACACTGTCAAGTTCACTGTCTGCTAATCAGAAAACCTTGTGATTGCTGGAAGTCTTTTTATTTTCAATCCATATGTGCCTATGCATTTACCTTTTGATCCCCTCCTTAAAGCATCTCACCCAAGTCTCAAGTTGTGTGTCACATTGCTTATGAATCTTCCATTTTTCAGGTACAGAAAATGACAAAATAATTTTTATTTACCAAAGCTCAATCATCCTATTGCTTATAGGATTGTGATTGTGACAGATATGTCCATCTAGCTTCCAGGTTTCAGAAATGAGCCCAGTTCTCTTCTCCTGCCCAAGCTCGTGAGACTGAACACCAAGGAAGGAGTTTTATAAAGGAAGGAAGCAGAAAAGGAAAGGAGACAGAGAGAGAGACCAAGAAGACTTAAACCTAATTCTCACGGCTCTTTTCTGTTTAGAAAAAGTTGTCTTAAATTTTCAAGTTTCTGCTTCTAAAGTAAACAGAGTAATGATTTAAATGAAACAGATCCAATATTTATAGTAAAAGTAAAAAAAAAAAAGTGAGTCTAACAATTGTTCACTGAGGGTTTCATTTTCTTTTAATATTTTGAATCAGAAAAGTTTTCTAGTTGTCATGAAATTTAAAAATATTTAGCCTTGCACTTCATTAATATTTGTTATAATTTATTTTGGAAGAATTGAAAGGAGTTTCACAAACCACCCCCCCCCCCAAAAAAAAGAAAAAAAACTATCCAAAATTGCTCTTATAATGTTTGGACTTGATTGTTAAAATATTTTTTTTTCCAAAAAAACTAACATCCTGGTATAAGAAATAAGATCTTACTTATGAGTAGGCAAAACAGTCAATGCTACCATCTTATCCAGAGATAGAATGTTATTTGGATTTTTGAATGCCTCAATTTACTCCGAAATTATTTCCGTTATAGCTTTTAAGGATACTTGAAATTAGTTCTTTTAAATCTTGGGAGGTTTTTTTTTGTATTTTTGAGAGCTCTATTAAGAATGCAGATATTCCTGGGAGGGGGATTACACCCTAATGCATGGGACACAAAATATAATATTGGGAAGGGGAAGTGAATTTCAGCTGTGCTAAAAAAACAAAACAGAGTCAGAAAAAAGGACCTAGGTAGTTTTTTTGACATTTTTTGTGCCTATTTCACAGTTTGGCCTGGTTGTTAACTGCTGGGAAGACCTAAAAGTCCACCCGTATTTCAACCGACTAAATGTTAGTTACTCAGTAAATGCAATTAAATGACAACGATCAAATGTGTTTTTACTTTGAGAGTTGATATTCTAGTCTAAAATATGTGTCAAAATCCAGAGAGCTGGATTAGCTCTTTCTTATATGTAATAATTCGTCTTACGGTGGTCTGAAATGTGCTCATCATTACTCTTGTGGAACAGTTGTAATGTACAGATAACGTTTGAAGAGAATTTCAGTGGAGTCTGCATTCAGTCCTTTATTACTTGTTCTTGAGCTTTTTGCAACGCAGGCTTTGGAATAGAGAGAACAGTTTAGCAAGAGAATTATTCATCAGGATTTCAGCAGAGAGAGGCTAACATGTTTGTCCCAAACAGAGAATTCAAATGAAATTGTACTTTGAATTTCATCAAATTGATGTTAAATAGGAATATAAAAGTTTTCGAACATTTAGTTTACAGATTGGGAAGACTGATCTGGAAAAAAAATGTCTTGAATACATTGTAGACAGGGCTGGATTAAAATTTGCTGAGATCCTTTAGTAGTTCAAGGATACTTTATTTTATTTTTTTGGTGTGGATCCCCCTCTGTTGAAGATCAGCAACCAACGGCGAAATGATGTTAAGAGAGAGACCAATTTAGACTGAACTGAGAGACCTAAGGCTCTGAAAATCTCAGCAGTTAGTTCTCATTATTCCGATTTCCACACTCTCTTTCCAGCAAGGCCATATTTTAAAATAATTCTTGTTGACATCCCCCTCTCCCTCCTCCTCCCAATTTAAATAGTTTGTCCACAATAATCTTATTAGGGCATTTCTTCATGGTATGGAGGTTGTCCTGGGTTCCAGACCTCTGTGTAAGCACAAATTTGGTTAAATTGCGGGTTTGGCCTAATGATGGATTGTGTTTCTGTTTTCTAAGTATCAGCTTAGTAAAGCATGGGAAAGCTTGCTGACTAAGAGATAACAAATTTTTTTTTTCAGCCATAGCAGCTCCTAAACACCATCTCCTAATGGGGGGGAGGTTATGATCTGCTTCAGAGAGGGAGTAGTAATAGTGGTGAAAGAATCCTTAAAGTAAATAATTAGAAATTTTTAATTTTTTTAAAAATTTATGATTTAAATATATAATCTGATTTTTTAAATACCCAATAGCTCTTTATGATCTGAGACTCAGAACTCTAGTTTATGTACACATCTGGTATGAATTTTTGAGTCAGAAGCTGATTAGGAAGTAGGTTTTTGCAATCTTCAGAATGGGAGCTAATGAGGCCTGGACTAAGGTTGTGAAATGAGAAATGGAAAGAAAAGAGAAGACAGTTTCCTGTTGAGGCTGTACTAGAAGCTTTTCCAAGTTGGTAGAACCCATCAGATCTTGTACTTTGTTGACATAGTCCTTGAGAATACCGTAATGAAATATCAAAATAGGAATTTAGCAGAGATACCTAGCAAATATAATGGTGTAGATAATGACAAAATAATGATCTCCAGTAAAAAGTAAACTTTAGAGAAGAAAGTGATTGGTTAGGGTGGACTTATTAAATAAAAATATGTGGACTTTATCATAGGATCATAAATCATAGCTAGAAAGGATGTTACCCAGTCTGTCATTTTTGCAAATTAGGAAACTGAGTCCCATTGAGATGATTGACTTGCTCAAGGTCACACAGATAATAAGCATGAGAGCTTAGTATTCAAAGCCAAGTTTTCTGTCTCCAAATCCATGTAATCTTCCCACTATAATAAACTCTTTGCTTATACAAAATTTTATGTTCAAGGAAATGTTGTCATTTGAGTTATCTTGGTCTGACATTTCTGATACAGACTTTTGTTATTTGTTGATCTCAGAATTTGGTAATAAATATCTTTTGTTAAAATTAGATTTAGAATAAGAATTCACAGATTTAGAAAATCTTAAGAGTTGAACTCAACATAGTCCAAACCCATGTCCATAAAAAATCAGCTATGTAACATACTTAATTATGTCCTCAGGCAACTACTTGCACATATATGCATTACTGGTAACTGTATCGGGCTGGTGGTACAGCCACTCTGACTCCCATGAAGGAATTTTGAAATGAAAACAAAAGGAAGGAAGAAAGGAATGAAGGAAGGAAAAAATTCTCCCAATGAAACTGACACATCTTCTCCAGGTATAGGAGTGTGAGATGGGTTAACTTTTTTCTTTTTTCTCTTTTGTTTATTGAGTGTTTTATTTTACCACAGTTACATGTAAAAAATAATTTTAACATTTATTTTTTAAAACTTTGAGTTCCAAATTCTTTCCCTTCTTTCCTCCCCAGCCACCCTCATTGAAAAAACAAGCCATTTTGGGTGGCCAGGTAGCACAGAAAGTAAGAACACTGGCTCCAGTGTCGAGATGACCTGGGGATTGAATCTAGGCTCAGACACTTAGCACCCACCCAGAAACACCTGGCCGTGTAACCTTGAGCAAGTTACTTAACCCCAATTGCTTAGGGGCGGCCAGGTGGCTCAGTGAGTAAGAGCACTGGCCAGTGTCAGGATGACCTGGGGATCAAATCTGGGCTCAGCTATTTAGCACCACACCCAGAAATCACTGGCTGTGTAACTTTGAGCAAGTTACTTAACCCTGATTGCCTAAAAAAAAAGAAAGAAAAAAGAAAAAGCAAGCCATTCAATAATAGCGATATGTGTGTAGTCATGCAAAACATATTATGGTCATGTTGTAAAAGAAAACATAGACCAAAAAAGCCCCTAGAAACATAAAGTACAAAAGAAGCATACTGCAGTCTATATTCAGACACCATCAGTTCTTTCTCTGGGGATGGAGAGCTTTTTTCATCATTAGTCCTTCAGAGTTGACATGTATCATTGTATTACTGAGAATAGGTAAGTCATTCATGGCTGATCATCTCACAATATTGCTGTTGCTTCGTACACAGTACATTTCACTTTGCATCAGCCTGTACAAGTCTTTCCAGGTTTTTGTGAGAGTATCCTGCTCATCATTTCTTATAGCACAACAGTATTCCATAATAATCACATTGAGTTAACTTTTTAAGATAAATTTTCTGTCTTTTGAAAAGTCTTTCCTCTTTATCCATCACCTGAACGTTAGCTAGGAGAGTACCTCATTCTAAAATTTGGAAGAATTGAAATCTAACTCAATTGAGGGAATACCCACATAGATTAAATCATGTTGTTGATTTTTTAAGTATATTACAAAACCTGGATTGAGGATCATGAAACAGTAGAATATTAGAGCTAGAAGGAAAATTGGAAGTCTTCTGGTCCAGCTTCATCATTTTACAGATAAGGAATCTGAGGCCTCAGAGAAACCGAGGCAATGTGTTCACAATTACCTTAAGTCAAATAGACTCTTAATGACAGAGTATGTATCAGAAGCCAGGCCTCCTAATTCCTATACTCAAGTCTGGTATAGTTTAGGCAAGAAAAGTTCATCGTCTTCTGGTTTCTCTTCAGGTGCAGAATAGCAGAGAAGATAGCTTTCTTAACTAAAGGGGATAACTAGAAGTTCTTATGGCTGTCAGCAATTTGTTTGATTAAGTCGCAGAGGCAACGTAGTAGAAAAAAACCACTATTCTTCTAGACTGCAAGATGCATGAGGTCAGGGAAACTGGTTTCTCTAAACTTTTTATTTCCTCCATCACCTAACATGGTTGTCTTCTGACAGTAGGTCCTTAATAAGTCTTTGGTGGTTTTGCCATTCTTTCCCCCATGGAAGGGAGGGAGGGAGGGAGGAAAGGAAAAAGAAATTTAGAAAGGAAGTATCTGCCTTCAGGCAGCTTACACTATACTAAACAGAAATAGTACCTAAATACATACATACATACACATATTCAGGGAAACCAGACAGAAATGATAGGGAAA
The DNA here is from genome assembly GCF_028583685.1 of Petaurus breviceps papuanus. NCBI lineage: Eukaryota > Metazoa > Chordata > Mammalia > Diprotodontia > Petauridae > Petaurus > Petaurus breviceps. Next base: position 25,432,714 of record NW_027186304.1, on the reverse strand, counting down.
GAAAGAGAAACAGAGAGAGAGACAGAGAGACAGAGAGAGACAGAGACAGAGAGAGAGAGAGAGAGAGAGAGAGAGAGAGAGACAGAGAGAGAGAGACGGATAGATAGAAGGAAATTTGAGGAGGAATAAGGTTCTAAGATCATGGAGGGAATAAAGCTTTACAAAGGAGATAAAACCTAAATTAAAACACCAGAGGAAGAGGACTCTGGAGAGGCACATGGGAGAAAGGGGTGATACATTATGGGGTAAGGCTTTCTTGCCTGCATAGAAGCAAGTATAAAGTCAACGGGAAAAGAGCTAGCTATTAGACCTCCATTAATTCCTGTTTACTTTGGCCCATTTTATGAGAGAGGAGACTGGACTTTACAATCCTAACACTCATATTTCACTGTTCAGATAGCTTTCAAAAATGCCATTGAGAAGCTGTGTACAATTGGGCCACACTTAAACCTTCAGGGGATAAAACCAATCTACCCTTCCCGCTCCCCCAGAACATATCCCCTCCCAATGCAGTTTATGAGTTAATGAAGAAAACCAGGGAAGGGGAGGAAGGTAGATATATTAATAAAGAGGAAGATGGTATAAATTGTGGGAAATATATATATACTTGTTCCCTTTTATTTCTTCTTCTTTTTTTTTTACCATCTCCAGCCCTGAGTGAGGATGAGTCTACAGAAAATGGAGTCTTTTATTCCACTTAATTTGTTCCCTTAGAAAAAAAGAAAAAAAAAACGATTGTGTCTGCTGCTTGCCTACTGCACAATGGTCGGTCTGTTCTTACTTCCAATTTCTGATACAGTTATATACAGTTCTCAATGACCAGGAAGGAAGTCTAGAGCTCAGGAGAGGAGAAAGGTCAAAGCAACATAGCAGAAAGATTGTGGAGAAGCAGCTTCCTTTCCTGAAACAGCACAAAATCATTTGTGCTCGAGAGGATGTTGGACATTTCAGTAGAGCTATACTCTGGCACTCTGGGTTTCTTCCTGAAACCCTATCCTTCCCCATCAACCCCATCCCTCCCCCCAAAAAATACAACTTAGGGCATATAAGTGGCACAGTGGATAGGGTGCTGGAGCTTGGAGTCAGGAAGATATGAGGTCAAGTATGATTTCACACGCTTAATAGCTGTGTGTGTGGGCAAATCACTTAACCCTGTTTGCCTCAGTTTCCTCATCTGTAAAATGAGTAGGAGAAGGAAATGGCAAACCATGCCATTATCTTTTCCAAGAAAACCCCAAATGGGATCATGAAAAGTCAGACATGGCTGAAAAACAACAAATAGACTTTCAGTTAGGAGGAACTTGAGAAATGTTTTATTTATTATTGAGTACCGTGCTTTTTCTTTAAAAAAAAAACTTTTTTAAGTACTTAATAAACATTTGTTTAATTGGCATGAACTGAAGTAAGTCCCCTAGTATTCTGTATTAAAGGCATTCTCTTCACTGTTAGCCATCAAGTAGAAGAAGCTCCATATTTGGAGTATCTAATTAAATTTAGCAGCATTTATTAAGGACCTACTGTGTGTTGTGCACTGTGCTTGGTATTGAGGATGTAATAGCCCTTGATCTCAAAGAGTTTCTACTGTGTGAGAATTCCAAATATAGATTTGCCACTTACTAGCAGTTTGGCCCTAAACAAATCCCTTTTTCATTTATAAAATGAGGGGGCTTGAATAAATGATTTCTAAGGTCCCTTCCAGCCCTAATAGCCAGTGCTTCTGTGAAATGCTTATGGAAGTAGAATTCCAAAGAAAGACATCATTTCAAAATGCTTGGTCTTGAACATATTCATCAGTGCAACATCCTATTTGTGGCTTACACATCTGGCCAACCATATTTGTATAGCAATCTACTATCACTGAGAAACTGGTAATTAGCTAGTGAAATTAATCCTTTCATAGTTGCCATCTACGGCATATGTAATAAGATGGTGATCTTCTCTTAAGCAAATGGTTATTTCTCATAGGTATTAGCGAACACTGTAACATCATGAATATAAATGTAAGATATTGGTTGATTGTTCACCTGAGATTTTAGGGTTTTTTTAATGAAATAAAAACAGATCCCATGAAAGATCTGTTTTTTTTTTTTCAGGAAGCCTGTCTGTTTGAAGAATTCCTTTCAACCTGTTATTTATTCCAACAATCAAATAATATTTGCACTTATTCTGGAGACATGTTGCCTTTAATAAATAAAATCTGATATGTTTAAGATAGTGTTCTGTCTTTCCATTCTTCATCAAGTTATTACTATCTAAGTTTGTAGGAGAGACTAGTACAATGGAAATTTTTTAGACTTGGTGTTAGGAGCTTTGGGTCGGTATCCTGTCTCTGCCACTTATTAATACCTGCATGGCCTTGGAGAGGGCAGCCAGATGGCAGAGTAGATAGAGGACTAGTCATGGAATCAGGAAGACTCATCTTTGTGAGTTCAAATCTGGCCTCAGACTGACTTAGCTGTGTGACCCTGGGCAAGTCACTTAACCCTTCTTGCCTCAGTTTCCTCATCTGGACAATAAGCTGAAAAAGGAAATGGCAAACCACTCCAGGATTGTTGCCAAGAAAACTCCAAATGGGATCATGGAGAGTCGAACACAACTGAAATGATCCAACAATGACTTTGGAGAAAACACTTGTTTTTCCTGAGCTTTAGTTTCTTCTAAAAATTAGAGGGCCAGATTGTGTCTTACAGAATCCCTTTTAACTCTAATCAGTGATCCAAATGCACGTGAACACACCTTGTTAACTGTAAGCTTCTAGATAAGCATAAGCTACTAATCAGAATGTTGTACTGGTTCAAGTTGCCCAGCACCCTGCAGAAGTTTCATCCCCTTCTTTTGACTTCTTTTCTGGGTTCCCTGGAGCCCTTCTTCAGCTGAGTGGTGGAGGTATGGTGATACCACAGATTTCTTCTGGGAAGGAGGGAAGCATTCTGGAGCTTTGGTCATTAACTACTTCCTTTTATCTGTGGAGACATTACTGCAGCTTGAGGACTCAATTCACCCCAGTCAGTCACCTGAAGAACAGAGGAGGACCCTGGTTTTCTATGTTTCTTGTCTAGAGGGACGTAAAGTTGATTTAGTGGATAATGAGTATATTTATAATCTGTATACTACTTGCACAAGATGCTGCTTGGGAAGGAGGAGGCCACAAGGGTTTGAACATTGTGAAGATGCTAATAGACATTTGGCAGGCAGCTTACTCCCAGGGTAGAGCTTTCTTGAGGATGAGAACTAAAGTTGGGCTTTGAGATGCTTTTTCAGGGACCTTAAAATGTTGCTTCCTCCCTATCTGCCTGTTATGTCGGTTCATTGAGGCATTAACTCTTCACTTGAATAGCATCAGAAATATTCTGGAAACTTCTATCTGAGGGTTTCTGTTTTTTTTTTTTTTTAAGTGAAGATGTGCAATTGACTATCAGAACTTGAATGGTTGAAAACAAACAGAAAAACAAAAAACAAAATCAACTGACTCCCCCCACACCAAACTAAAAATCATTCCCTCTCATGCTAGGGAAAGAGCACATTCAGTTTCATTTACGCATAACCAAAGTTACCTGTGAAATTGAATCAATCAATAAACATTTATTAAGAGAAGACCTGTTCCAGACCCTATGCTAAATCCTGGGGTTACAAAAAGTAGACAAAAGACAATCCCTTCCCTCAAGGAACTTTACAATCTAATGAGGAACCCAAGCATAAGAATATGCACAAACAAGCTATACACGCCATAAATAGGAAATAATTAAGAGAGGGAAAGCACTGGAATTAGAGGGGTGGGCGAAGACTTCTTGTAGAAGATGAAGTTTTAGTTGGGATTAAAAAAAACAAACAGAAATGTCAGTAGTCAGAGTGGAGGAGAGAGAGCATTCCAAGTACTGGGATGACCAAAGGAAATACCTGAAGCCAAGAGATGCAGTTTCTTATTTGTGGAACAACCTGGAGGCCAATGTAACTGAATCAAAGATTTAACCTGTGTCCAGGTGTTAAATGTAAGAAAACTGGAAAGGTAGAAGGGGGCTAGGTTAGGAAGGACTTTGAATACCAAATAACATTTTGGTTTTGATGCTGGAGGTCATAGGGAGCTATTGGATTTTCTTGAGTAGATAGGTTACATGATTCCATTAGGAAAATCACTTTTATGGCTGAAAGGAGGATGGAATGAAGTGGGGTGAGACCTGAGGCAGACAGACCCAGGCTGGTGGAATAGTCCAGGTGTCAGGTGATGAGGGCTTGGACCTGAGTGGTGGCAGTGTCAGAGGAGAAAAGGGGTAGCATTTGAGAGAGGTTCCAAAGGAGAAATTGGCAGACCTTGGCAACAGATTGGAAACACAAGATTGAGATAGTGAGGAATTTGGGATCACTCCTAAATTGTGAGCCTGAGGGACTGGGAGAATGGTGTTGCTTTCTGTAATAATTACCCACCTGTGGCTCCAAGAAACCATACCGTGTGCAGCTACCACACCCAGGGAGAACTGTCTCAACTTGGCAGACAGTCTAAACTAGGTTGAAGGTAACCAAATCTTCAAACTCATTGGTGGGTTAGGGGGATGTCTACACCAAATATACGAAGACTTCCCTTAGCTGAATGGAGGGATGAGAACAATTTGTTGACTGAAGTGGAACTCTTAGAGATCGTTCAGGCATTGAAGATGCCAAGGTCATTGACTGCTTCCTGGGTCATCACCAGTCATCCTGACTTTTGTCTTGCTACTGGACTTTGATGACTCTGGAAGAGAGTGAAGCTGATGACTTTAGGCAGCTCTGCCTCACTTAAATCTAATTCATGTGAAAGTCAAAACATCACTCATTATATGGTGTCTTCAATAACAAAGGATGAATAACAACATTAGGGAAGGTAGGAGTGGAGGAGGGTCAATACTAGAGCAGAAAGAAGGCATCATAAAGATGACTTTTGGAAATTTTGGGAAATGAGACATCCTGCTATAGCCGAGGTATATAGGCAACTAATGTTTTGCCTATATAAGCAACAACATGAGAGTAGGAATGGAAATATAACTAGGATACATGTAGGCATGTTTGCTACCTTAACTAAAGCACACAGAATATATATCTACCTTTCCTTGGTGTTTCTTGGTCACCATTATGTACAACTTCTATATGATCCCATATTATAATGACACAATTTATATATTATTATTATATTAAGTCCATATTATATATGTCTTATTATTATATTATGTCCATAATATAATAAGAGGCTGAAGTCTTATCATGTGTAAAATAACTACTTTTAATTCTAAAGCCTGTGATCATAATGCCCTATGACCTATTTTGACATAGAGGTCTCTTTTTTTATGCTCAATGTCAGAGAATTATTGTGCTCTAGAAGTTATTTTTTCTGCTTCTCAGTTTTTTTTTCCTGTTCCCATATTGTCTGATCTTGCTTCTGTCAGATATACCTTCTTCTAATTTGTTAACTTCTTAGACTATAAAAGCTTAAAAGACGTTAAGACCAAGGGGATTCCCTCTAAGTAGAGTGAATATAATGAATTTAGTCCATATATTTTGCAATAATTACTTTGGCTGCTCCAAAGTCTTCTTGTCCTCATTTCTTTGTTATTGATTCCTTTGGAAATAGGTGAGGTTACTAGGTAGCTGAGTTCAGATAAGTAATTTTCCCTTCTCTTATCTTCAGTATTGACCAGTGGTTTCTAATAGTTACATAGGGATATATATATATATATATATATATATATAAAATTTCAACTTCTGAACCAAAGGAAATGAATAAAATAATTTTAATATTCTGCCCCCTGAGAACTTTTTCCCCTTAGGAATCCTTTTATATTCTATAGTTATGCTTTCTCCTCTATGCCCCCATGTTCTCTAGGGAAAGTAATTCTGCCTAATGAAAGGGTTTAAAGATGTTCTCTAAAATTCTCCTCTAAGAGAATTGTTACTTTGGCGGTTAACTCTCAAGGGGGTAAAGTAGCTTTCAAGACTCTACCAATAATGGTTAGTTTAAAAGCATCTGACCCGTTTGTGCTGAAGGTTGAATTCTAAAAGGTAACCCTGAGCTCTTCAGAAGTTTGCTTACTTAGAGCAGCCGTGCCACTCTTGGGCACATTTTATAAAATAGAAGCCTCACCTTTTATCAGCAACAGAATATTCCAGAATGAAGCTTTATACTTTTTTTGTAGCCACTTGCTTTTCACCTACGCGGGTTCTTAAAATCATCATCAAATGCTACCGGTTTTGCAGGTTATCTGCATGCCTCTATTTCTGTTGGCACACACCTGGATGGACATTTGATATTTGCTAAATGATAAGAGGGAATTATAAATGAAATGTTCCTATCTGCTTTCTAAGGATATGGATTATAATGGTAGTAGTAATAGAAGCACATAATATTTGAACAAAACTTAATCATTTTTGGCCTGTTCCGGGTGGATAGGATGATAACTGATAAGAGAGGAAAAGTAGAACTGTTCAGGCTTTGGGTTATTTCTGTTTTTCCAGGTAAAGAGAATGAACTCTGGAATATAAAGGACAGATTAAAAATGGCTAACACAGAATTGATATCCAGGATAAATAAGAAGATAGTAAATCAACTAGCTGCCCTTGATGAATTATATGCTAGGGTTCTGAAAAATAATGGCAAATGTGATTGTTGAGACAATCAGTGATCTTTGAAATACCTTGGGGAACAGAAGAGAGATGTATCAAGAGGAGAGAGAGACAACTATTCCTTTGAATGGCAGGAAGAGAATGGAGTTTGCTAACTCTGGGCTGCTGGGCCTGACTTGGATTCCTGGAATAAAAGCTATAACTTAGTATTAACAGGATGACTAGTGAATACCCAGAAAAGGAAATGGTGATTACAGAACACTAGATTGGCTTCATTAAAAACAGCTCATGCCAGACATCATTTTCTTTTTGTTTAGGAATATTAAATTTGTAGATATCCTAAGTGTCTTTCCTCATAGCATGTGGCTATATGAATTATTATTATCAAGCGATTTTATAGGGAGAAACTGAAAGGTTGGAGGTGTCCTTGGAAACTGGCTTTTTTCAATCCCAATTATCTGCTCTGTCACTATAATACTTTATACAGAGGCCTCAGAATCTTAAAATTTCTTTCTTTTGGTAAGTATACGTAGCAAAATGAACGTATAATTTTTTTTAACAGCACTGAATACTTTAAATACTTCCCACAATAGCTGTTGCTGAAACATTTATGCTGAGCATTCTTAGGTGTGTTTGAAAACAGAACTCAGGCTCATCCTTTGCATTTATGATTCAACAGAAATATACTTCTGGCTCTCAGCCTTCTCTAGGATATTGAAGTAAATGTTTATCTTCTCTTTGGTTATGCAAGATAAGGAAATTGAACATCTGTTTCGAATAATATGACCTTAAATCACATTTTAAAATAAAATCATGTGAGTATTATTAATATCATTAGGAAGCAACCAGGGTGTTCATTGATTTTATTTTTTTTGTACAGTAAAACCCTTAAATTCCATGGTTTAGAATGGACCTTTGTTATGTTTTAAGTAGATTAAACTTGGTGTCTTTGTTTTACTTTTTTTTAAAATCAACATGCCTTTGTTTCTTAGAGAAGGTAAAGTTGAGAGATATAGCTCCAGAGGATGACATAAAAAAGCCTGTCCTGTGGAGTCTGTCTTGTTGTTATTGTTGTTTTTGGGAGGAAGATGCAGAAAGAGATTTGCAGTGCATGTGTGAATGTGCCTGTGTGTGTTAGGTTGAGAGTCCAAACACAGTATTCGTTAACTTCTAGTCATCCTGTTTGCTATTTCTGTTTTGCAATCTATTAATTTACTCCAAATTATTTTAATTCTAAATTAATTTATTCTAAAGAGTAGGCCGCCGAAGCCGTCTCTTACCTAATCCAGAGATGCTCCATGAAAACTTTTGGAATTCAGCAAACTTTTCCCTGAAGTTTCTAATTCAAAAACTGCTCTTGTTGACGCTTTATGACTAAGAGAGTTTTCCACCAATCCCATTGTACCATTGTCTTTTGGTATTTCCAATGTCACTCTTATCTTTTAATAGCCTTCACTATTGCCTTCGCCTACGCCTGGAATGATGGTAGTTAACTTCCTCTGGAATGATAGGTCAATATTGTTCTTATACTGGTAGGAGGATCCAGTGTAGTGTGGTGTGTCCCAAGAGTCTTACTGCAGTTTTAAGCTTCAATTAGATTTAATAGCTTCAAACTACATTAAGATTTTGGGGACACCCAGTGTAGTAGAAAAGCATGATTAATTTTGTAGTCAGAGGATGGGGGTTAGAATTTTGACCTTGGCAAATATTGCTCACTTTGTGACTGTGCACAAGTTACCCAGTCTTGTGGAGGTTCAGTTTTCTGGTATGGGAAATAAGATGATTCTAGGGGATTCTTAGAGTTCCCATCCAACTCTAAAGCCTATGAATTTATGGGTCCAAGATCATAGGATTGGAATTTTAGAATCAGAGGTTATCTATTTCTTCCTCTTCATTTACTTGCCCAAGGCTACCGAGCTAATAAGAGGGGGGAGGCAGGAATCAAACCCAGGTCCTCTGACTCCAAAATAAGATCTTTTTAAAGAGATTAGGCCTAATAGCTAGGAAACCACATGGAAGATCTTAGATTGCAGGCTAAAAATAGGAATGTGGCCTCTGATTGCTTAGGGAGAAGACACCAGATAACTACTTCCCTCCCCGGGTGATTAGTTCCTCTCCTAAAGAATATGTGTCTTCAGGTGGTAGGCCACAAGGCCCAGAATGGACCAGTGCAGGGAGAAGATGCTTACAGCAATAAGCTTGCCAACATTAAAGGGGACTGCCGACTGTCTACCACCTCCTTCATCAAAGGGTAGGTAGCATTGAGTCTGTGAAAGAAAGAAGAGGTAGTGAGAGCTTGGAAAGATTTAAGAACTACATTCAAGGCACTGACCAACCATGATTCCAGAGGACTTATGGGAAAATACGCTAACCACCCCCTAACAGGGAATGTATGGAATCACAGTTCAGTTTCAGACATAATTTTTCACATGACCAATAGGGGAATTTGTTTTGCTTAACTATGCCTACTTGTTACAAGGACTTCCTTCCTTCCCCCTCCCCTAAGCTCTTTCGTTTTCCAATGGGAGACAAGAAATGAGAGGTAGAGATGATTGCTAATTAAAAATAATTTTTTAAACTAGTAGTGAGATACCTTAGCACTGGGGTAGGAAACCTTTGGCCTAGGAACCACACATGGCCCTCTAGGTCCTCATGTGCAGCTCCTTGCCTGAATCCAAACTTCACAGAACAAATCCCCTTAATAAAAGGATTTATTCTGTAAAACTTGGACTCAGTCAAAAGGCCATACCCAAGGACCTAGAAGGTCATATGTGGCCTTGAGGCCACAGGTTCCCCACCCCTGCTAGCAGAAGATTTTTTCCAGAAAAAATAAAATATGGATACAATTTTCAAACCTACTACAAAATGATATAATAATTGACCTTTTGTCTACCACCCAAAGCCATATTTCACCACTGTGTACTGACTTCTTCTTGAGTTTGGTATTTTACATTTTAAAGCTAACTCAATCATTTTATCTTGGAAAAAAGTGTCATCATTCAGCTGATCCATGATGGAGGGAGGGAAAGCAGAAAGATGAAAGGGAGCAGTGGGTAACTCAGAATTGACAGCAATTTGGAAGAATATGGAGAAAACTTATATTGTGATGGCTTGTGCCATTCTGGGATTTAGAACCAAAAATAAGTCACTTTCCAAAGTTGTTAATCAATAATTTCTTGACATGTGGGAAATCAAACCATCTCTTAAGGCCCTTCTAAATGAGTCTGTCTGTCACTACTCCATTGAAGTACTTGTTTCATTTCCTAAGATAGTCGTTAGCTGCATCAAATAATTAAAAGGTTGTATTTACTTTATTCTAAGCCAGTTCTTTACTCATAAATTAGAGGGTAGATTCAAGATATTTTCTAGCTAAGCAGCTAATATGGTACGTCTAAATGATGCAGTGTAACACAATTTAGTTCTCATTAAGTATTCACTTTTCTTATAAAGGGGAAGCCCGCCGCTTTTCTAAATGGAACCCATAGGATTTCATCTGTTTACTATGACATCCTTTGGTGTTTATTCTCTTATGCTAACAAGTAGGTCTCCAAGGTCTTTTACAAGACTGGTTGACAGGGCATCATGTTCTCACTCCACTGATGTGTTTTAGGTCATATAATTTATTTATGTAAGTCTTTATAAATTGAGTCTAATTTGCTTTTACTGTGTGTTTTATTTATTCAACTAGAAATATAAATAATATACCACAAATGAAGTTCATTAATGAAAAGAGCTGTTTTGGATGAAGTGTGGTATTTTCGGTGGCTTTTTATTGCCTCTGGAATAAAAGGAAAGCCCCTGATAATCTGGTTCTAGTCCACTTATCCATACTTATTAATCATACTCTACATTCTAGCCAAACTGGCCTGCTTGCTGTTCCCAGAACTCGGCATTCCATCACCTGTCTCTGCTTTTGTGGAGACTGGTCCCTATGCCTAGAATGCTTTCCATACTCCCCTTTGTTTTTGAGAATCCATAGCTTCCTCCTAGTCTCACTCCACTGTGCACTTTCTGATCTCTTGAGGATTTAGTGTTTGCTATCTCCTCAAATTAGATTTTCTAATTTCTTTACTTGTATGTATCCTCCAATAGCATATAAGTTCCTTGAGGTCAGGCACTGTTTTTTGTTTTTGTCTTGGCAATCTCCAACTCGGTGCATTCACATACAGGGAATAGGACCTGGACCTTCGATTTCATCGTTCTAAGGAATTCCCAGGTCAGAAAACTCTCTCTGCCAATGCTGGTCTCTACCTACTCTGTAACTTGATAGAGCACTGAGTTGCCTAGAGCCCTGAAAGGTTCAGGGACATACTTAGGCATATGTGACCAGGATGTGTTAGAGGCAGGTCATGACCTTAAGATTTCCTGGCTTTGACGCCAGCTCTCTTTCCGCTATATCCCAAGATCTTCACATAGTGAGTACTTAATAAAAGTTTCTTGAATTGAATTTTACTCTGAGAATATTTCTAGTGGATAAATATTGCCTAAATTGTTGTTATATAGTCAAGTAAAATTTTTTTTGATCAATTTAAAAATTCTTTCATCTTTGTCTAAGAAATTTTGGAGGGGTGGCTAGGTGGTGCAGTGAGTAGAGAGCTGGCCCTGGAGTCAGGAGGACCTGAGTTCGGATCCAGCTGCAGACATTTAAACACACACACACACACACACACACACACACATACACACAAACTAGCCATGTGACGTTGGGCAAGTTACTTAACCCCAATTGCCCTCCAAAAAGCAAAAACAAACATAAATAAATACTCTTGGAATATAGTATGGGAGAAACTGGGCATAGACCATTATCTAACACCATATACCAAAGTCAAGTCTAATTGGGTGCAAGATCTAGGTATAAAGGCTGATACTGTAAGCGATTTGGGAAAGCAAGGAATAGTTTACCTGTCAGATTTGTGGAGAGGGGAAGACTTTATGACCAAACAAGAATTAGAGAGCATTATAAAATGCAAAATGGATAATTTTGATTACATTAAATTGCAAAGCTTCTGTACAAACAAAGCCAGTGTAACCAAGATAAGGAGGGAAGTGGAAAATTGGGAAAGAACTTTTACAACCTATATCTCTGATAAAGGACTCGTTTCTAAAATATGCAGAGAATTGAGTCAAATCTATAAGAATACAAGTCATTCCCCAATTGATAAATGGTCAAAGGATATGAACAGGCAGTTTTCAGAGGATGAAATTAAAGATATCTATGAACATATGAAAAAATGCTCTAAATCACTATTGATTAGAGAAATGCAAATCAAAACAACTCTGAGGTACCACATCTCACCAGTCAGATTGGCTAAGATGACAAAACAGGAAAATGATAAATGCTGGAGAGAATTTGGACAAATTGGAACACTAATGCATTGCTGGTGGAGTTATGAACTGATCCAACCATGCTTAACAGCAATCTGGAATTATGCCCAAAGGGCTATAAATAATTTCATACCCTTTGACCCAGCAATACCACTTCTAGGGCTGTATCCCAAAGAGATCATAGAAGTGGGAGGAAGACCCATATGTACAAAAATATTTATAGCAGCTCTTTATGTAGTGGCAAAGAATTGGAAATTAAGGGGGTGCCCATCAGTTGGGGAATGGCTGAACAAGTTGTGGTATATGTATGTAATTGTATAGTATTGTGCTATAAGAAATGAGGAGTAAATGGACTTCATATTTACCTGGAGAGGCTTATACAAATTGATATTGAGTGAGAAGAGTAGAGCCAGGAGAAATTTGCACACAATTACAGACACAACGTATGTGTGATGACCAACTTTGATAGACTGGATTCCTTTCAGCAATGCAGGGTTATAAGTCAACCCCAAAAGACTCATGATGGAGAGAGATGTCTACACCCAGAGAAAGAACTGAATTTGAATCCAGATTGAAGCAAACTACCTGCTCTTTACCTTTTTCATGCTTGGTTTTGTTTCCTTTTTCCTATTGTTCATTACATCTGACACAGTCCTTCTTTATAACCTCACTAATGTCTAATGTGAAAGTATTTGCAGATCCTATACTTGATTGTATGCCGCCAATGGTGGGGTGGGGCTGGGGGAGGGGAAGCTGGGAGAGAAAATTTGAAACTCAAGGGATTGTGGAATTGAATCTTGTAAACTAAAAATAAACAAATGAATTGATAAAGACTAAAAAATTTTTTGGAAAAATATATATACATACATATATGCACACATGTGCCCAAATAATGTATAAGTGCATACATATGTATATGTATACAATAGACACATGTTATATGTGTATGTACATATACCGTATATAAATATACAATGCATACATTTACATTCTCTATATTTCTGTAGAGACTGACTGTATCTATCTAGATATCTGTTGGTCTATCATCTATCTATTCCAATAACTATCTGTCTATCTCTAGAGAATCATCCAGTTATTCTTATCTTAACAGTTGGTTGTTATAGTAGTAAGTATGAGCTCTTTCAAAGACAGTGGTACCTAACATGTACACTTTGTAAACAATAGCTTTTCCCAAAGCAGTAGAAGTGACCTAACCATCAAGGGATCATGAAGTCATAGAAAGGCTTCTATAGATTCCCTCCTAATTCTGTGGCATCCGATTAAGAATATTCGTGAATATAGATCCATATTAAGAAATGGCATGTCAGATGAATTAACGCTTGGGGAGAAGAAACAAATACCACAGGAGAACACTTTGTCCTTATAATATGGCAAAGGCTCTAAATTAAAGCTTTTACCACTCATTCATAGTTCCAATATTTTTTTCAGGGAGCTTTCCCTGTGTCATTGAAATTTTGTGTAGGAATATAGGAGAGACAACAGGCTAAGATATCAAGACCCAAACAATAATGATAAATGTTGAACAAAGAATGGGTTAATCAGAAGATCTGTCAGCCTTGTTGAAGAACTTAAATTAGTTAAGTGGTTTTTTTTTTAATGATAATAACATGTCTCGAATAGTCTTTCTCCTTTGTAGTGTTACTCTCATGTGCACTTAGTTTCCTTCACAAGGCATTTCTGCTTTTTATTCACTAGGATTTGGTGCCATTTGGTTTCATCATTAATAACCTCAGCAGTTGTAGTGAAGACAAGTTAATTAGGATCAGAGATAACTCTGGGTTGAAGAAAGACTATTTATTCTAGCATCTTGAAGGTGAAATTCAAAATAAACTTGGACTTTGAACTTGGAATGTTTAGCCTGGAGAAGAAAAGACTCACGGGAACAACTTTCCTCAGATATTTAAAAGGCTATGGAAGAGGAGTCAGATTTGTTGTTTTTGGACCTCAAAAGCAAAACTAGAAGCAGTAGGGGGTGGACGTTACTAAGAGAATAATTTAGGCTTGCTATCAGGGAAAAAAATAGTATCACTCAGAGCAGTCCCAAAATGTAATGGATTCCTTTGGCAGCCAGTGGGTTCTCCCTCATCGGCAGTCTTCAAATGTAGGTTAGATGGCCACTAGCTGGGTGCATTATAATAAGCATTCTTTTGGGGTGACCGTTAGATAATCACTTCCAAATTTGAAATGCTCTGATTCTGTGATGTGTTGATGTATGTACCACTGGGTGGGGAGATAATGTCATGGAGATAATAGATTCATTAAATTATGGGGAAATAGTTACCTAAAACATAGGAAAAAAAGTGATCCAAAGTCTATAAACTGAGACACAATAAATGGAACTGGAGAATTGAGAACCTCAGAGATTCAGTGAATCATCAGTTATATGATGGTTCTGTGTGTTGTTTTCCCCCATTAGAATATAAGCTCCTTGAATATCTTTTTGTATTTGTACTCTCCCTAATTTGCACAGAAACAGGAATATGGACACTGCTTAATAAATCTATTTCCCAAGTAATCAAAGTTTAGTTCTTTGAACACTGAAACTTTATTTTAACCAGTTTTATGAGAATATGTCTAAAATTTAATCCACACTCCCCCGTGGACACATTTTTATTATTATTTACATGCAAAACATTATGGTGGGTGAAAAGATGTCTAGACTGGGAATTAGAGAATCTAGGTTCACATCCAGACTCTTCTATTTACTAGCTATATAGCTGAGTAAGTCAACTGAACTTCTTAAAACAATGAGGGGCTTCATTAGATGATCTCTACAGGGTCCTTCCTTCTTGTTTTAAATCTATGATCTAAGAGCCTAAACTAATCATGGGAACTTTTTGAAAACCCAGAGTTAATATTATGAATATTGATAATTATACTGCTCTATAAATCAGAGAACCTTCCAGGCACTATTGGAAGCCTTCTACCACCAGTTGCTATACAGGTTAACTTTGAATGGCAGACTAAGAAGTTGAGGGGACTCAACTTTTTTTTTTTTTACAGTCGGATGGTGTTATTAGGGATTGGCTACTATGTCTGCTATTGGAGACATTTCTGCTCACTGTCTCTTCATTCCTGCCACTGTTAAGTCATCTGGCAGCATCTTCTTGCTGGTCTTTTCTTTTTTCTTGTCTCTTTTTGGGGTTTTTACTTGTTTTTCATTTTCACAGCCAATGGCTTAGCTTTTGATAGGGGTTCCTAACCTTGATGACAATGTACCCTTCTTTCTAATCAGACAGGCCTTTTCTTTACTGCCAGAAATCCAGAAGCCCTCTTTGTTTCCACTTATCCCTTGCTCCTGGTTCAGCAACTTGGTTATGGATGCTTGAGGTGACTGGAAATTTGACTTGACATAGCTGAAGTATTAATGATTTTTTTTAAATAAACATGACAGAAAGAGCTATCTGTTGTAGGAATTCTTTTTTTTTTCTTTTTGGAGGGGGGGAGGGCAGGACAATTGGGATCAAGTGACTTGCCCAAGGTCACATGGCTAGTAAGTGTTTAATGTCTGAGGTCACATTTGAACTCAGGTCCTCCTGATTCCAGGGCTGGTGTTCTATTCACTGTCCCACCTAGCCACCCCTACTGTAAGAATTCTTACAAAAGGCCAAATTTAATTGAAGGGTATCTGGGTGTGTGTAGTTCTGTTAGGACAGAGGACAGTCTCTCCCCCAGAGAGGGTGGTTTATGCACCTGTGGTCTGGCTGATGATCACAAGCCACTAAATCCTGGAAAAGGAGGAAGGGACTGAATATGTGTATTTTTGAAAAGACAAACCTTAGGGGAAAAAAGTGTCACAGCTATATTACCCAAAGGGTGGAGGGCGGGAGAATAGAGACAGTGAACTGACTAGAGGGTCAAAAAAAAAAAAAAAAGAGTCTGTATTCCCCCAAGCGATCAGCACCTTGAGCAAAGCTAATGTCTGAACTTAACTTAGCAAAGTAGTGGTACTCAGTGCCCTGATAAATTGAGAACGAGTGAGGCTTTTGCTTCAGATGCATAAAGCTAAGGGGTGCAAAAAATACGCAGCCATTATGCCAGCTCTTCATGATGTGTGTGTGTGGGGGGGGTGTAAGCAATTTTATATTATTGCTCCAGTTGCAAAATTATTTGCTGTGCTGGTTCTTGTGGTGATTGATCACACTGTTACTTGATGCTCTGGCATTCACAAACCTGATAGGGTGATAAAACTTGGAGAGACTGACTATACAGGATAAAATTAAAATAAACAATAAAGCATAAAAGGTACCCTATGTAAAAGGTCCTAAGAGTTGCATTTATTTAGTCTGAAAGAAGGAAACCTGGAGGGTAAATGTTGTAATGGTTGTGAAGACCATAAAGTTTA
Organism: Petaurus breviceps papuanus; assembly: GCF_028583685.1. Classification (NCBI taxonomy): domain Eukaryota; kingdom Metazoa; phylum Chordata; class Mammalia; order Diprotodontia; family Petauridae; genus Petaurus; species Petaurus breviceps. Next base: position 25,416,435 of record NW_027186304.1, on the reverse strand, counting down.
TCAGCTAGAATAATTAGGAATAATTAATTATATTCAGTTACTTGATTAACCAGAACAGACATTATCTGACTATGCCGGATAATAGAAATTTTATTACTGATTCACTGAGCAAAACCTTTCATATATAGCAAATAAATCATGCAGTTTCCAAAACCCCTAAACTCCAGAGCCTCTAATAGACTAATGCAAATTATAATGATAGGTTAGAAAAGGATAACTAATTACATACAGTTATTACTGCTGTCACAAACAATGATGGAAGACAGACTAATCAAAAGCATTTGCCACTAGATATGATTAAGCTAAATTTAATTCCCTCTAAGATTCAAGGATGTGGACTTCTTGTATGCGCATAAGAGAGTTATTCTTTTCTGGGAGACTCAGATAATTATTCTTAAAGACCTTCAAAGTCTAGATCTGAAAACTGTCACTTTTTAACAAGTAGCTATCAACTCAGAATCCTTTTCAAATGCCCACAAGGTTTTTATTCACTATTTAGATACCAGTGACTTCAGGGTGTTTTGTTATCTGAACACAAACAGAATCTCTGTGTTAATTTGCATTGTGGTTCCTTTTATTTATATGCCCAGTTGGAAGGCTTATATGGAGAAAAAAATAGAGGTAAAGAAGGAAGTACAGAGGGAAACCCAATTACTCTTTGAAAATGTATTTTCTCACAGTCAAAACATTGAAACAGAAGGTGAAAATTAAACATTCAGCCATATAGGAGAATTTCTAAAAACAGATGATTTGTCTGAAACTGAATAGAAATAATACTTTGAAGTCTTTAAAAATAGTTGGTGAGTTAACTGTTGTTTGGCTATACAGGAGCATAAGAGTGATAGAATAAAGACAATCAAAAAATCGCTTTCTCAAAATCCTATGTGAATTTGGATGTAACTTCGGGTTGGTTGGAGAAAGACAAAATCACTGCATAATAAGACTGATAGGAAGTTGAATCTCAAGGTGATTAGAGAGAATAATAAGAAAGCACCTAGGTGCCTTTGATGAGCTCCAATAATCAGAATGAGAGGATCAATGGTATATCCTTGGGTACTAAAAGAATTGGGAGATGTGATTGACTGAATCACTGCCAGTGATCTTTCTTTTTAAATAAAGTTTTACTGATTTTTTTTACTTGACTGTCATTTCCCAATTATCCTCCACAGAACCCACCCTTTTAACCAAAAAGAAAGTTAAGGTAAACAATTTAAGCACTGATCATGTATCTCTACCCTAGGATATATTTCAAATTGGCAGTACCATGGTTCAGGTGGAGTGACTGGGACGTTGCCTCGGTTTGCTAAAATTTTTAGAGTGTGTTAAGATCCCTTTTGGTTATTCAGAACTAGTTTAGCACATAGTTGGCAAGAGAAATTAGCTAAAATAGGAAGCTACCAGATGTGCTTTTCCTCCCCCGGGCCTGTATTCCAGGTACAGCTCCTCACTTTGTCAGCCTCTCAGAGGAATCCATACTTAAATGGCCTATATCCGGGCTTAACAAATTGATGTGGTGGTGTTTCGGCTGCCACTGGGCCTCTGCACAGTTCGAGCTACTCTTGGCCATAGCAATTCATATTTGTGACTCTGGAAAAGGACAAATGGCCCAATTTTCTTTCTTTTGTTTTGGAGGGGGCGGGGAATAGGGAGAGCTGGTTGTTATTATTGGGAGGATGTTTTCCTTCTATTTTTTTTAATCTTAAAATTTATTTTTTATACTGAGCTTGGTAAAAGCAAACATGAATGTTTCAATATACCAAAAATAACAAAGATTGATAACAAAGTGTGAATTTAAGTTACACATGTTTTAGAAGTATAAATTAAATAAGAAAGTAACAAAACTGTTCTTTATCTTCTACATTTTGGCTTAATTGTGTGCTTTAAAATTTATTTCTGTTAACATCTTTTGTTAAATATAGTAATTTTAAAAGTGGGGAAAATAAGTGGAACCCACAAATTACTATTCAGTGCTTTCTTCCTGGAAAAATTATAGAACATATTACTTAGGAGATTTTTCTCCTCTGGACTTTTCTTGGTATGAAGGTGTAGCTAGATTTGAACAATTATGATCACTTGGTTTAGTGTTCAGAAAGTTTGAATTTACCAAGGATGATTTTTACGGGTTAAAAATACAGAACCAAAACTATATGGTTTTGCTGTTGACAAATACACAAAAACATAGAAATTCTGGCCGACTGGTTAGTGGCCTTGTTTCATCTTTGAGAAAAAAAATGACCCATTTTCAAAAATCTTTTGGGATTTTCCTTTTCTTCAGTTCTGTGGCCAAAAGAAAAAAAGAGTAGTAGTTTGTTTTCTTCATAAGTGCTTAAACGGCATCTGAGGTAACATGGAGGTAACGGGCTGTAGCGGCGTAAGTAATGGACTGGAAAACAGGAGCCTCAAGGATTTGATTCTGGCTCTGTCACTAACTTTTAATGGAGGTCTGGTAAAGTTGCTTCTCCCTCTGTCTGTGACCCACTTTCCATTTGTATTAAAAGCCACATTCAAAAATATTGTGAGTAATAATTAATAGAAAGGAATTAATACATAAATGAAAACGTACCCATTAAATGTTTATGTGCCAAGCACAGTACTTAGGGATAGAAAAATAAAAATTATTTCAGTTCCTATTATCAAGAAACTCACACTCTAATCATAGAATGATATCACCTATAAAAGAGTCAGTTGCAGAGCAGATGGAAAAGTCTATGAGTCCTAAGAGTACTGCATCTGGGTGCAAGACAAGGTCCAGGGATCCTTAAAATGCCTTTAAAGCTCAGATAGTGCCTGGGTGTCTGTAGGTGCAGCCACAGGGCAGCTGGTAAGTCCTAAATAGATAGAAATCAGTTGTAGACCAGATGGCAGGGTCTGGTGGTCCTTTATATAGACAGAAGAAATAGAAATGGTAATTACCAGGCGATTGAAGTGACATGAGCTTTGCCACTCTTTCCTCCTGGTTACTGCTTGGTCTTGGGAAACAAGTGATTAAAATGTAGGGGAATGGGTGAACAGGAAAAGGCACCCTCACCGCTGGCTATTTCAATACTTTGGTGATTTGTGGCATTTTTTTCAGGGCAGTTATTCTTTCCAAATATGCAAATTCAAATCCCTACAGCTCAGTAAATGGACTTTGAGAGTTTTGGATCTGAAAACTTTGTTATGTCACAGACTACTTGGTGATAATCTTCATTTTATTTTAGCCAAGTTGATCCTAAGGTAACCAGAATTGTACTGGAAAGCTTTCCAGGTCAGGTCAAGTCAACAAGCATTGATTAAGCACCTACTGTTTGCCAGGCACTCTGCTATGTTCTGGGGTTAATTTAGGCTTCACTGGCATAGCCTTTATAAACTTTGGGTCACTTATAAACCATGAAGAGGTATCAAAAAGCAACTTTAATAGAGAGAATACTAATACTACTGATAATGATGCTATGTCTCAAAAATATAAACTGCATTGTAAACATAAGATAATCCTTTTTTTACATTTGATATAATGGCTTATGGAATATGTATTTGGGAACAATAACATGGATAAAAGAGATTTGGACAAAATTTTAAAAACAGTTTTATTCATTAAGCAAATCTTTATTGGATACTTTGCTTTAAATGACATAGTAGAGGGACAAGAAACTTTTCATTGTCCACTAGGTCAAAGAAACAAGTACAAAGGTGACTATGCTACAAGGCCAATCAATCATGAAACATATATTAAGTGCCCACTGTATTCTAGGCATGGCACCAGGTGTTGGGGATGTGATGAAAGTGTGATGAGAGAAGTATAAGTAAATTGCCATGAGCGTTCATTAAAGGAACATTATTTTTCTTCCTTGAAGAAGAGATGAAAGTAGGCTTTTATGGAAGAGATGACATTTGGGTTGAACATTTAGGCATGCATATAAATCAATAAATGATACTAAAGGTAGAAGTAGGGGAATAGATCCACACAAAACATGGTCTAAGGGGTGGAGACCGTTGGGCCTTTGGAAACTACTTGTAGGGTACAGAGAACAAGGGACCCTGAAATAGGAATGCTGTTACTAGTGTGTGGAAATCTCTACATATCATAAGGCAGCACCTGGGGAGGCCAGTGCTAGGAAAAGAAGCTGAGTGGGGCTTGACTGGGCATGGTACATAGTACCCCATCGTTGGAAAATTATCACCTGCTGAACTCCTGTTTTATCTAATCACTTTTGTTAACCACATGTTAAGCCTAGCTTTTCTTCTTGCAGAAGTAGTAAATAAGCTGCTGGCATCCTTAGTGACCTGGTGCAAAACCGTAGTTGCCCCATTAATTGCAGCTCTGAGGCAGAGTGTTCAGGGAGAGTGTTTTGACAGAGGGAGAAGTATGGGGAAAAGCATGGAATTGAAATAGCATGGGGTATATTTTAGTAATATCCAATAGTCCTGTTTATCTGGAGTGTAATGTGTATAAGGGGGAGAGATGTGTCTGGAACCCTGTCTAATATTTTGTATTTATTTAGTGTTTAATTTTTCCCCAGTTACATGTAAAACAATTTTGTAACATTTGTTTTTAAAACTTTGAGTTCCAAACTCTCTCCCCCCCCATTGAAAAGGCAAGCAATTTCATACAGGTTATACATCTGCAATCATGCAAAACATATCCATAAGTTATGTTGTAAAAGAAAAACTAGAAAAAAAATCAAGAAAAATAAAGAAAGTAAAAAAACCCAATTCAAAGTTGTTTCAATCTGTATTCAGACACCATCAGTTCTTCCTCTGGGAATGGATAGCATTTTTTATCCTAAGACCTTCAGAGTTGTCAGGGATCATTGTATTGCTGAGAACAGATAAATCATTCACAGCTGATCATCTTACAGTATTATAACCAGTACATTTCACTTTGCATCAATCAGTGAGAGTCTTTCTAAGTTTTTCTGGGAGCATCCTGATCATCATTTCTTATAGTATAATAGTATCCCACCATAATAATCTTATTCAACCATTCTCCAATGGATGTGTATCCCCCTTCATTTCTAATTCTTTATCTCCACAAAAGAGCTGCTATAAATATTTTTGTACATATAGGTCCTTTTATTTTTTTTATTTTTTATCTCTTTGGGATACAGACCTAGCAGTGCTATTGCTTTGTCAAAGGTATACCTGGTTTTACAGCTCTTTGGGTATAGTTCCAAATTCCTTTATAGAATAGTTTAATAAATTTACAACTCTGACAATAGTATATTAATGTCCCATTTTTCCCACATTCCCTCCAACATTTGTCATTTACCTTTTCTTTCCTATTATCTAATCTAATAGGTATGAGGCAGTGCCTCAGAAATGTTTTACCAATCAGTAGTTAGAGTATTTTCCCCACTGGGCTATTGATAGCTTTAATTGCTTCATCTGAAAACTGATTATATCTTTTGATCATTTATCACTTGGGGAATGGCACTTATTTTTATAAATTTGACATAAACTATGTTTAAAATTGTAAATAATTGTCTTTTTCTCCATAATATGACTTTTTAATTGTCACCAGAAATTGTGATTGAGGGTCTGAATGCTTTTTCTTTTGTTTTGACAGGCTCTTTCATGTTGGTTAACACATCTGGGAGACCAGAATTACAAAGGACCCATCTTCTCTTACCCCAGCTTAAAGAAAATGACACCCATTGCATTGACTTTCACTACTTTGTATCCAGCAAAAGTCATTCCCTTCCTGGGCTATTGAATGTTTATGTAAAAGTTAATAACGGTCCTTTGGGGAACCCGATCTGGAACATTTCTGGAGCTCCTACTGGCACCTGGAATAGAGCAGAACTGGCAATTAGTACATTCTGGCCCAATTTTTATCAGGTATATATTCTTCACTTTTCATTTACAGTAGCAAATGCTGGTTTGTTGATTAATTGAAATGTATTAGTGCTCTTGACCTAAAAAATATTCTGTTGTTTGTGATTTCAAAAAGGCTCAGTTGTCTTTTATTTTGGGGGTTGTGTTTTTACAGGCTAAAATGTATGAAGTCATGGGACCTTATCAATAGGGTATGTTGTTAACAGTATCCCCAAAGAGAAGCTTTATCTAGCCAAAATTATTTCTTGGGTTTAAATGAAGCACTGACCTTTTGAAAGAGACCTGATCCAGCTAGCTTTGTATTCAGTATAATTTTTTTGAAGGGGTGGGGTAGGGAGGACCAGTAAGGAAGGGCAGGGGAAGAGTGTGGACAAACACACCATCATTTATTTCCTATTATTATTTACTTATTGTCATTTATTATTTAATTATTATTCATGAAAATGTTATTATGTGCTATAATAATATATAAGCATCTAGGTGGTATAGAAGATAGAGCTATAGGCCTGGAGTCAAGAAGAGATGAGTTCAAATTTAGCCTTACACACATAGTAGCTGTGTGTCCCTGGAAAAGTCACTCAAACCCTATTTGTCTCAATTCCTCATCTGTAAAATGGGCACATGCTGGAGAAGGAAATAGCAAGCCACTTCAGTATCTTTGCCAAGAAAAACAAATGGACAAAAGTCCGTGGGATCATGTGGAGTTTCACACGACTCAACAACAACTATACATATATGTACACATATATAGTAATATAATTCATACCATCACATATTATTACTTATTATTATTTATAATTTGCTAAATTATTTCCACTTAATGTGGGAAGACTTCTAATCTCAAATCCCCATCTACTTATTACATAATGGAAATGAATAGATAATAGATTTCAAATTTGAAGGTAACTCAGAGATCATTTAATCCAGCCCCATGTAACAGCAAGCACCCCAGCATATCCAGGATGGCTACCAGCACAGGTACTTAGATCTGCTTTTCTAAAGAAAAGAAACTCAAAATGGATTAACAATCTTGCTTTAATCAAACATATATCATGTACCTAGTTCAGGAGAAAAAAGGTCAGCACTCCGAACTTCAGAGAATATAAACAAGTTACAAGCAGAGAAATGGATCAGCAGACAGGCTTCCAACTGTCTGACCATTACATCAGTACCTAGTCAGTTACCAGAGAGGGAAGCACCAACATCTGGATTTTCAAAGCCTGGGGGCTCAATGGCTGCCCAGAGTCTCATCTGGTCAAATCACACAACTCTTCTCAAAGTGAGCCCCCAAACCTCACATCAGGGTATATATAGCCTTCTCCTGGCTCAGAGAATGTCACAGCCCTCTTGACCCACTGCTCAATCACGAAGCAACAAGGTGTGGGCATTCCTGAAAAACAGGCCTCCTGCCACAGGCTCCGTGTGACCACATTCAGCCTATTAGGAGGCAGAGTATATTTTCAAATCAAGGAAGGTTCTCAGAGTCACTTAAGCCTATCAAAGGGCCTAGGGACAGGGAAGATCTTAAATTCCCATTCCCATAAGACCCCATAATTTTATAAATGAGGGAACTGAGAGCCAGAAAGATTGAGAGGCTTGCCCAAAAAGTAAGAGCAGTCAGTAAGTAGCAGAACAGGGACTTAAATGTAAGTCTTCTGGCTTGAATCGCGGTTTTCTTTCCACTGTAGCCAAGCTCAGTGGGCCACATAGTATTCACTTAAGCTACGGTTATTAAAACTGTAGGGAACTCTCATCCTATTTAACTCTGATAACCTTGGCTCTGAAAGCTGCTAAGTGACAGTTAAGGGCTTAATTTTAAAAATATCTATTAGTATAAGTAAGCTGGGATATAATCCAAATCGAGCCATCTAATTTTTTTTTTCTTTCAAAAATGCTTTCCACATCTGGCTGTGAAAAATCAGCTCTGCTAAAGGGATGGTTAAATTTCTTGACACCTGGGAGAGATCAGACTTTAAAAAGTGCATGGCAGAGGAATAATGGAATTTCTTTAACCCTAGATTTACATGGAGAAAGCTCCTCAAAATCAGGCTGGAGAGATCTTCAACAAAGGCATACCTTTATGAACTTTCCTCTGGAAAGAAAAAAACCCAAACCAAAATATTTAGCCTAACCTTTTGTGAAGCTTGTAAACAAAACTTCATCTTCATTCTAGTTATTTGCTTCACTTATTTTCACAAATCTTGGGACACAATAAAGAAGCACTACCTTCTATCAAATAGGTAGATTTAGGAATGTGGAAAAAATGTGCTACATTATTCATGGGGTAGGAAATAGGAATGACAATAATAATGGTATTTATATAGTGCTTTGGGGGCGGTTAGATCGCACAGTGGATGCTCTGCAGCCTGGAGTCAGAAAGACTCCTCTTTCTGCGTTTAAATCCAACCACAGACACTTAATAGCTGTACGGTTCTGGGCAAGTCACTTAGCCCTATCTGCCTCAGTTTCCTCATTTGTAAAATGAGCTGGAGAAGGAAAAGGCTAACCACTTCCATGTCTTTGCCAAGAAAATCCCAAATGGGGTCACAAAGAGTTGGATATTACTGAAACAACTAAAGAAAAACAACATAGTACTTTTAAGTTGCAAAGTACATTACAAAATATCTCAGTTGACCATTGCAGCCACAGATGAGGAAACAGAGGCAGACAACAGTAAGTGATTTGTCTAGATCCACACAGCTACTAAGTGAGGTAGGATATGAACTTGGGTCTTCCTTAATCCTGTTCTAGAACTGTCCTCTACTCCATCATGCTGGAGTCAGAACGTAATACATCTTTAAGAAAAGAAAACTTAAAGGGTCCCAAGTCCAGAGTTTGAAAATTATAGAGTCCGTTGAGTGGTCATTTTATTATTGAAGAATCTGAAACCCAGAGAGGTTAGGCGCGTCTCTGTAGTATTTGAACCTAGTTCTGACTCAAGATGCCGTACTTTCTTCCATCAGACCACATTTGTTGTTTCTGTTCCTGCTGTTGTTATTCAGTCATTTTTCAGCTATAATAGTTTGTGACTCCATTTTTGGGAGATTTTCTTGGCAAAGATGCTGGAGCACTTTCCCATTTCCTTCTCCATTTTACAGAAAAAGAAACTGAGGCAGGCAGGGTGAAGTGACTTCCCCAGGATCCTATAGCTAGTAAATATCTGTGGCCAAATTTGAACTTAGATCTTCCTGACTCCGAGCCATTACTTTTATCCATTGTGCCATCTAGCTGCCCTCATGCTACATTGCCCCCCTGAAATGAAGAGGGTGTACTGTAACCAGGGGAGTGTTAGTAACTGTTTAAAAAGACGTGTGTGTGTGTGTGTGTGAGGGGAGATGTCCTCACAGAATGCTTCAACATTTAAACTGTATTATTAATATTCTCCTTTTAAAAGTCTAAACAATCAACAAAACAATACATTGAGCTCTGATTTGTAGCTCTTGCTGATTTCTGAGGTGTAAGTGCTTATGCTGAAAATTTAACAGCTGCACCAGCTGGCACCAGCCCAACATTGACTGTAACTCAGGATAACACAACCATAGGATGATGGGTTGAAGAGATACCAGAGCTCATCTCCTCGTTGAAGAAAGGAGTGATGTTGTTTCATTTGAATCTTTCAAACTACTCTGTGACCAGAGAGCCAGAGGTTGAGTTAGTGTGTTCCACTGCGAGTTGTAGTTGGGGGTTAGATCTTACCCTTGCTGCTGGAGTGTGAACTCCTTGAATACAGGAATTGTATTGTTCTTAATCTTTGTATCTCTAGCACTTAGAACATTGCTTGGTATATATGTTGTGCTAAATGTTGATTTTAAATATGCAAAATGCTAGAAAGCATACATATTTGGTTTCTGTCAGGACATATGTGGAAAATATTTTATTTCTAACTAACTTTTAAAATTGTCATTCGTTGATCACAATTGAATAATTTGTCATATTGGATCAGGTCTAGACTTTAGAGGCATTTTATTTTTCTAGGTTGTCAATACAAATAAAGACAAATGTCCTCTTTACTTTTGATAAGCAATGTGTTTTCCTTGACATCTATGACTCTCATAACCTTTCCTCTTTTGTTATTTCTATTTGCCACTTAACAGAATTTAAAAAGATTGCTTTGCTGCTGCATAGAGGTATTCTTGCAGCCCTTAGTCATTTATGCAGCTTCCTCTTACTATATATGGCAAGCTACTGTGTATGCTACTCTACAAATCACAATGGTAGCCTGCGTGTAATACAGGTAATTGCAGGTTAATTACTGTTCATTAAAACTTAAATTGTCAAGTATTTGGTGATTAAGATACATTTAATTCCTTAATTAATGCTTATTCTAATTGCTGCTACTTAAAACCTGCCCATTAGTTAGAGCTGTACCAGTAGGGAAGTACGGGCTACCTGCTTTTTCATCAGAGGAATCCTGCTGAAATACCTGTTTCCTTTGATTTACACATCAGCAACTTAATGCTTTTTTTTAAAAAAAATGAAATAAGTTCTTCCCCAGTGGCTTTCTATGTTATGCTAGCATTTTTAAAAAGAAAAACACTTTGCATCTTTGGATTTTATACACTCTTCTTTTTCCCCCCTCATTCTGAGTCAGAAGCAAATTACCCAACTTCATAATTTCTGACTAGCCCTATAAAGTCCAGGTTTCTAATTGCCTTGTGGGTTCATAGCCATCCACATAGAGGAGCCAGTATACTCTTATGTCCATATATACTGCTTTCTTCATCTCCTGGGCCAAGCTAGTTCTTTATAATTTGGCAATATTTATTTTTTAATTGTTTTATGGTTGTCACTGTATTTATGTATAGTGAATAAATTGTTTTCTTAATTCTACTTACTTGACTTTGTATCAGTTCATGGAAGTCTTTCCAAGTTTCTCTATTTTCATCAGGTTCCATGTTTTTTACTGCATCATAATATTCTATTACATTCATGTTCTACAGTGTGTTTAGCCATTCTCTAATTAATGAACATTCACTTTGCTTCCAACTCTTTTCTACCACAAAAAAAACAGTGCTATGAATATTTTGATATATTTGGTACCTTTTTGGTGTGTGGTTGACCTCTTTATAATACATGCTTAGCACTGGAATCTCCGGGTTACAGAGTATGAACATTTTAGTGCCTTTATTTGCATAATTCCAATTTGCAGTACAGAATAGTTGTACAAATTCACAGCTCTACAAAAAAGAAAAGGGATAATGTTAACATTATTTTTAATCCTTTCTTTTTTTTAAAAAAGAAGCAAATAAAGGAGTCAAATGTGATAGCAAAAATGGTCTTCATTTAGCCATTATAGCCTCCTTGTTAAAATGAATTCTCTTGGATGAGTTGAAGGATTCTGGGTAAAGATTAGGTGTGGATTCCATCTGGACTCTGTTCAGAATTCTTTTGCAGTAAGAATACAAAGGCATTTGTACATAAGGCTAAGCCAAGATTTACTCTTTACCATTCTGATACCTTTTCTGGTAAATGAGGACTTTAGGGAATATAGACAGCATGATCTACCTATCTTTTCAAATGTGACCTCCAGTTTTTACTCACTACATATCCTGATAGCTTTTTATGTAGTGTTTGCCTTCAGCCTAGTTATTTATTTTTTAAAAATTAAGTCATAATTGAGTTTGACAAAACTTATGTTTGAATAGTACTCAGAGATGGTATTTTAGTGTTATATACACAATGCTTATTCACAAATTGGGAGTGTGGTGAGGGAGTTAGTAAACTTTATTCTGAAGCAGCCTGAGGCAATATTCACAGCAGCTGCCCCTGAAGTCTAATTGTATGTCTCAGAATGAAAACTGATATGAACCTTGTCTAAGAATTGATGAGCACTGGACTTTGAATAACTAACATTGACATTCTGTGGTCACATTAAAATTGACCGAGACCTGATTCTTATACAAAAAGTAGATTACAACATAGAGTGTGAGTAAATATCTTTCAAACCAATTTTAAACATCTTTTTGAGGGGTTACTATGTATTTTGTTTTCATAATTCCCTCATTTTTTCCTCTTCTGATCTATGGAGAAGTTTGCCTTCTCCCTTTGGTTACAGTAAGTTCCCAGGTTTTTTTGGTTTTTTTTTTTTTTTTTTTTTGGTTTCAATCATCTGTGATTCTTGTGGCTGATTAGGACAAGTCTTTTCTACTTTTGTGTATTCTGAGTCCTTTAGTTCTCTCTTAGAGAACTTACGATTAGGGCTGGAAGAAATCTTAGACCCTCAGCAAATGACAATCTTTCTCAGTTTCTGTTTTCTCACTTTAAAAAAAAAAGGGAAAATGACAGTACCTGTCTCATATAGTTTTTCTTTTTATCTGATTTTTAGGGTGAAGTGGGATAATGTATATAGAGGGCTTAGTAAACTATAAAGTACTCCCATTCTCTCTGGATCACAACCTAGGGGGCATCTTGGACTTTCCCACTATTTCTCACCCACCATAGTCAATTTGTTGCCAGGACCTGTCCATTTCACCTTTGCAACATCTCCAATATGCCCCCTCTCCCCTCAGCACCACCACTATTCTGGTATAGGCATACCTTAATTACCTGCAATAGCCTATTAGTGCATCTTCCTGCCTCATCCTCCATCCAGCCATCAAAATGATTTTCCTAAAGCACAGGTTGCATCATGTAACCTCCCTACTCAAGAAAATCCAGTGACTCCCTATAACTTCCAGAATCAAATAGAAAATGTTTGGGGATTTTTTTTTGGCAGTCAAAGCCTTTCCCAACTTAGTCTCCTCCTCCCTCTCTAATCTTATTATACCTTACTCCTGGACAGGTGCTCTTGAATGTAGTGACATTGGCCTCCTGACTATTCCACAAATAAGCTTTGGGCATTTTCTCTGACTGTCCACCATGGCTGGAACATACATTCTTCCTCCTTAAACTTTGCCTACTTGTTTTACAGGAAATCTTTCCCAAACTCTCTTTATTTAGTGATTTACTTAATTTCCTATTTATCCTGTATGTAGTTTGTTTGCTTATATTTGTAACAAATTACATTCGATTGCAATGTAATTGTCTCCTCCATTAGACAGTGAACTCCTTAAGGGTAGAGACTGTCTTTTGCTGCTTTTTGTATCCCCTGGGTTTTGCACAGTGCCTGAAATATAGTAGGCACTTAAAAAATGTGTATTGACTGATATTAGTGTGAGATACTATTATTACTGTTGTTGTCTGGTCCAATGCCCATATTTTATAGATGAGGAAACTAAGAGCCGGGAAGTAGAAATTGCCTGTCCAAGGTCAGGTAGTTACTAGGAAGGTACTGAGCTGGGTTTTGAATCCAACTTCTTTGATTCCAAATCGAAAAGTTTCCTACTACACCACACTGTGTCATTAGCTTTACATCCTCAGATGTTTCTTCGTCTTTTTGTGTGTGTGTGCCAAGCTAAACTGTAATTGTAGTATTTATAAAACACTGCTTTTATAAAAAATGTAAAAGAGGAGGAAAATGCTAGTGAAGAAAAGCTTACTTATTAAAAGAAGGGGCAAAAAAAGCAGATACCATGATTTTTTCACTGGATCCGAAAAAGGAAGTCAATCAACAAGCATTTATTAAACATTTACTCTGTGCCATTTTATTGATAAATTGCAAATTTGGGGTACCCAGGGAGGATACTTTCCATCAGATTGGAAAAAAGAAAAAAAAGTCAAAATATTGCCTTATGTTTCTTTTCTAGTACATTATATTTTTAGCAAATCCATGGCTATTTTGACCCATAATTCTTCATGACTACTCAAATCATTCATTGTTTTAGACTCTTTAAGGCCAAAGAGAACTTTTATTATTTTTCTCATTAGGGGAAAATGCTTTTAAGTGAAGATGTTTATAAATAGATGAGATAGCTTTTTTCCCAGTAAAATTCGAAACTTGATAGGAAACAGCTATATAGGATCATACTTGGTAAGGTTGTCTAGGGCAGCCAGGTAGCCTTGATTCCTTTTGTTCTAAGGAATTGACAAGTAGGTTTCACTAGCATTTTTTCAGCTCAGGCAATTGTGTTGGTAAGCAAATCCCCTTTCTTTGCTCACACATAGCATGGGAAAATGGAAGGAATGAAAAGCTAATTTTGCTCTTCACTGAAGCAAGGAGGATCAGGGATGCTGCAATGTTAAACTGCTTCTCTATTTCCTGTTTGTCAGGTGTCTGAGGGATAGCCTCATGTAAAACATCTACCAGGCTTGCTTCCAGGGTTGCCAATGAAAACTAATGTTTTAACTAGTTGTTTGCTGCCTTGACAGAAAGCTATCTGCTTATTCCTTTCCGTTTCCTTCCCTCACTACCCACTGCATCTTGCCTCACTCACTGTTATTTTGACTAATCAGTCTCATATATTACTTGCAGATGTTGTCAGATGTAAAAAATGCAAAGCTTTGAGAGAATCAAAATGTTAATGTTCTTCTGACAAGCCAAGTCATGAGTGTGAAAAGGATAGTGGGGAGTACTGAATTGTGGCAGGAATTACACCAGAGAAGAGATAGATGGTGGTCCAATCTTAGATTTGTTTTTTAATTAACCAACATTTTTTAAAAAGTTCTATAATACACTAATGATGACTGAGTTATTTTCAATATCTCAGTTAATCACAGTTCATTTGGAATTAGAAGGAAAGAACTTTGTCCAAATTAGCGTATTGGAATGTGGTGGAAGAAACTCTATACTGGAAGGAAGAAGTCATTGGTTAAAGAGTCCTGACTGACTATTAAAAGATTTGTTACCTTGGGGAAGTCACTTAATGAAAATGTGTAAAATAGAGATCATATTTATTCAAGCCACTTTACAAGGTGGTTGTGAGGCGGCAAGAGCTTTGTCAGTGTTAAAGGGCTATGTAAATGTGAGTTATTGTTATTACTATTTGTGATGATTTTAGAAAAGTCTTAGGGAGCTCACCTCCTTGATACCTACTTACCCCCTTAGAATCCCGATTACTTTCTCCAGTACAGGGGTACCAGATGGTAGACAGATATTTAAAAGGTCAGACTTCCTTTTTTTCTCATCATTCTGTTTCCTGTTTGGTTAAAGGTTTTATGTCAGAATTGAGTTGTCTAATTATTTTATTTCGCTAATTGATTACATCCATTTGTTTTGTATTTCACCACTTCTACCATTTTTGTTAGACAATATTTTTATCAGCTAAAATAAACATTTATAGATATATACACACATATGTGTGTATGTATATGCATATGTGTACATATATATGTGTATATATATATATATATAATTACATAAATATATGCCAAAAAGAAATGAAAGGAACAAAAGTGTGAGAGAGATGGTGGGGTAGTATTCTTTGTGTCTCCTTTTGCAGCTGTTTTCAGCATGTGGCACATCTGGTAGAATGACAGATTTATTATATGGCACCTTTTTTGGCTGTGACAGGTTATTGTTCTCAAGTTATAACTTTCATAGGTTCAGAGGATGTTATAGCTAGAAAGAATCTTAGAAATCATATAGACCAACCTCATTTTACAGATATGACACTGAGGTCCTATAAGGTTAAGTGATTTGTCCAGGGTCTCAAAAATTGATTGACAATAATTATATGTTTCAGAAATCTCTTTGATTTGTCTGAATTTCTTTAAGTTGGCCATTAGACCAATATACATAGCCAGACAAGTAAATACCATGTTAGAAGATAGAGTTTTTTGTTATTGCCTAGTGTTCAGATGGGTAGTAAGGTGGGACAAAGTGCTAAGCCCAGATTCAGGAATGACCAAGTTCAAAACTGACCTCAGGAACTTACTAACTGTGTGACCCTGGGTAAGTTACTTAACACTGCCTCAGTTTTCTCATCTATAAAATGAGCTGGAGAAGGAAATGACAAATACTCTAGTATCTTTGTCCAGAAAACCCCAAATGGATTCATGAAGAGTAAACTGAAAACAATCGAGATTGAATGCAGTTGTTGGAGGCGATCTCAGTCTGTGTGGGCTGTGTGCTCCATGTACTGTGATTCAGGGGAAAGTGTAAAACACTCTGGGAAGTATGCATGCATATCTCTCTATTTGCATGGTCATTTTCTTGTGCCAAGACCATATCACTGGGACCAATGAAATACTACAGATGAAGGGAGGATGTGGATGTTTCTTATAGGTAAGGGTTAAAGACCTAATTTGGATTGGGTGGTTCCACAATAGCCACCCTTCTTAGACCATTGAGAAAAGGATAGCCACCCACCAGAGGGTGGTGGTGGAATTGCAGGAAAAGAGATTGACTCCTCCCTCCCCCCTCCTGGGCAGGCAATCAGAGTTAAGTGACTTGCCCAGGGTCACAGCTGGTAAGTGTCAGAGGCTGTTTTGGACCCATATCCTCCTGACTCCAGGGCCAGTCTTCTGTCCTCTGCACTATCCAGTTGCCCCAAGATTACTCACTCTTAAGACCTATAGAGAACTTGATGGTTTATTTCCCACTACTCCCTCAAGATAGAATAGAGTCAATAATTGATAGGGTGAGTATGAATAGCATAAGGTTAGTAAAGTCGCCTCGTGCTTAAACACAGCTAAGGAAAGTGAAGCACTGATTTCAGGCATATCTGACTCTTTGTGACCTCATTTGGGGTTTTCTTGGCAAAGATACTGGAGTGGTTTGCCATTTCCTTTTCCAGATCACTTTACGGATGAGGAAACTGAGGCAAACAGGGTTAAGTGACTTGTCTAGGGTCGCAGAACTACTAAGTATCTGAGGCTAGGTTTGAACTCAGGAACATAAGTCTTCCTGGCTCCAGCCATCAATGTATCTGCTGCATTCACTAGTGGCCTTAAAATTGCAGCACAGAGATGTGAAGTGGGCATTTGGATTGGAAGCCCTTTGACCCCACACACAGAGCTTATCCCATTGCCCCATGCAAACTTTGACAATACATTGACTTCTCACTTGGCACTTTGGCTTGCTCAGGAAGCAAGATTTTGTTCTCCATTATTAAATAAAACCTTCCTCACAAATTCTACTTTAAGATATAATTGCCTCAAATCTTGGGGCATCTTTTCCCAGAAGAAATACTCCTTTTTTAGCAGTACCTGAGAAAGTTCCCTGTTTTCTTCTTAATTTTTTTCAAGCAATTATGTGAACATTATTCAAAATCAAACAAAATTATCAACAATCTCTGCTCTTTATCAGCCCTACACAAGAGATTAGGGCCAGTTCTCAGTTTCTCCCATCCTACAACCTGTATACCCTACGCAATCACCATTTATTTTGGGAAAGGAGAGGAAAAGGGTAAGATACTAGTTCCCTCTGTGTGTACCTTTAAATTTGGAACAAAAATAGACTCAATTTATCTCCTGGCTGAAACGTGATTAGACAAGTTACTGTCTGGATGCTATGTCCTAAAATCAATATTTGTGGTATGACTTGTCTGCCACTGGTAAATATGCAAGCATCCCCAATCAATCTTTCACTCATTTTTCTTATTTGTAAAGGATATTGTGGGTCCTGGTGTGTTGTTTCCTATAATGTCAATTGTTTCTGATGGCATTTTTTTACACCACGATCTGACTTTTTCAGAGAATGTTCTTCGGTGTACATATATTGAAATTATAGAGGTTCTACATTTACCATGTAAAAAGATGCAATATATTCTATTTGCTTTTGAATTTACATTTCTTTTGACCTTCACCAAAAGTAGCCAAAAAAAAAGAGGAAAAAAAAGAAAAATTTCCCTAATGTCTATGTAGGTGACACTGAAATCTTTCATGGTGTTTTAAAATCTTGATTTTCTAAAACTTGTAGCATAATAAAATTTATTTCCCCATCTGTGAACAATAAGCTAAATGGCTTGGTAATCAGCAACTTTGAATGGTCAATAAATGATTATTTATATTTTTCAGCTACATAGCTGTTTATAAGGTACTCCCCAATATTTTACATATAGTTTTCTCTTTTGTGTATGAATTTATTAGTTGGAAATAGATCTTGCTGTTTCACTTGGATTTATACTTAATTCGAAAATTTCCAGGTAGCCAATAGCAGACAGATTTAAAAAAAGGATTGTCCTTTAGGTATTTGGGCTGAGAAAGGTGATTCTAACACAAGCTTCTCTGTATTTTTCTTCTCCCTGCTATTATAGCATTTCAAAATCAGAGTTCTTTGTGATGAGGTTGTAGTTGAATCTGTTTGAAAGCATTATAACATTGATGTTAGCACTCGGACTGAAATTCAGGGATTTTGGTCTCTGTCTTTCCCTGTCCATTGGCTCCTTTCCCATTTACAGGAAATTGTAAAGGGTCACTAATTAACAAAGCTGCAAGGTACTATTAAAAAAAACACACACACACATACAACTAAATTAGTATTACCTGTAAAACCCCAACAGAGCATTTCTTAATGTGGGTGAAAACTCCTAGGAACCATAAAAGATATGAGCTTTTAGTTGACTGAAGGGGCATTATTCATTTTCTGTAGGAATGCTGTCATCCCAGAATGTCTCTTCATTTCAGAATTTTTAATTTTGCAGCATTTGTTCAAAGGTCTGGTACTGTGTGGTGATGACAATGTGTGTCATCAAACGACACGATAGCGAAATATGCAGAACTGTTAAGGATGGTAGGATTTATGGCTTTCTCCATTTTACAGAGTGAAATCTAATCCAATTCATCAAGTATTTATTAAACACTTACTCTGTGCCAAGCATTGTTCTAGATCTACAAAAACAACGAGAAAAAATGGCCCTAGTCCTCTGAGAGCTTTTATAATGGTTTACATATTGCAGACAGATGAGCATGCCCACGATCATGGGAGAGGAGATAGTGGCACTAATAACCAAGAGCAGAAAGGGAAAGTCTTTTAAAAACTTCCTTTGAATGTTTGGAAGGAACAAAGATAAAATGCTCCTTCAGTACTTGTGATGCCTATGCAATGTGTTTTGCTTTGACCCCACTCGCTCAGAAAGACCTGTTGCATTTTATTCCCACTCTGGGACAGGCTTGGGGAGTCTTTCTTTTCAATCATCAGACTCAAGCCACTGCCAGCAGTGGCCTTCCCTCAGCCCCTCATCTCAGGGGCTGTGTGTGTGTGTGTGTGTGTGTATGTGTGTGTGTGGGCGGGGTGTGTGTGTGGGGGGTGTGGGTGGGGGTGTGGGTGTGTGTGTGGGGGGATGTGGGTGGGTGTGGGCAGGGTGTGTGGGGGATGTGGGTGTGTGTGG
>NW_027186304.1:25394274-25397463 GCF_028583685.1 Petaurus breviceps papuanus | reverse complement strand
GGGGGGGCGGGGAGAGGTCATCGCCTTCCTTACCAGATGTTGTTAGTTGTCTCTCATCTTCCTATTCCAATGCAGGAAAAACCTTGACAATGTTCAAGCAGGCAATTTGGAAGATGTAGCTAGCTCCTGCCCTGTATGGGGTGTTGGAAACTGTAGGAACAATCAATCAAACAAACATCACCAAAGCAGTTTGCTAAATGCTGAGGATACAAAAAGAAAGAAAAGATCATCCTTTCCCTCAAGGAGCTTACAATCTAACTGTAACAACAAATGTCCATGTGTGTTCTTTCTCCGAGAAGTAGGTCCCCCAGCATTTTCAGTGTAGGTGACACTGTCTTAGGGTGTCTAGGGATGTGCTAACCTCCTGTTACTCAGAAGATAATTTTGATTATATTATCGTTTTTGGAATGATGTTAACCAAGACATATACACATATGTATGTATGTATGTATACATATACACACATATGTATGTATATATGTATGTATATGTCTGTGTGTGTATTTCAGACTAAAATCTCTCTAAACTTGGCGAGCTCTGTGTTTGAATAACTTTAGACTAGGGATAGAAAAGAGAGAACACACACACACACAGAGGAACATACATATCTTTTAACTACCAAGCTCTGATGATCAAAATATACCATTCATGTGGCAGCCGCTTGTTAGCTGTGTGACACTAGCAAGCTAATAAACCCTGTTTGTCTTAGTTCCTCATCTGTAAAATGAGCTGGAGAAGGAAATGGCAAACCACCCTTCCATCTTTGCTAGGAAAACCCCAAATGGGGTCCTGAAGAGTTGAACACAACTAAACAACAACAAAAAATTCACGTGGCTATTCCCCACATGTCCTACGTTATTACCCCTCTTTTCTTGCTTTATTGAACAGCTAAAATATTGTGATAATGGTGAAGTTTTCATGTTTTTTTTTATCTTCCCAACTAGATGTTTTTTTTCAATCGATCAATTGACCATTAAATATCTATTAAGTGGCTACCATATGTCAGGCTATGTGCTGGGTATTCCAAAAGAAGCAAAGCACAGTAACTTGCCCTCAAGGAGCTTCAGATCAAATGGAGGAGAAAATATGCAAACAGATACATACAAAACAAGCTCTACTGAGGAAGAACAAGAAATAATTAACAGAGGGAAGGCACTGGACTTAAGAGGGGTTGGAGATGGCTTCCTGGAGAAAATGGGATTTTAATTGGGACATAAAGAAAACCAGGAAGGTCAGTAGACAGAATGAAGGGAGAGCATTCCAGGGTTGGGGGATGGCCAAAGAATGCTGGGAGCTGAGAGATGGAATGTCTTGTTTTTTCAGGGAAGGGGCCTTAACCTATCCTTTTTTGTAGCCCCAAGAGTGCCACAAGGTCTGCCTAGCAGACAGTAGGTATGCATTTAACACACACAGATACATGCATGCATGCATGCATATATACACATACACACATACTTGCATATGTATATATGTGTATACTTGCATACATATATGTATGCATGTCTATAACCTTCAATATGTGTGTATATGTGTATACACATACACAAACACTTTTTTCTTTTAAGGTGAGGTGGCTGGAAATAAGTACCTTTAACACAATTAGGGAAGTTTGGAAGAAGAGAAAGTTTCTTTTTTTGGACCTGATGGGTTTGATTATGTTTATGGGAGAACAAGTAGAGATATCCAGCAGATAGTTGGTTGGGCATTGGAGTCTTGGAGAGATTAAAACAAGTTATATAATTTGAGAATAAGCTTTCACAGAGATAATACTTGAATGCACAGGAACAGATAAGGTCACTAAGGGAAAAAAAAAACTACTGAGAAAGAAGGGAAGATGACTCAGGGGAGAGCTCTGGGGAATGTTCATTCTGAAGGAGACAGTATGTAGGTGATTACTGAGCAAAAGAAACCATGGAGAGGTCTAGTAGGTAGGAAAAGTATCAAAGTCAGAGTCCAGATTAAGAGGAGCTGACAAGTGAGTATATGTTAAGAAAGTAAAGACAGGGAATTATTTGCATAATTGTATAATTATAATTGTATAATTCTTTCTAGGAGTTTGTCAGTGAAAGGGAGGAGAAATTTGGGATGGTCACTTGAGGGAATGTCAAGGTCAAATTAAGTTTTTTATTTCATTTTTAAAGGGTATGTTTTTAGGAACTAGGAAAGGAATCAGTATATAGAAAAAGACTGAAAATGAATGAGAGAGAGGAAATTTATTTCTTACCCTCTTTAGAATGAGCATTCCACAACATTCTCACCTGTGTAATTTTCTCTTCTTTTTCAATATATTTTTCCCTGTTGGTGACCATATCTACTCTCAAGGGCTCAGTGTGATAACTCCTAAATATGATCAAGGGCCCTAGTAGAAGAGCTGGCCTTAACAAGGAAAAGGACTACCTAATCCTTAGAGAATAGAGTAAAAGAAGAGAGAATGGATGAAGATATTAGAACAGGATTGAGCAATATCTGCACAGATGGGACCCTCCAGACAGATGGCCTTGATTTTCTCAATAAAGCAAAATCCAGGACATCAGTGGAGAGTGACAGGGTAAGGATAACCTGGGGCACTTAAATAAAGAAAAGAAGAGTTGGACCAGCTGCTGGGAGGAGTGGGATGATCAATGAAGGAAAAATAAAAAGATTTCCATGAGGCAACAAAAGTGTAATTTTTAGTGGACCCTCTGGACATAGTGGTGTGACTTCCTCTTGCTTTCTTTAGTGACTTGGGGGTATGATCAGAAAAGGCAGATTATGCATTGTGTATGTGTATGGAGAAGGTAATGGAGGTGGATTATTCTGTATTGAACATTGAAAGTCAGAAGTGGTGGAAACAAAAGGAATCAAAGGTAGAGGGTGTGATAGTAATGGCAATTAAAGATTCCCCTGTATTGGCTTGGTTTTCAAATTGATTGTGTTAAAACCCAGAGTTTGTTAATCCCACCTGTGGGATGGCCTTGTTGATGTGAAAAGAAAGTCCTGAACTGGGAGGAGCTGGTGACGTAGATTTGGAGAGACAAGAGAGAGGCAGAAGACCTTTTTGGAAGCAGCACCTCGTGGAGAGAGAGAGACTAAGAGATTGCTGGTGGCCGCTTTGAATTGCCCTGGACTTTTGAGACCTGCCCCCTGAGCTGCCAAGGACTGAGGAGACATGGCTGTTTTGCTGGTACTTTGTCTGTCTGTTTTGATGTT
>NW_027186304.1:25323235-25394264 GCF_028583685.1 Petaurus breviceps papuanus | reverse complement strand
AATACTGTCCACTGGTGAGGGACAGTACTGTTGTTGCAGGGGTCTGGGAGCCTTTCTGTTGGTTCAGAAGCCCTGAAGAAGGATTTTCTTGTTGTATGTTTACAGAAATCCTGGGAGAGGGCTTTGCTAATGTGTTCAGGGGTTCTAGGACTGTTCTACAGACAGAGGATAAATTCATGAAGGGACTGGCAATGTATCTTGTGGCTTTGCTAAGCCTTGTCTCCCCAGGAACTAAGATTGCTGAGAACTTGCCTCGTGTCAAGATGAAGAAAAGACCTCCATTTGGGTATTAAGTGCTGTGTTTAAACTTGATGTAACTCTGGGGTAGATTCAATTGTGATCCTGGGGGTGGGGAACTTTTGACCTTATTGTGTTCTGTGATTGACAAATGAAGGTACTTTACCTATGTTTGGAAACTAATCTCCATTTGAGAAGAGAGGCTTTGTGGTGGACTTAATTAAGGTATAGCCTAGGGGTGGAGAAGTATTTAGAACAGAGACTTTGTAATTGATTGAATGATTGGAAGGTCCTGGGGTGGGGTAGTACTTGGAGATTATTTAATCACACTTAGTAAATGCTGTATTTGGAATGATGTCATGTTTTGATCTTCTCTGTTCTTGGTTTGCCACTGAATAAAATGGAGAGCACCTATGCTGGTATTCTGAACCTTGGGAAGTTGCCTTCTTTTGGCATTACATTACAGAGGGTAATATGTAGTTTAATCAGTTAGGATCAAGATTGTGAAGGGGGAAAAGTGAGCCTTGAGTCTGGGTGTTTCCATGAGGATAAAGAATAAATTAGAAGTGAAGGAGAGTGAAAGATAGAGTGACTGTATATTTTCATTTGCCAGGGGGTTTTCATATTTTACCATCATGGCCATAGCACAGTTATTTGTGATAGTGATATCTAAGATAGGACCATTCCCAGGAATGGCTATGGTAGAGTGAAAAGGAATGGAGGCAGATGGAAATCTAGGAGGTTATGGAAGAAATGCCAGGAAACCTCTTCTGTCTTTGCTGGGGAATAATAGGAATAATATTTAGGAAATTTCCGTCTTGATCTATTTTGTTGTTCAGTCATTTCAGTTGTGTCCAACTCTGTGACCCCATTTGGGTTTTCTTGGCAGAGTTACTGGAGTGGTTTGCCTTTTCCTTTTCCAGCTAATTTTACAAATGAGGAAACTGAAGCAAACAGGATAAAGTGACTTGCTGATGGTCCCACAGTTAGTAAGTGTCAAAGGTCAGACTTGAACTCAAGAAGAAGAGTCTTGCCTGATTCCAAGACCAGTGTTCTGTCCACGGTAGCACCTAGCTACCCATTTGAGTAACACTTTATAAATAAAAATGCTTCACTCATATGATGTCTTTTGCTACTCACAATAACTCTAATCAAGTTCTACTTTAACCAGTTAGTAGTAGCTGACTATCGCTTTATGATTTTCAAAATACTTTGCATGTTGTATCTCATTTTACACTCATAAAAATCATATGGGGATAAATCCCATATTATTTTCATTTTACAGTTTTAAAAAATGTGAGACATGTATAGCTTCCATTGTGTTGCTTAGTGTTTCAAGGTTGGTGGAGGGGGAGAAGGGATAGAATTTGGAACTCAAAACTTTAAAAAATGTTAAAAATGTTTTAACATGTAATTGGGGGAAAATAAAATATTTTATAAAAGTAAAAAATTTAAAAATATGAGCAGATGTTCAATAATTTGCTCAGGGTTATTTAAATAACTAGTAAGTCTCTTCCCTTTCCCTGACAAACTCCTGGTAAGAATCATTTGTACTCAAGATCTCTGCTTCCTTAATGTAATGATAATGGGGATTTGAAGATCTTTCCTTCCCCTTGTATTGGCAATCAAACAGGTACTTAGCACCTTGTTTCAAGTTTATAATTGCATCAGGTATTAAGATCCAGAACTTCGTGAATCCCACAGTGGGAGGAAGTTGCTGATATAACAGGAAGGAACAGAACAGGGAGGAGCTAGTACCACATATAAGGAAAAGCCCAAGCTAGAGAGCCAGAATTGCTGAGAGAAAGAGAACTGCTAGGTTCCTGAAAACTTATGAGAAATTCTACGAATTGGAAACAGAATGGAGAAAGAACTTGTGGTGGCAGAATGGAGAACAGAGAAGAACTGAGAAATGAGAAGAGGGGAGAACTGGGAGGAAGCATGGCTATGGTGCCTGGTACTTTATCTGTCTGTTTTGATGGTAATTTGTCAGATTTGTCTGTTGATACATAATGTAATGGAATGAGATTTGAAGATCCCTTTGTATTGAAAAGCTGAGAGGTACTTAGCACCTAGTTTCAAATTAAGCCTCTGTTAAAGAAACAGAAGGTATGATCCCCTGATGCCAACTTAACAAGAAGGGGCTGAACAGGGAGGAGCTATATCATATTTAAAGAAAGCACAAGCTGGACAGTCAGAACTTCTTGGGACCTGCATCTGGAGGCAGAGCAGCTGCTGCCAGAGAGAGAGAGAGAGAATTTCTCTCAACGAGCATCTGAAGGCTGGGCTGCTGCCCTGGACTGGAACTTCTGTGGAGAAAGTGATTTTGATTTTGAAATGTAGCTGTTGAGGACTTCCGAGGGCCTGCTGGAGCTGCTGAGGACTTCTGAGGGCCAGCTGGAGCCACTGAGGACTTCCGAGGGCCAGCTGGAGCTACCAGAGGAAGCACGACTGTGGTGTTGGTACTTTTTCCGTGGCTCTGTGTCTCTTTGTCATGGCTGTGGTGTCGGTACTTTGTTAAGTTTTCTCTTCCCAGCAACAGAGATTGTGAAGGATTTGAGATGGACTGGACACTGAGCATCAGTGTGGAGTGGGAACTTCAAGGAGCTGGGAGCTGTCTGCCTTTGAACCCAGGTGACAGTTTGGTGGATTCAGGTGGGAGCTACCTGCCTCCAGTCAAGATGAAAAGACCTCTCTGTGGATACTGAGTAATGACTGATAAAATTGTAACTTACTTGTGACCTAGGGGTGGATGGCCTGTGTATTTTCCACTACCCCTTAAGAGAATACCAAGTAGTGATTGATATTGTAACTTAAATTCACCCAGGAGGCAAGGCCTCCTTAAGGATGAGTGAGGTAATGATTAAGGAGCTCTTCTCCTTAAAACTGATGGAATTAGGTATGATTGAATGATTGAGTTACTAAATGATTGAGTTACTAAATGGTTGAGTTATTAATGATTGTACTTTGTTGAAAACTTTGTGACCCCTTTGGTGAAAACTATGTGGCCATTTTAGTGATAAGTTGTTGAGTTGTGACATGGTGAATACTGTATTTTGATATTCTGTGATAAATTGTAACATTGTGAATGCTGTACCTGGATTTTCTGTGAATGTTTTATTCTGAGTTGTTATTGAATAAATAGGGAGTTTGCTATACTATGTAATCAGAACCTTGAAAGCTGTTCACAGCAGCAGTCCTCTGGAAAGCTGCTCAAGCTTGGCTTTATATTTAACATGAACTCGCTCATTTGCCTCTCTTAATGTGGCATCTGGTATTATACTCTTCTTACCTAATTAATCTCTCTATGGTTTCCTTCTTTGGATGATCAACTACTTCCTGCCCCCTCTAAAATGAGTATTCCCCAGGGCTGCCTCCTGAGACATCTCTTTTTTTCTTTATTTGATTTTTTATAATAATAATAATATAATATATAATAATATAATTATTATATTGTATTATAATATATATTATATATTATATAATATATATTATAATATAATATAATATAATATAATAATATAATATATAATAATATAATAAATAATAAAGAAATATTTTTCTTTATTGATTTTATCTGTTTCCATGGGTGCATATATTATGTCTATGAAGATGCTTTTCAAATTATGTGACCTGTTTTAATCTCTCCTAGATTAGGAGCAAGATTCTCCCCTAGAACTTTCTTTATCCACTCTACAAAACTGCTTCTCTAACTTGCCAAGGGTTATACAGTTATTAAATAGAAGTCTCAACACTTGAACTTAATGTCCTGTGACTCTATGTCTAAAGACCTTTTTAATGATGCAAGCAGATCATTAAATTTACGTGACTGCTAATGAAAATCTTTCTTCATTTTTCAGGTAATTTTTGAAGTGGTAACTTCGGGACATTATGGCTACCTAGCTATTGACGAAGTGAAGGTGTTAGGACATCCATGTAGTAAGTTGCTTTGAATTTACTTGAAAACTTGCCATTGTTTTCCTATATGGGTATTAGAACATGTCAAAATACAGATTTAGTGTTGAAACAACTGAGCCTGAATGTCCCCTTTGAAGAAATCATGGGAACCACCTGCTGGGTTGATATGAGTAGATGGTAGGCTTTCCTTTGTGGTCTCTGACAGAAAAATTCACTGCAGAACTGTATAAACTGCTCACACAGTATTTATAAACCTTGAGATCCCAAGAAATTAACCAGAACACTGTTGAGTGGGTACAGCAATAGGCTTCTACCTTCTCATGAAGGATCTACTAATTTATCACAGGGATATGTGAAGCAATATTGTCAGAAATCTACAGTGCTTGAGAAAAGTCTGCATTTATAAGCAATACTCTCCTCGCCTATGTCATCTAAAGTTTTAGGAGAAATTACTTACTGAAGATAAGATATTCCCTTAATGATAGTTATTCATGGGGCTTTTGTTACTATGGGGAAAATAAAATTAAAGAAAAAAAAACCAAAACTCTTAAAAATTCTTTGTTTCTTTCCATAAACTTAATTACCACCTCTATGAATGGGCTAGAGGCTTGTTTATTTGGTGTGTAATAAAGAGTAAGAGAGAGCCTTTCTAGAATTTTTACTAGGTAATTCAGAACTTCTATCTATGCACCAATTTCTGAAATGAAAAGTGGGAAAAAATTTGACAAGGTGAAAATCTGACATTGAAACTGTACTCCTTGTGTTTTGCAGTTTAGTCTGGAGGATTATAAGTGTTGTATAATTAGTCCAGTTGGCTTAAGGGTAAAGGAAATCTACTGATAGACTTAATGAGATTTAACTTTAGACAGTTATACAATGCAAAGTCCTCATCAAAGATCCTCCATGTGAATCAGACAAAGCTGTGTAACTTAATAGGAGTTTCAAGGAGCCTCAAAGATGTGGTACATATGTGTGTGTCAATCATTTAGTGAGATTAAGGAATGGAGAATATCTTCCTGCATGTAACTGCACTTGTATACAAATGGGTCATCACACATCTCTTTAAAGGATAATTAGATTTGAAGAGTAATAGTTCCTGGTATAATATCAACTTGGCAGGTTTCTGGTAGACTATTTGTGCTTGGTGATGTCGCATCATGCAGTTTTATCACTGGCTTTGATAAAGACACAAGTAGCATGCTTATCAGATTTGCAGCTGATAGGAAATTAAGAGAGGCAGTTAGCACTTAAAATGATAGAGTTAGGATCTAAAACTATCTTGACATACTGAATCTAATGAGTTTCTTTTTTCCTCCTTAGACAACATCTGTGATTTCAATTTTGTCAGGGCTTCCTAGTAAGTAAACTTCCTCCACTGATGCAAATCTGAACTTTCTTCACAATGTATAGTCTTAGAGAGTTGGGGCAGCTGGGGCACTGAAAGGTTAACTAATTTACCCAGGCTCACACGGCTAATCATATCAGAGGTAAATATTTTCTTGTCTCTGAGGCTGGCTCTCTATTCACTATGCCAACATTGCCCCATATTTATGGATAAATGTAAAGTCTCATGCTGGGACATAAGCAGTCAACTTCATTACAGGATGGAGAAAGGTATGGTTAGATGGAAATTTAACTGAAACTAATTGGAGGGTTTTATTGGACTCTAGGATAGTGTGAGTCACAAGTACAAAGTGGCAGACAAAAAACCCTCATGTAATTTTGGGCTCTTTAAGAAAGCCATAGATTCTAAGAATACGATGATGATAGTACCTACATGGTCTGCCTGGTCAGATGGAGTGTGGGTTCAGTTCTGGGCTTCACAGTTTAAGAAGAACAATAATAATCTGAAAGACAAACGGGGAGGGCAACCAGGCCAGCAAAAGGCCTTGAATTCATATCAGGTCGAAGATTAGGTGAAGAAATTAGGATTTTTCTGCCTGGAGAAGAGCTTTCTTTGAATATGAAGGAATATCATATGGAAGAGATTGAATTTGGATGTTTGCTTTTGCTTCTGTTTTGCTTTTTGGAGGTGACTGAAGGATAACCCCAGAAGATAGAATCAGGAGCAATGGGTAGAATATTTATAAAGAGTCATTTTCAGGTGTGATATCAAAATGGCATCCTAAAGGTTCGAGTTCCCAAACTGTATAAGACCTGCCTCTGGCAGTGATGGGTTCTCTGTTCTTGAGGGTCTTTAATAACCATTAGGTCATTTTAGTAGAAGACCATTTATCAGGTATTTTTAGTAGAGATTAATTCAGGAATGGATTAGACTAAATGACTGCTCTGGTTCCTTTTAGCTTTGAAATTCTGTGATTCTTTTACAGGAAGCCAAACTTGGAGTTAGGTTTGAAGCTCAAAGGTCCTCAGGGTGTAATATTAATGGGATATTAGATCTTCCCCCCATTAATAGACCTCATGTGGAGCCCATTAAGGGAAGCTTGCTTAGGGGAGGCTTGGGTAGGAAGGCTTTCACACCTTTTGCTAATTTCTAATTAGGCACTGACTGAGTCACCAGGGTTGTGATGCCTTCTGGCTCTGAGAACTATATACATACTCTGAGTTGGTATTTTGCTTTGGGAGTTCCATTATGAGAAGGATCTTGTGATTCCCTGGTTGAGATTCTGAGTAGCTGTATATATGTTCAGAGCTTCCTGATTGCTCAGATGTAAAGGCTCTCTGGATCCAGAGTTGTATGTAAGTGTATAGCAATATTGCTTTGATTTAGGTAGTCAGAGCCATGTCTGTTGTTCTTTATTTCTCTGCTTATATATTCTCTGAAGCTCAGGGTGCTGACTTTTCCCCTGAATATAATTTTTAAAAAATATTGTTCACCCTTTGAACAACTATCTTTCCTAGTGCAGTAGACCTCAGAACCTATACTAGCAGCCATCCTGGGTATGCCAGTGTGGTTGCCACTACATAGGGTTAGGACAGTACTAGAAGAGTGTCTTTGTTGCAGGTGTTGGTGAGTATTTGTGAGGAAGTCTTATTCTATATGCAGTGGCCTCAGAGAGAACAGCATTAACCTCTCTACTAAATTCCCTATGGTTTTTGGTCCTGCGGAACAATGTCTTGTGCCTATTGGGAACACAGTCGGAGATTTAGACATGGCAGGGGCCTCGGAGGTCATTTAGTTTCACTCCTCTTCTCTCTTTTACAAATAAAGAAAATGAGGCCTGGGGAGGTTAAGTAATTTGCCCAGTCTTGCAGGAAAGCTGACAGAGGTGGTATTTGGACCTAGGTCCTTTGATTCGAAATCTTCTAACTCAAGTGATCTCTTCAAAAATGACTGTGTGTGTGTGTGTGTGTGTGTGTGTGTGTGTGATTGTGGGAATGTGTAACAAGGTCGTCCATACTCTGCTGAAGAGAACCCTGTGTCAAATTCATTCTTCCCTAGATGACTGTTGTATTGACAGAATCAGAATGGTTTTGTTCATACACCAATATGAATGATTGTGGTATAACTCTAGTTTTTCATTGTTTTATTAATGCTATATTATTATAGCATGTTAATCATAAAATAAAGTGCCATATGTTTCATTGTTGTTTAAGTACAATATCCTTTTCGATGTTCTTTCATCTAATTATTTCATTTGATTCTTTTATAGTAAATAGGTAATTATTATTCTTGTCTTCCAAATGAGAAAAGATATACATGCAATATAGAGATTCACTAACTTAGTCCACTTCATAAAAATGGCATACTCAGTCCTATAACTGAGGTCTCTCACCTTCTAGTCCCACATTCTTTCCACCTCTATACTGCATTGCTTTTCAGAAATTAATTTGAATATACCTTTATTTTAAACCCTATAATAGTTTATTCACATATAAAGTAAGGTCCTGTGATAAGGATGTTAGAATTTAGTCCTCTGGTGATATCACTTGCCAGGGGTTTTATTTTGTTTAAATAAACTTCATTAAATCCTTTCTCTTCTCTGCCAGTATATGGAAGAGAATATGGGAAACAGTTCCCTTATCCCACTAATGGGGTATGATAGAGAGGGGATTCTCGTTCAGGGAGAGGCTAGACTAGGTGAACTCTGAGGTACCTTCCAACTCTGAGAGTTTTTGAACATGAAGATAATTTTTGAAGTGGAACATATTAGCCATCCTATATCAACAAAACCAGGAGTTTATATGACTGAACTTTAAAAGGATTTTTTTTGGGGGGGGGTGTTAAAGGCAGAAAAGAACAATACCATATTGAATTGAAACAGCAGGGGGAATTTAGGAAAGCAGAATGTAATTACCTGAGCTGGAATTCTAGAATTAACACCTTTCTCTCCTCAGTCTTGAGAAAAGTATCGTGGGACTTTATAATTAGCATAAGTGGTCCTGGCCTTTATTCCACATCTCATTTGGAATACATCAACTCTTGTTCTTTAGCCCCTTCCCTAAGCATGGGATTTGGGGCATGGAGTTCAGTGCAGTCAGTGAAGAAAGAGTGCTAATTTCTACCCCATCACTGAATTCCTGGGAGGTCTCTCCTGCTGAAGAGATCTGATACTGTATAGTTCATGAGCTAAGAGCCCAACTTGTATGGCTGCAGGAGACAGAGCTATGTATATGTTATTTCCTTTGGAAAATGACAGTGCAGGTACTTAATTGACTGTGAGAGCTACAGAATTGCCAAGCTGACTCTGGAACATGATGATGTATGGTTCAAAAGCAAATTTTTTATTCTCTAGGTTTTTATGTTGCTGCAAAGGGGCATTCTCAAGCTCTCTTTTCCTGAGTGAAATGTTTATAGGCAAAGCATGTATATACAAAATTTAAGGATGGCAATAGTACAAAGCCTTGTAAATTAAAAGCTTTATAGGTAATATTTAAGGGATTTTTTCTCTTAAAATATCTTAATAAGATAAGATTATTTTTGAAAATTTAATGCTTATCAAATTTAAATCCTAAGGGAGCATAAATATTTCATCTTTGCACATGGAAACCATCACCTGTTCTTTCAAAGCTGATTCAAAATTACAGAGGCTCATTTAACTCATTGTAAAGGCTCTTGCTAGGATTCATATAGGTTTATGAGCAGGCATTATGCCATTAAAAAATGTAGCTTTTCTGTTACTACCATAGAGTGCCTCATAAAGTTGGTTTTAATGTTAGTGGCAGCAAGATGCACAAAGTGCTTAAAATGTGGAGTTACCTGTGCAGAATCAGCATCTGTTGTTTCTGATCTACTTAGTTCTAACAAACAGAGACAGTCCTCATGGTTTGGACTGAGACTTATGTCACATTTTGAATTTATTTTTGCAATTCAAGGAAAGGAATCTGGAGAAATGTTTTGTCTACTCAACAATTTAGTTTCCTTGTTTGTTTTCTCAAGAGCTTTTGACTTGTAGAGAGGTAGATTGGTAGAATGAAAAGAATACCAAATTCAGAATTATGAAACCTGGATTCAAATTGTGGCTCTGACTTTTTACAGCGTGTCATTGTTGGCCACTCATTGAATTTGTCCCAGAGCTTCAATGATAGATGGGGGAGAATAACACTTGCACTGTCTGTCTCAGCTGATTTTGTAAATATAGGGTGTTGTATTTGTTGTTGTTGAGTTATGTCCATGGGGTTTTTGTTTATTTTTTTTTGGCAAAGACACTGGAGTAGTTTGCCATTTCCTTCTCCAGTGTTTCCCCATTTTATAGATGAGGAACTGAGGCAAATAGGAGCTAAGTGACTTGCCAAAGGTCACACAACTAGCAGTTATCTGAGGCTGAATTTGAACTCAGATCTTAACGACTCCTGGTCCAGTACTTTATTTCACCACCTAGCTGATCCATAAAGGGTGCTGTATACTTGAAAGCTATTATTCATCTCTTCTTGAAGCTCTCATTAAAGACTTTAATCTCTAGTAGACTCTATGTGTGGCAGGCAAACAAAGGGAAGGCATATAGTGCCAGAAATAGTGGCATAGAAAAGAAATGATTTAGCCTACAGTTCTCCCAACCAAATGATTTCCCAGTGGTCATTCTCCAGTATGTCTGCCTTACTTACAAACCCTGGCCCACTGCTACTGCCTTGTCCTACACTTTCTTCTCTATCCAGCTTAACCTCTCTCCTTCCTTTACCCAAGTCTCTATTCTTGTTGACTTCATTTTTTGAGACTCTCCTACAGTGAACCTTTAGAGCCTTCATTATTATCTTAGTGCATTACATAACATCCTCAGGCTTTTTCCCCCTTAAGTGCCTCTTCCTTGTTCTCAAATTAACTCCAACTTGAATTTGCCAGATAACATTCTACCTATTGTAATTCTCTCACTTTTTCCTACTTGCAGTACCAAGAGGTTGTGTCATCATACTCTGTTTTCCTATCTCGATCCTTCCTGAGTGCTGTCACTAAGCAACTTCCCTCTTCTATAAAGTTTACTCCTAGGAAATCTACCACTGTGTCTCCACCCATGCCACTGTTTTGATTTTTTCTCAGGATATTCAGCATCCATTCCCCAAACATTTGTATAGGGCAACTCAATACCTGAGGGTGAGAAGAAGAACTGCATAGTAAAGACAGGAATTGGATACAAAGGATGGAAGTAGAGGCAATTTCTGGGCTGTACCAGCACGATTTTTTCCTTGCTTTTCCTCTGTTCTTATATTGTGGGAGACCCACAAAATCTGGGAGAAGGGAGGAAAAAAACAACAGCCAAATAAAACCTGCAGAACCAGACAATTCTTGGTGGTTTGTTGAAAGGGAAACTTATAATGATGGTCTCGAGGAGGTAGACACTGGCAATCGTGAATTAACAAAAGCTATGAGGAATTTCTTTTCCCAAGTAAGTTAGTTATCTGGGATGATGTAATGCAATTCAGACCTAGCCACAGCATGATTCAAAGACAAACTAAATGCTTGCGACTTTTGTTTAACTGACTGGCTGTTTGGTGTTCCAAAAGGGCTTGGTACCTGGAGTCAAAGACTCTTCTGGAAAGAAATTCTGGGAACTGACATATTTCTCTCCTAATGGAGTGGAAAAAACAACCAAACAAAACCAAAAACTGCTGAGACTGTTCCACTAGCCAGATATTGGGCTGCTGAATGGCCTGCCCATCTCACTTAAAGAGCTGAAGCTTAAGCTTCTGGATTTTAAGCTAAGAGCTCATCTCTCTTCTCCTTATGCTAGAGAAGTAGCTACACAGCTGAGGACTCCAGCCAATGCCAGGACCTGGAAGCACAGAGGAACTCCACAATCGTGTTCCAAAGGGAGCATTGTATACCAGCGATTATAAAACCATCAGAGCTTCCTCATCCTCATAGCTAACATGTATATAGCGCTATGTGCTAGGCACTGTGCCA
Source organism: Petaurus breviceps papuanus (assembly GCF_028583685.1). NCBI lineage: Eukaryota > Metazoa > Chordata > Mammalia > Diprotodontia > Petauridae > Petaurus > Petaurus breviceps. The sequence continues at coordinate 25,382,809 of NW_027186304.1, read as the reverse complement.
AATGCTCTCTCTTTCTCTTTGTGCTATATATACACACACATGTGCTTTATCTACATATAAGTGCTATGTATGTAGTACTTATATTACATTGAGTTCTAATCAAAGGCATCTAATGAAACATCATTTTTTAAAGGAGAAAATGAACATGTCCCCTATAAACCTTTTTTAGGGTTTCCTGCTGACATTCATTAGGAAGAATAGACATGCCTAGGGAACACATGTGAAGGGACACACATAGAGAATACATCTGTGTATGGATGCATATATACATATGTGTATATCATATGCTATATGTAATATATAATGATGGATGCATATATAGTATAATACACAATGTATAGACGCACATATACATATGTGTGTTTATATGCATATATGTATACATACATATATAAATGTAAATAAATAAAATTTTATCCCCACCACAACCCTGGGAGGAACATGTTATTATTATTTTTCAGATAATTTTATAGATGAGAAAAATGAACCTAACAGAGGTGAAGTGGTTTATCCAGGATCATATAGCTAGTAAGGGCATATTTTGAACTCAGATCATCCTGATTCTAGGCCCAGCAGAGATTATAAACCTAGACTAGATTATATACCATGTTCAGAAGAGAGAAGGAGCATGATGACATCATCAGAAAGTATTAAGAACTTTGCACTGGCGTTATGAGTTGCTCTTTCACTCATGTATCTAGGCCAGATGTATTCTCTATGTGTCCCTTCACATGTGTTCCCTAAGAATGTCTATTCTTCCTGTTGGACATTTGTGGGAAACCCTAAGCCAGGTTTACAGAGGGGATATGTTCAATTTCTCCTTAAAAATGTTATTTTATTAATTGCCTTTGAGTACGTCTTCTGGAGGACTGGTATGTCTTCTGGAAAACTGGTATGTCTTATGGATGAGTGGTGAAAGTAACTTCATCATTAGGGACTCAAGAACTGTGTTATTTTTTTATTAGAAAATATTTTTTTATTTTTAAAATTTATTTGTTTTTAATTAATTTGTTTGTTTCCTTTTAGTTTCCAGGATTCAATTCCACAATTCCTTGAGTTTCACATTTTGTCCCCCTCCTTCCCTTCCTCCCCCCATGGCGGCTTATAGTCAAGTATAGGATCTGTAAATACAATACGCATTAGTCAAGTTATAAAGACAGATTGTATCAGCTGTAATGAAAAATGGTAAAGAGGCCATAAAACCAAAGAAGAGAAGGAAAAAGATCAGGTATTTTGCTTCCACCTGGATATAAACTCAGTTCTTTCTAGTTCTTTCTCTGGATGCACATATTTCTCTCCATCATGAGTCTTTTGGGATTGACTTATATCACTGCATTGCTGAGAGGAGTCCAGTCTATCAAAGCTGGTCATCACACATACGTTGTATCTGTAATTGTGTACAAATTTCTCCTGGTTCTACTCTTCTCACTCAGCATCAGTTTGTATAAGCCTCTCCAGGTAAATATGAAGACCGTCCGTCTGCTCCTCATTTCTTATAGCACAATAGTATTCCATAACATGAATAAACCACAACTTGTTCAGTCATTCCCCAATTGATGGGCACCCCCTTAATTTCCAATTCTCTGCCACCACAAAAAGAGCTGCTATAAACATTTTTGTACATATGGGTCTTTCTCCCACTTCTATCATCTCTTTGGGATATAACCCTAGGAGTGATGTTGCTGGATCAAAGGGTATGACATTATTTATAGCCCTTTGGGCATAATTCCAGATTGCTCTCCAGAAAGGCTGGATCAGTTCACAACTCCACCAGCAATGCATTAGCGTTCCAATTTGCCCACATCCTCTCCAGCATTTGTCGTTTTCCTGTTTTGTCATCTTAGCCAATCTGACTGGTGAGATGTGGTACCTCAGAGTTGTTCTGATTTGCATTTCTCTGATCAATAGTGAATTAGAGCATTTAAGAACTGTGTTTTTTTAAACAGATGCAGAACCCCACAGTGTTCCTTGATCGTAGAGTAACTTTGCTGGGGATTCCATATACAAGTAGAAAATTACCTCGGTGTTATACCTATGTTCATTGTACAAGGCACTTTGGAAAAGAAAGCTTTGATCTCATGGGACTTACAGTCTAGCAGGAGAGTCAGATAAAAACAAATGTAATTACAATCTTAAATAATTATTTTAGGTAACAAATAGTTACTTACTAGGTACAAAACGCAATTTTGCCAGTGGAGGAAATCATGAAAGTTAAAGACATCCTTATTATCATTATCAGTGATATTTATATAATGCTTTTAAAATATACAAAGTGCCCTCTCTATCTTAGACACAGAGAAAAAGAGGTTATTTCTCTCTTTCTCTTTCTAAAAAATGACAAATATTCTCTGTGTTTAAGTGTCCCTGTTTCTCTTTCTGTCTGTCTGTCTCTGTTTTTGGAACTAAACCAAAGAAATAAAAGGGTTTTTTTTAAAACCTCATTTTACACATGGGAAATTGGGGCTAAGTAACTGCAAGATCACTGAGTTTATGAATATTAGAGCTAGAATTTTGAGCCCAGGTCTTCCTCAAACCCTAAGCTGAGTATGCTGTTCACTGTCATGGGATGTAACGTTTGAATTAGGCTTTAATGGATGACTAAGCATGGCTTAGGGGAGTGGAGAGGTGGAACATTTGCTAGATTTAGGGAACACCGTAAGCAAAGAAATGGAAACAGACGTGTAGGCTGTTCAGAGAGCAGAAAGTTCTATAGCATGACTTGTTGTTGTTGAATTGTTTTATTTGTGACCTTCTTCATGCCTCTGTTTGGTATTTCATTGGCAAAGATGCTGGAGTGGTTTGTCATTTCCTTCTCCAATTCATTTTACATATGAGGAAAACGAGGCAAACTGGGTGAAGCAACTTGCTTCAGGGTCATGTAGCTAATAAGTGTCTGAGGCTGTATTTGAACTCAGGTCCTTCTGATTCCAGGGCCAGTACTCAAGCCACTGCGTCTCCTGACTCTCCAGAGTTTATGATAATTTGCCACTGTCTTCCAGTGACTTGAGCATTTGACTCAGTCTTACTCTCCACTCCATCCTCTGGAGTCTCAGCAACTTCTATAAGTATCTGAAGCTAAATTTGAACTCCAGTTCTCTTGACTGCAGGACCAGTGTTCTATTCACTATACCAAAAAGGCCCAGGTACCCCACTGCACATGGGGCCATCTCTTGTCATCCTGATCTATATCGTGCCACTGGACCCAGATGTCTCTGGAGGAGAGAGTGAGGCTGGTGACTTCACAGCCCTCCGTCACTCAAATCCAATTCACTTGCATGTCATGGCATCACATTCCTGATGCCATAGTCCTGTTCAGGAATGAAGGACAAACAATAATGACTTCTATAGAAACGTTTATGAACTTCCACTCTTCTTACCTAAGATTTAAGAAGCTTAAATTATTGCAACAAAATCCACCAGAATTATACTCCAGATCTCACGACTCCAGATTTTTTTTTTGCTTTTTTTTTATATAAAACTAAGTCTTGTAAACCTTAATGCATGATATAAATAAATGTGAATGATTACTTATAATAACAATAATAGCAAGAGCTGATATTTATATAGCATACTGAGAGTTCCAAAGTGCTTTACATACATGAGCTCGTTACTTATAATACCTCTTTGTTGTGTGTGAAACAAGATGATACATATAGAATGCTTTATAACCAGAAAGTGCTATTGAAATGTGAGTTCCTTATTATATTACAGCATTAATTTCTCCCCTGAGCTCTAGATCCCCATTCCCAGCTGCCTGCTCAACACTGATACCTATCTGTCTCGGCAGCCTTTCAAATTCTCCTCAGTCAAAACTGAGAGATCATCATTTTCCTTCCCAAAACTTGTCCTTCATCATAACACCATCATTAACATTATCACACTGTTCTAGGCCAGGAAGTTTAGAGTTACTTTGACTTTCTGCATCAGACTTCACGTCTAGCTAGTTCCCAAATCCTGTTGATTTTACCTTAGTCATAGCTCTCACATTAATTATACCATTTTAGGGGTGCAGAAGTGCCATAGAAGTCATTAGGCTAATGGATCTTAGAACATAAATCTTCTTTATGCTGTATTTAGTGGGTATCTTTTCGTTTTATTTTTATTCTATGTATACTGCCCTCGTCCAGGTCATTATTACCTCTCATTTTATTATAATAGCCTTCTAACCATTCTCTTGCCTCCAGTTTCTCACCTCTGTAGCCATCGTGAGGACTGTTACTTGTCATCTTTCTTATATGCAGACCCAGGCACCTAACTCTACCACTAATAAATCCTTACTGCCTGTGATGTAAAGTCCAAACCCCTCGGAATGTTTCTCTTTCACATTTTCCTAGTTCTTTTGCTGCTTCCACACTCTATTGTCCTATGCTATACTTATTTACATGTTTCATACCCATTGCTCATTCCCCTCTACCCAAAATATCTCAGATCTGGAATGGATTTATGAGGGTATCCAATCTAGACCTTGAATATGACTCCCTTATATAGTATAAGTGTCATCTGACTTCCTATCCTTTGCTTGATGACCTCCACTGATGAGGAACCTAGTACATCTCAAGGAAGCACATTCATTCTCCTTTGGTCAACTCAGATTATTAGGAAATTTTACCTTGTCATGAGCCTAAATGTGATTCTTTTCAACCTCTATTTATTGCTTCCATCTGCCCTTTCAGATCAGTCAAATGCTGTCTACTCTACTCTCCTATTAGTGACCATCTTAAACATCTGAATTGTATAAATGAGTGACACCATATAAGCAATCGGCATAAAGGCAGGTTTGCTTAACAATTGCATGGCACAGAGCCAGGATGCCATTGGTAGTCCTGGTTCTCCTTCTACTTCTAGTGAACACCTTGCCTCTTCCTTCTCTTCTTTTTCTACCCATGCATTTGCACCTAAATTTTGAATGAAGCAGCTTTCATGGGCTGAAGAACGCATCAGGTCAGAAAAGTTAAAATACTGCATTTTTTAATGTCTGTGTGACTACCCAACTCATTTCCAGTGCAAAGTTTTCTGTTACCTTAAAAGAAACAAGCAAATAAAAAAACCCCAAACCTCAAACCCTTTGCTATCAGTGTGGTAGGTCCCACTTTTAGCAGTATTGCCTAATTACCATATGGCTTGAAATTTCATCTCCTATGGAAAGGAGACTGTGGACTCCCTTCTTAAAATTCTACCTGCTCCACAGGGTCTTCTTCTGTAATAATGTAAATGTGCCTGGCCATACCCTAGTATCTCTGTTTTCCATCTGATGACCCTTCAGGTCTTGAAAGACATCTGTCATGTCCTCTGTATATCTTCTTTCTTCCATGATAAATTTCCTTGATTCCATTAGCCAGTCATCTTATGTCAAAAACTGCCCATGGATGTTCTCCAGATTATCAATATTCTTCCTCAACAGTGGTGCCAAAAACTAACCACAATAGTCCAGTTTTAGGCTCACCGGGAACTATCACTTCCCTCTTTCTGTATATTATGCCTTTCTTAACAGCCCAATATCACATTATTTTTTTAACCACCATATCACATCATTGAGTTATATGGAATGTGCAATCCTCTCTTTTTAAAGAAAAATGCTATCTGGTCGCTCCTCAGTCTTATAATTATCCGAGTTGATTTTAAAAATGAGTGTAAGACTATATTTATCCTTCTTAAATTTCTTATTTGCTTCTGTCCCTAGTAGATTATAAGCGGTTAGAGGGTAAGGATGGAGATATTTTCATCGTTATATCTCTAAAGGCTAGCACAGTGCCCTGTACATTGCAGATATTCAATAAATGCTTGTAAAATGATACTTCAGAAATAGTAGGTGCTGTTACTAACTGGTGGTATTGCAGAAAGCATGATCAAGAACTTGGTGTTTCAACTGGGTTTTAAGAGAAAGAAGTAAGGAGGTTTCATAGGAAGGAAAGAAGTGAATGGAGTTAGAGTAGAGGACATTCTAAGAATGGCGATCATTGTGGGGAAAAAAGGAATTGAGGTAGGAAAGCCTGAGATGTGTATGGGGGTTGGCCCATAGTCTCATATGGAATACATGGAGTAGAGTAGAATGAGATAAAGTAAAACTAATAAGATGATGTCGGTGAAAATTTCATAGGGTTAGGAATATCTTCAATAGGCTGTTGATTCCTTTTGCAAAATTTAAATTATTGAATAAACACAGACAGTACTGGAGCGAAATGTGCTTCCATCCACCCTACAAGTTTATCATATATCTTAATTTTTAGATAAAACAGGTTATTTTTGTCATCATTCTGTTCTCCTGCAATTCAGCCTATGCATTCTGGCCAGATTAATGCTGTTCTTCTGGGCTTATGTGGAGAAAGCAGAAAACTTTTTGCTTCCTTCATCATTTCAGGTGAATACAATGGTATAGGTGGCTGTATTTATGTCTAGAACCATTTCGTATGAATATATGCTTTCTGGAACCTTTTGAATCTTATTAAAACTGACCACTCTCCAGCTCTCCAGGAAACAATTAAGTATGGCCTCCTCTCTGGATCCTTTGCAGATCTGTGCTTTAAACAACTCATTGAAGAGTCTGATTTCAGTCAGCTGTTGTAGGGAATGCTCAGCCAGGCTTCTCATAGGCTATGGGAGTTGGGAATGTGAAGGACTTCATGTCACATTTGGAAGAAGCTGTGATGAAGATAGTCATATAATTTTTTTTTTAATGACTTGAGGAATTGGTCCTATTTCCAAAGATGTTCCCTGAGGATTTTTCAGAAGAACATTCAGGAGATTGCTGATAGGGATTGGAGACTTTTGGAAGGTCACCTAATTGGAGTCTGCAGGAAGGGAAGATTGCTGAAGATGGGGTCCAGAGACCAAAGAATGGTGGTGATCCGGACCTTTCTTCAAACCTTCTTCCTTAAGAAAGAAGTTTGAGGTGGTCACAATAGAAGATGTTGAAGTAAGGTCAGTCAAGGATGTTGCAGTAGAGGAGGGTCAGCTTTTGCGAGAGCATAACTCTCCATTTTTAAAAGCATGATCTTAAGTGTACTAGCTGAACTCAAAGGAAACCGTTCTGGCTGTCAGCAATAGGCCTGTGATAATAGGTCATTGTGCTTATTACTCTCTTCATTCTTAAGAATGTATCTTTATGAAACCCTTTTGTGGTAAAATTCTAATGGAGACTTCAGAACTTCTTGAGTAGACTGCAGAAAGCAGGAGAAAAAAACAAGGAGCGAGCTGAGCAAGGGTGGGTCCTGTAAAAGATGCATCACTGTGGCACTCTCCAAATGACCTAAATCAGAATTTCTATTTATGGCACATCACTGAGAAATATAGTCCTAGTTTGCTTTTTACACTGATGTAATAATTTCCCTTAATGAGTGTCTCTAACAATGTATAACAAACAGTATTTGAAAGTAACAATACTCCATTGCTTTTTAAAAGCAATTCCTAATTTTCACTAATTGAAAGTAGGATTTTAGTCTTCCCACCCTATAAAATTCTACCTTGTTTGAAGTTATTATATTATACTTTATTTCTAATTTCTTAAAATTTTAGATTATACCTACCATTGATTGATTTTATTAATAAATAAAATTTAAAACTGGTTACATTAATAGTCCTGTCATATATTAAAATTAATATCCTCTTAGGAATGGATGTGTATATATATGTACATATATTTGTGTGTATTATATATATATATATATAGATATGTGTGTATATCTGTCTACTATCTATCATCTATCTATCCATCCATCCATATTCTAAAAAATGTAAGGTGCCATTCCATTTTAGCACCCAAAAGGCCATGAAATGCATCTGGTCCCTTAACAAACACTGCAGTGTTCTACATGTGGTCCTTTATCCTAGATGGAGATTATAAGTAAATATTGTGGTATTGGATGTCAGTAACAGAGAATGCTGAAGTGAAGCCTTCAGTGTGATTGAAATGTATTTGTTGTTGTTGAGTTGATTTAGTCATGTCTGACCCTTTGTGACTTCATTTGGGGTTTTCTTGGCAAAAATATTGGAATGGCTTATTTTCTTCTCCAGCTCATTTTTACAGATGAGGAAACTGAGGCAAATAGGGTTAAATGACTTACCCAGGGTCACATAACTAGCAAATGTTGGAGGTCAACATTGAACTCAGGGAGAGGAATTGACCTTCTTATAATAATAATGTATTATTATAGAACTATTTCATGAAAAGATTCCTTGTAAAGGTTATAGGACAGTCTTCAATCATGGTAAACTCAATAGGTTTTAAGTTCCAAGAAACATTGAAGTCTCTTCACACCATAATGTCACTCTTTCTCCTTCCCAACTTTCCATCTCCCAGTTACTACATGATTAGTTGGTACCAACTTTGCAATGAACTGGTGCTCCATATGTGGGCTTTATTAACAGCATACAATTGAGGAAGAGTTAGATAATAGTCTGGATTGCCTTTGGAAAACTACATAATTCTTGTAATGAATCCAGTGACAAAAACATTTTTTAAACTAATGTGTTCTTCTAATGATACTGTATGACTATAAATCATGGGATGCTACAGTCTGAAGAACTGACATTAAGAATCACTCAGAAGGCAATGGAGAAGTGCATGGTGGGTGTGAACAGGAGGCAATGCGTATTGTAGATATAGGGTGGCGCAAAAGAAGTAATGTAAAGAGTATCTATCGTCAGAGAAATGTAGAACCAGAAAAAGTGAGTGAGATTAGGGCCAGTGACATAGTGAATTTGAAAGACAACTGAAAGCATGTATAAATTCAGTGGCATCATGCTATGTGGCAAAAATATGATGAAAGCCCATAGCAAGTTGTGTGAATTTATGAGAGGGTAGAGACAAGAATCACATCCTGTGAGTAAGCAGGGATGGACTGTGATATGCATCATGGGAAAGAATATACACATTAATGAGCTCACAGGTTTATTGGAGAATTGGAACATGTGGCTTTGACATGCCCTGCCTCCCAGTATTTTTGTTTGCCCTTTTGCCTCAATATAGTTATTCACCAAATTATGTTTTCCTTAAGCTAATACAAATTTTTATTTCCTATAAATATACTGGCTAGGCCGAGAATTATCTAGCACAGACTCACTATGTGTCAGATAATTCTGGCCCATTTATCCAATACAAGCATCACAGATACTGAGGCTCCTTAACAGTCTACCCATTATGGTGAACTTTTAATAAACTTGGCTTTGTTTTGGCTGGGAGGAAAAAAAAAAGAAATATACTGGCTAGGCATAATTCCCTCATTACGTACCCAGGCTGTATAGGCTAAACATGACCCAGAAGTATGTTGATCAGTGGGAAAATAATTGGTAGAGGATATTAAAAAAATGGCTCTAGGTAATTGGCAAACATTTTTGTCTGCCACAGAGGATGCTGTCATCTTTATCCTTCCTTGCCATTTTGTTTCCCACTTAGCCCTTCCTTTTTTCTAACCATCCATCTCTGTAGGGATTAGAGAGCCTTCTTCCTACAGCCTAAAGGCAGAGTTGCTGACTGCAAAGACATCTCATTGAAACCTAAAGGCTGACCTATCACTGATTTCCAGAATTGTCTTTTTTCTAAGTAATGCAGAAACTGGTCTGCTGCTTCTCGAATGTAATAGAATTATCCCTTATTTAAACAGCTGTCCCATGTAGACAGAGTACATTTGGAGTCCTAATGCGGTTTAACATTGGGAATCAGTCTTACTGTTTGAATTGGAAATAAGAATCAGCAAATAACTCCTATGCTATGTCAGCCTGGCATAATTTTGCAGAGTTTGTCTTTGGGGATAGTATTTTTGGTTGCCGGAAAATATTATACTAGCAATGTTGCATACCAATTAGTTGTATTAAAATATATATTATGCAGTGACTCTACACTTGGGTTAAAAAGTTTCCTTGACAACATCATTTAACTTCTTACTGTTCTTTTCCTGCTGCTAGTATAAATATCTAAGATGTTTTTGTTCAAAACATCAATTAGACTTCAATATAATCTTTATTAATACAGATGTGTTATTACAAGAAGACTGCTGAGCTATGATAATTTGCACAGCAGGAACAATAAAATACCTCCCTTCTCTTTGCTTGTATCCCAGAATGCTTAAATTTTCTATTCATTTACAAAGCTAATCACAACCTTCTATAGTATCTTTTTACAATTATAGTCAAATCTTTAAAGCTCTCATCATCAAAAGCATTATCCTTCAAAGGTAAACATAATGAAAATTCTCACATTGTAGATGGCTAGAAAAAGGCACCTATTAGCTTTAGCCATATGTGGTGTTAATTTTTCCCTATTCTTTTCTTCCCTTTCCACAGCCAAAACTCCCCACTTCCTGAGAATTCAGAACGTGGAAGTCAATGCTGGGCAGTTTGCTACCTTCCAATGCAGTGCCATTGGTAGAACAGTTGCTGGGGACAGACTCTGGCTTCAGGTATGGTGATATATTTTTTGTGAATACTAGAGTAAGATGGGTTTTTTTCAGTGTTTTTTTAAATGGGGGGATCCCCCAAAATCTATAGCCATGGACAAATTGCTTTTAACCTCTCAGTTTTCCAGGCTGCTTAGAGCATACAAATAAGGGGTGACTTTTCAATCTGCACTTATAGAAAAGAATTTCCACAATGCCATATCTCCCACAGCAATGAGATCTTGGCTCTGGACCAGTAAGCAAAACCAAAACAACAAGGAAACAGCTCCATCAAAGCTGTAATCAGCATAAAGGAAAAGAGATTCTCCTTTCTCTCTGCTGCATCATCCTTTATTACCTATGAGTACTTGAGTTTTCTGTGTTCTCTAGTTTCTTTTGCTCTCAGATTCTAGGTTCATACATGGATTCAGAGTTAGAAGGCACCTTAGAAGCCATCAAGTCTAATCCTCTCATTTTACATACAAATAAACTGAGGCCAGGAGACATTAAATGGCTTGTTCAAGGTTACACAAATTTTATATGGCAGGACTATGATTTGAATCCACATTGTCTGACTTTGAATTCCATGTTCTTTTCCTTATACTGTGCTGGCTGTCTTCATGAAAAATGTTTCTAAGGGGCAGCCAGGTGGCTCAGTGAGTAAGAGCACCAGCCCCAGTGTCGGAATAACCTGGGGTTCAAATCCGGGCTCAGATACTCAGCACCAGACCCAGAAATAACTGGCCGTGTAACCTTGAGCAAGTTACTTAACCCCGATTGCTTTAAATATATATATATTGCTAAAGTGCCTAACATATGTAATTATTCTTCCTGTTAAATTTTCTTGATCCTTTTACCTGGATTTTTTTTTTCTTTTTAGCCTTACTATTTTGTCAAATTGCAGGTGACTTCCAAGGTTACATTTAGGTTTGAGGATGGGGAAAGGTGTTAAGAAGTAAGGTATTCCACCTCTTCTCCCTTCTCTTTTTTTAACATGAAAAAAGTCTGTAGGGTGAGGGAAAAAATATTTGAATGCCTTTGAGATATTTGCAACTTTCCAGTGAAATGTAACAATTAGTATGGGAAGAGTCCTTTCTGGTAATTGCTGTTATTTCTCATAGTATGCCTGTGGGTTCTGTCCCTCCTCAGCACAGGAGAGAATGGGCTTTATCCATGGTTCTCCAGTGAATCAAGGGCAGGAGTGAGATTAGTCGATTTGCTTAATTTACCAAACCACAGCACCTCCCCTTCTTCCAGCGAAGGCCCTTCCTTTCCATGCGGTACTTCTTCAATTCCCTTCCCACTTCTCAGCTTCCTCAGTCACTCATCCTTGTAGACCTGGTATCATCTTCAGCTCTTCATTCTTACCCATGCCACATATACAAACAATTGTTGAATCTTGTCATTTATAACCTCATAACATATCAGGTACGCATCCCCTTCAATCCATTCAAATAGTCATCACCCTAAGTCAGGTTCTCATCAGCTCTTGTCTGGACCATTGCCAATAGCTTTCTTTCTGGTGTCCCTACCTCAGTTCTTTCAACGTTCCAATACGTCCTTCATATGACTGCCAAAATGACTTCTTTCAAAGGAATAGTTCTGACCGTATCATGTCCATTGATCTCCAGGGCTTCCCTGTTACCTCTAGTATCAAATATAAAGCCTTCAATTTGTTTTGAAAGCCCCTCATAATCTGGCCCATTCCTGCCTGCCCAGCTTTCTCACACCTTACTCCCTTCATGACATTACAGCTCCAACTACACTGTCTCACTTGTAGTCTATTCAGTGTGGCACTCCATTTTCCATCTCTCTAACTTTTGCTGACCTTCCCTGGTATGTAGAATTCTCTGCCCCTTCCCTCTATCTCTTAATTTCCTTAACATCTTTCAAGATTCAGCTGTTGGAGACCTTTTCCCATTCTTCCTAGCTGCTAATGCCTGCCCCTTTTACATTACATCCCATCTATTCTGCATGAATCATATACATGTATATGTATATATCTCCTAGTTATTAACATTTTGTCTTCCTCATTAGAATGGGAGCTACTTGATGCCACTTTAAATTGCATTCTACTCTGATAAATCATATATATACATATTATAAATGTGATATATATGTATATATCTCCGAGTTATTAATATTTTGTCTTCCTCATTAGAATGGGAGCCACTTGAAGGCAGAGACTGTTTTTTTGTTTGCTTGCTTGTTTTTAGGGGGGGAGGCAAGACAATCAGGGTTAAGTGACTTGCCCAGGGTCACACAGCTAATAAGTGTCACGTGTCAGGATTTGAACTCAGGTCCTCCTGACTCCAGGTGCGGTGCTCTATTCACTGGGCAACCTAGGTGCACCAACTGTTTTTTGTCTTTTTTTTATCTTTAGGGCATTGCATGGTGCTGGTGAGTAGGCAGTGCTGAATACTTGTTGATTGTCCTCAAGAGTTGTCAGAGGCACTGAGAGGCTAAGTAATTTCCCCATGGTCACTCAGGCAGTATGTATCAGAAGTAGTATTTGAACACAAATCTTCTTGCTTCCACAATATTTTGTTACCTCTGATAAATATAATGAACATAACCACCATGCCTACATTCATTCATAGCTAACTCTTCAACAAGTGTGTTCGTTTTTTCATGCCCCTCTTTATTAATCTCTCTTCTTCTCAGTCTGCTAGCAAGTAGATATACTAAAAAAAAAGAAAATAATAATGTGAAGCTATTGTGCTAGGCTGCCTTTTTGAAAGTTGCATTTAGTCAGGAACTCTCTGTTCACAATTGGCTCAGAATAGTCAATTTAAGAAGTCAGTGAGTTTCTATTCAGTTTTTTAAAGGTCAAGCAGAAAGGATGTTTTGCAGAAATAGAAACTGACCACCCTGTTTTTATGAAAGAGTGTACCCTTTAATGTAGAAATCTTCATATGAAAGGAATAAAACCCTTCCTCTTTCTGCAGAGGTTTTATGTCCAACAGTGTCACCAATGGATGAGATTGATTCCAATGTTGCCAAGAGTTTATGGAATATTTGAGATCATAAAATACTGATTCTTTTTAAAAATGGTTTCAAAACTCCTACTTCAGAACTAGCATTTATTTTAAAAAACCTCAAAATATTTTCTACCCTTAGCAGAAGGTTTTCTACTATAAAACTCACAATAGAATTCAGCAATGAACAGCTCATGCATAAATGCTAATAGACATGCTCCAAATTAAAGGAGCAATGGGAAGGATAAGAAGTAGAGAGAAGAAAGGGGCTTGTATTTATTCTCCAGTTGTAATGTGGACTATACATGTCAGATTTCTACTGTATGAGTTGATATTTATAAAAACTTAGAGAAAATAACGTTTGTAAATTATTTCTAAAGCCAGCACAGCCATTTTCCCCCTTATTTCCACCCTTTCTTCCTCATTTCTTTATGGCCTTCTCAGGGCCTAGTCATATTGACACCCTGCTTAGTACATAACATAGAATGTAATTTCAATTATGATTTGGATTTTAGAATTCAGAAGCATGTGCCTTTTTCCCCTTTTTTTGGAGGGGAGAGGGCAGGGCAATTGGGGTTAAGTGACTTGCCCAAGGTCACATGGCTAGTAAGTGTTAAGTGTCTGAGGCCATATTTGAACTCAGATTCTCCTGACTCCAGGGCTGGTGTAGTATTCACTGAGCCACCTAGCTGCCCCAGCATGTACTTTTGTGTGATGTCATTTCTTCTTGCAGGACTGGGCAAAGTGTTGTTTCTCTCTACTGTTTACTCCATTAATTTAAAAAAAATACACAATCATTGCCTGCAGTGAGATAAAAATGTGTGCTATCCTTTCATTATAACAACTGATGCTAGTCATCTGCTGTGAATAGAATATGCATGCCATTATTTTTTATTTCCAATATTGAAGGTGGGATGCTATCTTGACCCATTTCACTTGAAACCAATGACACACATATGTGACATGGCCATTTTTTTTCTTTAGGAGACCAGTTGGTGACCATAAAATAGAGGTTTATTTATTACATGAAGTTGTTTGGATCATGTGAAAATTAAAGCTAATTTATTTAGGTACATGAATAATTATTAGACCATTGATTTTTGAGGTGAAAGGGTCATTTAATGTCACTGAGTTCAACACTCTCATTCTAAAGATGAGGAAAATTAATGTCTAGGAAGGAAAATAACCTGCCTAAGGTCATCTAGGTTTTGGTATCATAGCCAGATCTTGTGACAAGTCTCTTGATTTCAAATCCAACGTCCTTTCCATTAAACCATACTTTCTCTCATGGAAAGTGGATGATTATTGAGAACAGATTATGATTATGGTTATTATTGTTATTAAAAATAATAACAGCGCCACTTCACATTTACATAGAGCCTTCATGTTTGTCAAGCATTTTCACATAAACATTCCATTTATTTCCAATAGAAAAGTATGACATAAGCAAAGCAGGTGATGTTATTCCCGTTTTATAGATGAGGAAACTGGCTTAAAGAGTCTAAACAACTTGTTCAAGATTATACTATTAAGTGGGAGAGACCAGATTAAAGCATAGAGTTTTTCATGCCACCCTCTGTGATCTTCTCAGAAGAGTGGAGGGGGACTACAGGTGTGGAGTGTTGAATACACTATCAAACTCTGACACAATATTGGTTTGTTTTGCTAAATTGTTTTCTCTTCTCTTTCTTGTAGAGGAAGGTTCAAAGCCTGATTCTTTGGTGGTGGGGCAATATGGGGAGGAAGGCTATATAGAAGGAAATGACTGTGAAATAAAGACCAATGACCATAAGTAAAACTTATGTTTGTTTTTTCCATTGTTTTAGTCATATCCAAGTCGTCATGACTCCATTTGGGGTTTTCTTGGGCAAAGATGCTAGAGTGGTTTGTCATTTCCTTCTCCAGTTCATTTTACAGATGAAGAAATTGAGGCAGAGTTAAGTGACTTGCTCAGGGTCATTCAGCTATTATGTTTCTGAGGCTAGATTTGAACTCGGGTCTTTAGTGTCCCCTCTATCTACTATACCACCTAGCTGCCCCTAAACTTATATTCACAGAATGATAAAATAAAATTAAAATTCAAGGAGTCTGACTTCTCTTTCAATTCTATAGACTATAAGAAAACATTGCTTTTTCTCATTTATAATACCATTTATACAGTGATTTAATGTTTTCAAGGCATTTTACAGGCACCACATTTTAGCATCACAGCAGCTCTGGGAAATAGGTGCTGTTATCACCCTCATTTTACAAAGGAAGAAACTGAGGCTTAAGATGGGGCTGCCATTTGTAAGTTTCTGAGGCCAGATTTAAACATAGGTATTTCTGACTTCAAATCTAGTACTGTTCCTAGTAGGGCAACAGGAAGCATGGATTTTTAAATGATGTGACAAGAAATTGATAGCACTGTGAAAATAGCGGTGGTCCTAGTCAAGAGAACCCTCACGTTATACCTTGCTCAATCACTTATCAGCCGTGTGACTTTGCTCTGAGTTCCCCTTAAATATAAACTGAGCAGGGTGGATTAGATGATTTCCAAGGGCCCTCAAATCCTCACATTCTGTGATTCTTTAATTCAGAGGGAGAGTAACAAGACCACAATCCAATTGCATAAAAATACTCCATTATTAAAATATGTGTAAATCTGTGTATGTGCATGGATATATTAATAGCATCTTGTAAGAAAGGTCAGTGATTGGATTGTATGCATTATGAATTAAATGTGTTCATCGATAAGGCTTTCAACATAAACATAACATGCAAATAAATCTGATGATGACACTAATGAAGGAATGTTTATGATTAACAGATGTGTCCCATCTGCCTGCATTTTCTTTGTCACATCTGTGGACCACACAGGTTATTGCCAATATGGGACTTTTTTTTTTTCTGTGATACTGAGCAACCAAACAAAAACACGGTTCACATGCCTCCATTATTGAGGGTCCAATGTACTTAGACTATCTGGTTATGTATGAACAGTTACCATGCAAAGGCAGCAGCGATGGGATTGGCTGGGAGTGGGGGGTTTTTGGTGTTTTTATAATTGTTGACAGTTGAATCCCTCAGTGATCTCTGGTGATGCCAACATTCTGGCTTTTACAAATAAACTTGAGTCATTTAGAGA
This sequence comes from Petaurus breviceps papuanus, assembly GCF_028583685.1. Taxonomy (NCBI): domain Eukaryota; kingdom Metazoa; phylum Chordata; class Mammalia; order Diprotodontia; family Petauridae; genus Petaurus; species Petaurus breviceps. The sequence goes on along the minus strand of NW_027186304.1, from coordinate 25,366,334 downwards.
AGACCACCTATCCCTGTGAAAATGATAGGCTAGACCCCCCAAAAAATGAAAAGAAAAAAAAAGATAATTGCCTTTCATTTTAAAGGAGGAGGCAGTCTGTTTTGCTAGCACTGGATTCAGAGTGAGACTTTGTTGTATACTTGCTAACTGTGAAACCATTGTAAGTCATTCAACCTCTCTGGACCTCAGTTTCCTTAGAAAAATGGGAATAATGATACATCAGTACCTTCCATGCAGAGTACTTGTCAGGATGAAATCATGCAACGTGTTAAAGCATTTTTCAGGTCTTAAGATGCTGTACAAATATTAGCTATTATTATATTCACTCCCCTTGTTGAATTCACATTTTGAAAATTTTGTGAAATATATTTAATATATTGAGCAAAGGACTATGGGATTCCTGGTTTGTATCTTTCTGTGACTATATATTGTTTGCTTACCAGGCAGTTTGTGTTATTATGAATTTTTCGCTCCCATTGTCCATCCTTTAAAGGTCTTATGATTGTGAGTAGAAATGATTATTGTTCTTCTGTGGGTATTTCAAATTTTATTTTGTTGCATTTCCTGTGCGTTCTTTGGGAGTTGTTTTCACAGAGTATTTTATGTACAGAATAACACAATTCAACTTTATAGAAAATAAAGCTAATACCCAAAGCCAGTCTTGAAACTGGACACTTTATAGTTCCAAAAATGGTTTACACTTGAACTTTATTCCAAGTTAGGGGAATAAGGGTTTTCCCCACATCTGTTTCAATTTTCACTTTCCTAGGGACCCTCTTATAGCCTCTTATTTCTGTATGCATCGCTGTGTCTTCTCTCTCCCTTCCATTTTTTCCTGAGTTCGTCTCAAGCCCATCAATGAGTGGTAGACAAGGTTTAGTCACCAGAACAAATGGCGACACAGAGAAAACATATTGGGGGACTGAAAGTGACCTTTATCATGGCAGTCTTTTGGGTATGTCAGAAAACAAAATTTACAGAAGGAAATCTAGTAAATATGTAGAGTTGTGCCACCTCCCATCCCACCCACACCATAGATATTTAGGCCATTGCTAAACAAGCACATTATCAAAAGTATCTGTTTCATGGAATCATTTCATCAGCAAGCATCTCTTCTTCAAGTATCTATTCTGTACCAGGCACTTTGCTAGGTGTTGGGTGGAGATACAGAGACAAAAATCAGAACTTGAAGGGAATTTGGAGATCATTTAGTATAATCTACTTTGTTTTCAAATGAAGAAACTGAGACCGAGAGACGTAAGTGATTTGGTCAAATTCATGCAGTGTGTTAATGGATTGTATAGTCATACAGACTTACCTCCTAGGGAAACTAGAAGGAAGGTAATTGTTTTCAGGTGGTATGTTTTATCATTTACACATTGTTCCTCACTGAGACAAATCGACTTTTCACTGCTGTTTTACATTCTTAGATGACCTGCATTTGAGTTGTTCTGTATCTTCCTTTTGAGATTAGGATTAACTGAATAGTATAGGTAGAAGAAAAGACTCTGAAAGATGATTTTAGATTAGTCCTGCCCCCTCATTTGAAAGTAATGATAATTTAAACCACCAAAGATCAAATGACCTAAAATATCTCAGTCAGTTGGAATTTAGGGTTTTTGGCTCTATTATTAACTAGCAATCTCATGTTGCATAGTGCAGAGAGAATTATGTCTGATTCAGAGTCAGAGGATCAAAATAACGTTGGACAAACTACTTAACCATCCTGAGACTCAGTTTTCTCATCTGTGAAATGTGGGAATATAAGATTTCTGAAGTCCCTTATAGCCTTTATATTCTGTGATTTTGTTAATAACTTAGGTATCTAAAAAATAAGATGTTGACATGACATTAGAATTTCATTTTAAAACTAAATTATTTATGTTAATTTCAACAATTTAGTAAATTCAAGTAAAAATTATATTTCTATATTTAACATGATAATTGAATGAAATATTTAACAACATTAACTTCTGAACTTAGCTTTTAGAAGGAAAGACTTAAATTAGGGTCCTTAAACTTTTTTTAATACATTTTTATTTCTCTTTAATTTTAATTCAATTTAATTTAATTTAGTTCAATATAATTGGTTTCTTTTGTCATCCTCTGTATTTTATGCATTTATGATAAAGGATTCATAGACTTCATCACACTGACAAAAGAGTACAGGACACCAAAAAAAGGTCCAGAACTCTTGTGCTTGGATGACTATCTTCGTTTTAATGATGAACCCAGAGGTCCCATAAATTGGCTTCTTTCCCAAGCATAAAGTATAACTTATAACAGACAGGTGTCACAGTGGTTAGAACTCCAGACCTGGAGCCAGAAGAACCTCGGTTCAAATCTGGCCTCAGACACTGACTAGCAGTGTGATCCTGGGCAAGTCACTTCACCCTGTTTGACTCCGTTTTCTCATCTGTAAAATGCTCTAGAGAAGCAAATGGCAAACCACTCCAGTGTCTTTGCCAGGAAAACCCCAAATGGAGTCATGGAGAGGCAGATGCAACTGAAATAATAACAACAGCAAAGTACAAATTATCCCTCCCTTCTCAGTGTTAGAAAGAATTCTCTCTGGAGTAGGGGAACTTGTCACGATCTTTAGCATTTCTGATGGTTGAAGTGACCTTTTCTGTAGCCTGTGCAGTCTGTTCCCTAGGGAACAGTGGAAGAGCAGGGATTGAATAACAGATTCGATATTTGAGTAATTTTCATTCAAAACTTATTATAGATAATGCCTAATATTCTTTTTTGTGTCTTATCTCCATCCTTTCTTTGTGTTTCCCAATAAAACATCTTTTCCGCTCAGCCTAGTACCCCACCATGCACCCTCCTAAACTCTGAACCTTCCCTCCTAGACATGTTCCCACCCCACTTGGAATAAATTGAAAATTAAGGGAAATATGACAGCTAACATCTTTGATGTTCCCACTCTGGCAGCCAACCTATGCTATAGTTATGATTGAGAGACACTTTCTCCCTTGTGACTAGTACAATCCATTATAATCTCTTATTTTCAGGCACTTTTTAAATTTCTGGGGGGATAATTTGGGAACCTGAGAACTTTTTTTTAACATTTGTTTTTAAAACTTTGATTTCCAGATTCTTTCCCTTCTTCCCCCCTCACCCACCCCTACTGGGAGGACATGCACTTCAATATAGGTTGTACATGTGTAGTTAGGTAAAACGTTTCCATAGTAGTTATTCTATTTTCTACTTTGACCCTGTCCCTTTTCAAAAGTGTTTGCTTCTAACTACCCTCTACCCCAATCTGCCCTCCCTTATGTCATCCCCTTTCTTATCTCCTTGGCCTGAGAATTCTTGATTGCTTTTAGCCCAAAGGTAATTTTTTTCTTTTGAAAGTTTAATATATAATTCCATTTAACTGTGTATGAGCTATCCAAGTGTGAAAAAAATGTTTTTCACCAGTTAATAAATTTGTCACATGAATTTTCTGAGTTCAGAAAACTCCAGAATTTCTTTTGAGAAAAAGCTTCAGATTTTCATGACTTAAAACGGTCTTTTTGTATTGTAAGGACAATTGTTTTTGGCCTACTACAAAAACTGTGTACAAATAAATTTTAAGCTATGCTAATAGCTTTTTAACCGCTATCTTTGGGCATATAAATACATGAGCTAAAGCAAGACATAGCGCTTTGCTTTTTTCTGTCACTATATAATTATTTAAATGACAGACCTTGTAGGTGCTTGTTTTATGCACATTACTAGTGATCATGTAAGTGTGTATTTGTACAGATGGGTGTGTGTGCTTGGGTTTCATCATGCCAATGAACATATCTTTGTTAAGATTACTTGCTAGCTTTTAGTTTGCCTTATGAGCAGCATGTTCCAGGAGAAAATATTACGATGATGCACCAGAACCATTCTGTTATGATATCTAAAAGCCACATTATAGATTTGATAGGAAGGAAAATTATGGTTCCCATGGCAAGCTTAACTTGGGCATTTTACACACATCTATATTAAAGCATAAATTTAGCAGCACTTACAGTCATACAAAATACTGAGTATGCACAAGGGGACCATCCTACGGTTGCTATAGGAACCATTTACTCTTTAAATTTTTCTGTAGTTAAAGTCTTCTCCATGTTCGTTTGAGTTCCGGATGAATATATGGTATGATTTAAAACACCATGGCTGAAAACACAACAGACTTTCTTGGGACGTCCCGTGATTTGACCTGAGTGTGGTTTTTAGGATATTTTGCATCAAGGCAAAACCCTAGTACATGAAGGTGCGATAGAAAAAACAAAATCTGGTGAGGTTCTGTAGAGAAATATAATCAGTAAGTTGTATCTGGAGATACCAATTTAAAAAAAAAATCAATAAATAAAATTAACTCAAATAGGATAAAAGTTAAAAATTGAATTTCCCTGGGATTGCCTTAGGAAAATAATTCAGTGGGAGTGTCCAGCTTTCTGACTTAAAAGGTTTTATAAAAAAGTATTTGAAGGTTCTTGTCCTGGGTTTAGAGGTTGTGCTTTTCAATACCACAGATTAATGTGGTTCCCCTTAGAAGAATGGAAGAATGTATATCTCCTTAAGGAACATCAGTGGTTTGGGTCGTTTAGAGTAAAATAGTTCCAATGAATGGCTGCTGGGACAGTGTTTCCCATACTCACCACATGAATCAGCTCTGTATGTAGTTACTTGTTTCTAAGCAACGTAAATGTTGCTCACAGCAGCTTTCCACATTTTGGTAAGCATGCAGAACTTGGAGGCCATACTTAACTGTGATCTCTTGGGCAAAATACTTAACCTCTCTGGACCTCAGTTTCCTCATTTGTCAAATCACTTTACTAGTACTTGCACTACCAACCTCATAGGGCTGTTGTAAGGATTGAGTATGATTATGCTTCATGATTACAGATGGGAAAATACTTTGTAAATAAAAATGCTGCAGTGTTTACATATGAACTACTATTGTTTTGAGTAGGAAGGAAGGTTGACTGATTTCCTGCCTGTTTTGGAGTCCTCATAATTACAGTGGGCATATTAAGAATCCTATCTTCTTAACTGACTTTGCCTCTAAGGGAGGGGTTCTTAACCTCAGATGTTTAAACTTTTTACAAAACAAAACTTGGATAGCTGTATTTTAATATAATTGATTTCCTTTGAAAATCTATGCATTTTGTTATAAGCATTTAAAAGCATCATTCTGAAAAGGGTTCCATAGGGTTCACCAGACTGCTCAAGGGGTCTAGGACACAAAAATAAGTAGGAAACCTTTCTCCAAGGAGTATTGCACGAGATGGACAATAGTGGTCACTCTTATGTATTTACTAAATTAAAAAGCTTTAAATGTGCTTGATATCAAGCTGCTATTGGAGTTTTCCCCTTCCTTCCCCACCCCTATGATACCAATTCACCCTTTCTTCTTTTGGAGGTAGCAAGATAATGAGAGTAGTAATGGCTTTGGATATTGGAGAAACTGTTCTTCCTACCCAATCTTACCTCCATTGTTCTAGAATTAGCTCTGCAGATAGGTCAGAATGAGAAATGGAAAAAGGGATGTTTTGTCAAGGGACCTGCATATTATTAGTATATATTTCTTGGTGGCAAGGGCAGGTGCTAACTGTGATGTATTTTAATGTCCCTACTCTCATCAAAATCAGAGCTGGAACAACAATAACAAAAAAAAAATACCAAACATTGTTTTTTTCTTTTTCTTCTTTTGGGTCTCTAGTATCAGAGAGAAATCCTAAGAGAAGGGAGTATCATTGCTTTTTACCTTTGAGAGGATCATGCTGACTCTCAGCTGCAAGTCAATTTGCTTAGCTCTTACCACTCTGTTTGAATGGGAAGGCTGAAGAACCCTTCTGGGATTGCCCATCTTCATACACAGTCTGAATAAAGTGATGGTATGACCGGTCACATAACTTCTCTTGTGTTTTCTATTGGCTTAAATATTTAGACATGAAGGAAGAAAATAGCTAACCAAAAACCATGTGGTAACAGTTTGATCTTGAATCCAGGAACCTCAGATTGAGTGGAAAAAAAAATAGAATGATGGGCGCGTGATCACATTATGTACACTGTGAGATGACAAAGTAAAGATATTAATGTCTTTGGACTTGGAAAGAATTAATCCAGAATCGTTCACCAAAGGGCATTGATCTATAGCAACTCTTAGATACTGTTATAATTTTTGTCATTCATTGTTCTTATATTCATAAAAATAATGATGCTGATACACTTTTGTTGATTACTATGTACTTAAATATGAGGCACAACATATCCATAGTGGATAGAGAACAAATCTTGAGATGATAACCTGTTCACACCCTGCCTCTGACAAAAACAAGTTCAGTGACTGTGGGCAAATAACTGAACTTTTTGTTGAGGCAGGAAAGTCCCTAAGGTAATAAGTTTCAGAGCAGTTGCTTCAAACTGCATTTGTAGAGGGAGTTTCCTTACTGGGTGTTCCTATAGCAATAAACCCATAGGTCCAGACCATTATCAAAAAATATAAATATGTAATATAATTGTTATGATTAGATTGGTACATTAGTCTAATTATTATAAAATTAACTTTCAAGGAAGTTGATTGACTTGCCCAAGGTTGCACAATCAGTATCAAAGAAATCTTATAGTTAAAAGGAACTTCGGATGTTATCTGTTCTAACCCAAGTCTGAACAAGATTCTTCTCTATAACATTTCCAGAAGAACTCTGTGAAAAGGAACCCATGACTTTCTGAAGCACCCCATTCTTCTTTTGAACCTCTATTTGCTAAGACATTTTCACTTAGGTTAAACTAAAATCTGCCTCTATTCAACATCCATCAATCCACAGGATAATAGATTTAATGTGGAAAGGGACCTTAGAGGTTATTTAGTCAAATCTTCTTGGTTAACAGTCAGAAAACTGTGAGAAAACTGAGACCCAGAGAGCACTTAAGTTGTTCCTAGCTAATTATTAGGAGCCAAAATAAATGTCTGATCTCTCTTATAAATAACAGTTGTGATCACAGATATCCTATATAAGTTACTCAAGAAAAAAAGCCATTGGAACATAAAGAGTTCAGAGAAACATTAGAAGATTTGGATGGAGTGATGAAGCAGAGCCCAAAAGAACAGTATATGTAATGACTACTACACAGTAAATAAAGTGAGCACTGATGAACTTCCAAATTTGGGTCAGTGCAAGAAATGCTTGAGATATTCCTTTTCCTATGAGGTGGGGATTTCTTAGTCATACTTTATTAGAGCCCTCTGAACCCCTAGGATTTCTCTGTAGCTATAACTAACATTTGTATGCTATTTTAAGGCTTGCAAAATTCTTTACATATATTATCTCATTTGATCTTCAAAACAGTTCTTTGAGTTATTCAACAAGCATTTACTAAGATTTTTACTGTGTATCAGGCAATGTTGTAAGTACTGAGGATACAAAGAAAACCAGAAAAAATAACGACTGTTATTTTAAAAAAGCAACCATGATCACTGTTCTTCAGGAGCTCACACTTTAATGGAGGACACAATATGCAAACAACTATATACATATGGGATATATACAGTACAAAGGAGAGTTAATCTCAAGGAAAGTCACTGTTGGTGCCAAGGATCAGGAAAGCCCTCTGGGAGAAGACAGTATGAGGGAAGCCAGAACAAAGAGGTGTGACTGGAGAGCATGCCGGGCAACCATTGAAGATACACAGAGTCGAAAGCTGGAGCACTGTGTTTGAGAAACAGCAAGATAGATATTTGAGTAATCATCAAAGAGAAAAGTTTAAGAAGACTAGTGTTAGGTGCTTTTTTTTTATCATCATTTTATAAATGAGCCGATTGAGGCAGGTAGAGATTAAGTGATTTGCTTAGGGTCACACAGTTAATTAGCATCTGAAGTAGGATTGGAATTCACATCCCCCTTACTTTTAGTCTAACATTCTATGAACTATATCACCCAGCAACATCTAGCTTATGACATTTGTCCCTTTTACCAGAGGTTCTTAATTTGAGGGCACATGAACTCTAAAAAAAAAACAAAAACCACCCCACAACATTATGATAACTTTATTTGAAAATATTTAGTTTCCTGTGAGACCAGCTATGACAAAACCTACAATTGTCCCCCCAGGAACTTAATTGAGCTCTCACTACATCTTCAAAGGTGAAGGAATTTTCCTTATTTTGAATTCTCTAGATAAATGAAATTGCAGGTTTTCCTCTGCCCCAGAAGAAAATTATTTTGTTTAAATAATGGAATTCAATTTTAACTATACCACAAATTCCAATTTAATGTATCTTTTTTTAAAGACACTTACTAAAAATGTCTATCTTTTATGAAGGGACCCGTAAGATGATTGAAATGTCCTTGTTCATATATGTTAATGGAACAAGAAGAGCATAATTCAGGATCTTAAGTCTTCTCTAATCAAAATTGATAAATACTATAGTTGTCTTGGTTATAAAAAGGGTTGAGAAATTCAAAGGCCAGTGTTATCTTAATTATCAGAATGAAAAGAACTCTAGATAGCAGTTTTTGTTGAAATATTAAATTACTATTTGATTTAAATAATGTAAAATGTTTTAAATGGAATTACTTCAGGCACTGCAGATATTAAGCAAGAATTTAATAATCATTTTACAAATGGGCATATCTGAAAGCCGAATAATGTAGACTGGTTTTTCCCCCTATTAAGTAAATGAAAAAGCTGCTTAATCCCTACCTGTATGGTTAAGGATGGGCGGCTGACCCCCTATCTCTTGCCTCTGAGCCTGTACAGGCAGAGCCATACCAAAATGCCCTGAAATTGATTAATTTATTCTAAGTGCTGCTAACATCCCATAACTTCAATTTTTTTTCAATCATAGCTCTGATTTTTGCTAAAACTATTTTCCAAAAGGTTTAATATATATCTTTTTTTTTTGCCGGCAAATTACTGTTCATTTAGAAGTCTAAGAGTTAGTCCATTGCATAAAGATGGCTGTAAGTCTAATTTAAATAACTATCAGTCTTTTTGTTTTCCTTTTAGCTGGCTGAAATTGGAAAAAAAATTCATTTTAAGACACTTGCATTTTCATAGATATGAGTTTAACCCATTAATATAATTTAAAGTTAAGTATCAGTATGGTGTTCTATTAAGTTAACAAATGATACACATGCGATATTTTTGCAGTTCTGTATATTAAAATAGAAAGTAATGTAACTAATAATTTTTTTAACATTTTTCATCAGTTATATGAGATTTTTTTCCTGTGTAGAATGATAATATGATAAGACATAAGCTGAATCCACATAGGATTTTTAATCTCTCTGGGGTGTTTCAACTGACTGAGTAATAAAACCCTCCTTTTGCATATGTGGAAACTAAGGCATGGAGAGATAGAGGGATTTCTAATCTTTGTTAATTTCTCATTCACTCCTTCAAAAGAACATAACGAAATGTGTTTAATAGTTTGTCAAGGAAATCAGGTCAAAATGGCGGAGTAGAAACAGGACCTCCGAGTGGCTCCAGCTTCTACCTTCCCCAATCCATGTAAAAGGGGACTCTGAACAAACTGTGGAGCTACAGAACCCACAAAATGACACAGAGAAGCTAACCTCCCACTGAGGACAGCTCAGCATGGCGGCAGGAATTGGCCAACGTAGTGCTCTGGGAGCCGAGCCCAGGCCTGCATGAGCCAGAGGTTTTAGCCCTAGGGCAGGCCTGACCAGCTGCCAGCTGGAGGGATTCCAGATCAGCAGCAGCTGTGGCCGTTTCCAGATGTTTTCAACACATAGATGCAAAGGACAAAGTGAGAGGTCAGTGCAGTGTGGACTTTGGGACCAGTAGTTGGGAGTGCTTTGGCTTTTACCACCGGGGCGAGAAACCCCTGAGGAGCCCTGCCGTGCAGCCAGTGCCACGTTGCAGCTTCAGCTCCTGGCCTGCAGAGTGTAGGGGGACCAAGCAACCAGTCTGAGGGGTAATCACTCTTGCTTTAACCTGCTTGGATCTGGATTGCAGTCTAGGGTGGAGGTCCTGGGGTGTGTGTCCAGCTTGCCAGAGCGTGTGGAGACCTCAGAGAGGGCACCCATCTAATACCTCCGGCAGCTGAGAAAACCTCAGCATTTGGGACAGAAGCCTCTCTGTCTGGTGGCAGAATCCTACTGTGGCAAAAAGCCCAGGGGTCAAGTGACTGAGGGGGCAACATGACCAGGCAAAGGAAACAAAGCAGACAGAAGATTCCAACATTAGACTCCTATTTTGGGGACAAAAAGGATCAAAGCATGGAACAGGAGAAAGACAGTGAAGTCAGAACTCCTGCACCAAAAGCTTCAAAGGGAAATATGAGCTGGTTACAGGTCATAGAGGACCTTAAGAAGCAGATAAGAGAAGTGGAGGAAAAATTGGGAAGAGAAAAGAGAACAATGCAAGAAAATGATGAAATGAGAGTCAACAGCCTGACTGAGGAAAATACCACCTCAGACTAACTCAAATGGCAAAAGAGGCTCAAAAAGGCAATGAGGAGAGGAATGCCTTAAAAAGCCAAATTTGCCAGATGGAAAAAGAGTCAAAAGCTCAATGAGGAGAATCATTCCCTCAGATTTAAAATGGAGCAAAGAGAAGCTAGTGACTTTATGAGAAATCAAGATGCTGTTAAACAGATCCAAACAAATGAAAGAATAGAAGACAAGGTGAAATATCTCATGGGAAAAACCACTGACTTGGAAAATAGATCCAGGAGAGATAATTTAAAAATTATTGGACGACCTGAAAGCCATGATGAAGGAAGGAACCTAGAAATCATCCTCCAAGAAATTCTCAAGGAAAATTGCCCTGTTGTTTTAGAACCAGAAGGCAAAATAGAGGTTGAAAGAATTTACCGATCACCTCCTGAAAACGATCCCCATAAGAAAACTCCTAGGAATATTATACCCAGATTCCGGAATTCCCAGATCAAGGAGAGAATATTACAAGCAGCCAGGAAGAAACAATTTGAATATTGTGGAGAAAATTTGTAACTCAAAATCTGGTAGAAATTAATGATGTAAACCAGAAGTTAATAAAGCATTTGAAAAATGAAAAAATTAGACTAAAAAATAATATTAAAAAAACAGTTTGTCAAGAGAAGATGCTCTAACTCTGTGAAGATGAGAAGAAAGCCATTTAGCATGCTTTATAGCTGGGTGTACATTTTAACTTTTTTCCCTCCTCTGGACAAAACATAAGCTTTCTGGTAGCAACTGCCTTTTGTCTTCTCCCTTTCTTTTTCTTCCTCCCTTCCTACTTTTTCCATTTTTCTTTTATTTTTGCTTTAATCTTGCTCTCTTCTGCCATCTCTTATAACTCTCTCCATGTTACTCTTTCTTCTCTCTTCTTTATTTTACCCTTCCTTTGTTTTCTAAATGGCCCCTTAATGGTTTCTATTCCTTATGCAGTTGTATTTCTCAACAGGATAAACATACTTACCAAAAGTTACTGTGATTTCATAAATTGTAATGGGTGTACTTGAGTTTGAGTGATTAACCTGGTAGGCATTTAGATATTGCTTTCCACACTTAATACTCATTCCACATTTTAGTGGAAGTATAATATTTATGATTGTACATGCTTAACCTAGTTTAATTAGATTTTTATATTCAGCCAAGTGTATCAGCTGGACATGACCATTTTTTCTAGGTCTTAAAAATCTGTGTTTCATGTAATATGCATGTATATAAGAACAAAAACACATACAAAAAGCAGGTTACAGGGGATTACATCTCATTAAAATGCAAGAGAAATTATACATTTTGTAATTTATTTTTCTTTGGGAAAGAAACAAAAATATGATTTTGTTAGAACAAAATTGGTATGGATAAAGAAATACCTTAACCTAACATATATTATAAACATTTAAAATATCTGTAATAAAAATTTGGATTTCTTTATATGTTGTTTCATATATCCCAGGAATAAACTGAAATTTTTTCCATTGTCCAAGGGTTTTCAGAATGAAACAAGTCCATAGTTTTGCACACATATAATATATATATATATATATATATATATATCTTCCTTTAAAATGCATATTGTAATTTACATAAATGTGGTTCACATATGATGCTACTATTAATTCAAAATATTAATAAGGGCTCATACTTCACATTTGAGCTTCCCTTAAATTACTAATTCTCATTTTTCTTGGGAAATTTAAGAAGTGAATATATCTAGTACTGACTGGTCTTTCAAAATATGTCTTCTTCTTTTTTGTTTCCTTGCCCCTTAGTAATTTATTATGACTGATTGGTCAGGGAGGGAAGGAGGATCTGTTCAGCTTTGTTCCTTGCTTACTCGTATTAGTTGATCTTTGCACTCCATCTTCTTGATTCTCCCTTGTGTCCCTTGGTCTTGCCCACTTCCTCATCCTTCTTGTACTTGGAGTGTACTTGCCTCTCTTGACTTTCAGCTCTAGCCAGTGGCAGATACTTTAAAAAGAGAGTACTGCTGTGACTAGAAGGTATAGCCTCACAAAACAGAATACGGTATTATTTAAGAACTAACAGAGAAAGTAAAATAAGCAGGCTTTGTATAGAGGACATATTTGCACTGTGACAGAGGGGTGAGTGGAGTGGAGGCTGATACATAGTAATATAAGGGAGGGTAAAAAGAGATCAGGTCCACTGGGCCTCCCAGTGGAAACAGGTCACACATTCATTCGATCCAGTGGACTTTTATGGGGTTCTTATATGGATCAAGCATCAGCAGACATTGGGGGAAGAAGGGTGCTGTTCTTGTTCAGGGATGTAAACCAATTCATGCCAGGGGGAATGCCTGAGCAATTGATAACTTAGTTAATATTCAAATTACTTGCTGGTGCTTTCAGCTGTTATTGAAGATCTTACTTTGAATAGATAACTTAAATGATTTGATTTTTAGTGAGGCAGGGAGGCAACTGAAATTTGTTATACCCTTCTAAGAAGATTTGCTTTGATCTCTAGAGAGACAAGAAAGCTCTATGAGCTAGTACTTTACAATATAAATTTTATTGTTATATTTTATAATATATCACCTATTTTTCTCACTGTCTTCCACCTACTCCCAGAGGGTCAGTCCTTATTTAGCAAAGTTATCTGTTACTTCCACTGGTCAGAGAGTAATGATAGAGACTTAAAAAGATAGCAACTTATCTCCCAATAAAAATTCTGGGATTTGGAGTTTTGTCTCCACCTGTTCATCCCTGACCAAGAAACTTTCATATAATTTTGAAACCAGACTGTGGAAACAACACAGCCCTGTGGATAATTTGAATAAGTCTTTGAGTAAATTTAGAAGAAAGAAAAGCAGAAACTCAGACAGGTAACTATGGCGAAGGTAGCATAATGGTGTTGGGTGTGTCTGGGCTCCACTATGGAAGCCGCCATCTTAGTTTACCATGCGTAGATAGACCTGCAGCAGCCAGAGAACCAAGGTGGTAGGAAAACTCATCCTTAGTAGACTTTCCCTTGTCTCTGCATGAATCTAGTTGGCTGATAAAGTAGTTTCTTTCTCCTCCATTTTTTCCCCTTCTCCTTTGGTTCTTTCTAAATGAGATTTCAATTCAAAGTTTCTTCCTTTTGGGTTGTTCTTTGCTGTACAATGGTATTTTATAGCATTTTTTTTTACATAAAGGTGATTACTCTCTAGTGTAATATGTCTTTAATTGCAGTCTGTGTGCACAAAATGAATGACCCTGGGGGTGTACAGCTTCTCAGATAGAAGTATCTATAAGTTTTCCTTGGGGCACTAGGTGTTGCCATAATGCACAGAGTGCTGGGCCTGAAATCAGGAAAATTCATCTTCCTGAGTTCAAATGTGGCCTCAGACACTTACTAACTGTATGGCCGTGGTCAAGTCATTTAACTTTGCCTCCATTCCTCATCAGTAAAATGAACTGGAGAGAGAAATTGCAAAACCACATCTTTGCCAAGAAAATCACAATGAAGTCTTGAAGAATTGGACATGACTGAAAAATGACTGAATGACAAAGTTCCTCTTTTCAGCTTGGTGAACACATGTTACCTGGGGGTTGATGTGCTATGGTATTCTATTATGTAGTTATTAATAACTTTCTAAATTCTGCAAAGGAATATAGAGAGAATTCCAAGTTAATCTGGGGCTATTGCTTATGGACCTAAGGAAGTCTATTGCTGACACTTGAAGAATCTGTTGTGTGGGTCCCTATGGGTATGAAATTTCCTTTTCCTGTAAGTCTTCACAAAGAAGAAAGGTACCTGGAGACCAAAGATGGCAGTGACCAGAATAGAAGAGCACCTTCTAAGTCTGTCCTTGTGGATAGATTTATAGGGGCAGTGGGAGAATTCTGTTCCTGTCCCTTTAGGTCCCAGAAGGAAGAGGATTGAGATGATCATCCTTGGCTTTCACAGCAATATTTAGGAGTTATAAGAAAGAATGCATCAGGAAAGACACCAGACCTTTTTCAGATTTGGGGTGAAGTTCGTGTGTAGTCATCTATTTGAAATTAGCCAGGATAAATATTGTGCTCTGTTAATTTGTCTTCATGTCATGTCATCTCCAGTAAAGATAACTAAACTATTTTAGCAATAAGGCTATGGGACATACTTCTGACAATGCCTGTGACATAGTAACTGTTTAATAAATGGTTTTTGATTGACTCTGGAGCAGGGTTGCTTGTGATTATTTATCTTCTAGGTTAAAAGAGTGACATGAATCCATCTTAACACTATTTATACAGTAGAGTTTTTGTTTGTTTGTTTGTTTTTTTGCCTTTTTGGAGGGCAACTGGGGTTAAGTAACTTGCTCAAGGTTACATGGCCAGTTCCTTTGTGTGGGTGTTAAGTGTCTGCTGGAACTGAACTTAGGTCCTCCTGACTCCAGGGCCAGTGCCTTACTCACTGCGCCACCTAGCAGCCCTACAGTAGTTTTTTTTTTTTTTTTTTTTTTTTTAAGAATGAAACAAGTAGAATTTTAAAATAATTTCAAGTGCTTGCTTATTTGGCCAGAAAAGACAATAAATGTTGAAAAAAAAAGTGGTGTCCTCGTATGGTGAGAACCATATTTTGTGTGTGAACTTAGTTATTTCCCACAGAACTTCTCATTGTTCACTGTAGGAGAAATCCAAAGCAGCCATCAGGAGGGCCGGTTTTTGTCAAGCTTTTGGTTTGGTTATCATCTCTAGATCTCAGATCCATTTGTCTAATGGCCCCAACCTCCAGGTTCTCTCTGCAACTGCCCATCAGACATCTCAAAGTGGAGGTCCTATAGACATTTTAAACTTAACAAATCCAAAACAGAACTCATTGTCTTTCCCTCCAAACCCTCCCCTTTTACTCATTTTATTATTACTGTTGAGAATATTTTCATCCCCCCAGTCACCCAGGCTCACAATAGTCCTGGTCAGATCTTATAATTTTCAGCTTCACATCACCTCTTATATACCCCCTTCTTTCCTCTGACACTGACACTACCTTGATGTAGGCCCTTGTCACCTCATGACTAGATTACTGCAAAAGCCTGACTCGTCTCCCCTACCCCAAGGCTCTCCCTGCTCTCGTCCACCCTTGCTCTCTTCCATGGGCTCTTTGATCTAGTCCTGGCTATTCCTCATACGGGACACTCTTTCTGATGAGGCACATTTTCACTGACTGTTCCCCATGAGTGGGAATCTTTTTCTTCTTCTCTCCCCCTCCTTCTCCTCCTCTTCCTCCTCCTCTTTCTTCTCCTCCTCCTCCTCTTCCTTCTCCTTCTTTCTTCTTTTCCTGTATTCCCTACTTCCTTCACATCTTAGATGAAGTCCCACTTTCTGCAAAAAACTTTTGTCAGTCATCTTGTATAGATCCTGTATTTATCATGTATAGATCCTGTTTGTAAGACAGTTTATTTGCATGTGACTGTCACATTTAAGTCTCTGTCCCCTTACCACCATCTCTCTTTGTATCCCCAACATTTAGCACAATCCCTGGCATGATATAGGTAATTAATTAATGTCATTTGATTGACTTCCTTATGGACTTCTGTATTCAGTGGGTATATTAAATAATAAAATTGCTGCATAAAATTCTATACTCTTGATTTTTTCTTAAACTTGAAATTATTTTGGCACACAGTACCTTTTAAAGGAATGAGAGGAACCTAGCTTACAATTATGCAGAAATAAAACTAATCATTCACTAATATTTTATTAGTCTAGCATTTTGACATTAATGTCCAGATTCACATTGCCTTTGGCATCATGCATTATGTAGAAGACTCTGTTTTACATGTCTATTATGTGCCTCTTTTAATGCTTACAAATAACATTATAAAGTTAATTTCTTTTTGTTAACAACCAAATGTCCTAATTACACAACTGAAATCTATTTTGTTTAGATTTCTTAGTGAATAATAAAAGATTTTTAATGTTGAAAAAAACATACACTTCAATATTCAGGGTTTCCTGGGTACTGGGGTAGAGTATTTAGTGTAGAATAGGTATTTCTGTCTTATATTTCATCATCACGTAATCTGTCACTTTCTGGGGTGAGGATGGAGGCAGTTAAGATGATCATTCAAGTTCAGGTGACAGATAAAGTGAAGATCTCCTCTTTAAAGAAGATGAAGACCAAGAAGTAGTGCCAAAGTCAGATCAATAGGGTAGAGGGCAAGGAGGTGGCAAGAGTTGAATGATGAAATCAGTGTTTTGAGTTCAGGTGCCTGGGAGGATTGTGACATCATCAATAAAAATAGGAGACGTTGGGAAGGGCAGGTTTTGGACTTCGGTTGGTCAATTGTTATGGTTGTTCAGTTAGGTCGTATTTTTCATGACCCCATTTGGGGTTTTCTTAACAAAGATTGAAATTAAAGTGGCCTGCTCTTTCCTTCTCCAGTTGATTTTAAAGATGAGGAAACTGAGGCAAACAGAGTGAAGTGACTTGCCCAAGGTGATACAGCTAGTAAACCTCGGAGGTCAGATTTGAACCGCGTCTTCCTGACTCTAGGCCCAGAGCTCTATCCACTGCATTAACTTGGCTGCCCAATAGCTGCCCTGGCTGGTCAATTTTTCAACAAATATTGAACACTTACAAGACATACTGTATACAAGGTCATAGTATACTGCTTCTTAAACCTTACCTTAATTTCGTAGCAGAATCCCTTCTTTATGTCTAAGAGAATGCTATCAAACAACCAACATTTAAAATATATTTATTGAGTATATACTATGTATAAATCATAATTATTTAAAATTTATTTTTATGAACATAATCAACAAATGCAAACATTTCAACATACAAAATAAGCAAGAGACTTATATAGAAAGATATAAGATATAAACTTACATAATATATAAGTATATAGTGTTTTTTTAAAATAAAGAAAATGTATATTAAGTTAAAGAAGGTATTAACAACAAAAAAATATTACTGTCTTCTTGGTCCTGTACATCATACTTCAGCTCTCTCCCTCAAGTCCATACCTTTTCTTTCTGGACCCTGGAGTCTTTTTTTGGTCGATCTTGCCTCAGCATCTAGACCCCCATGGTAGTTGCTCTGGTCATGGTATATTCTAACCCCTGTTATGATTCATTCTATGATTTTGATCCATGTGAGGATTTATTTGATTCTCTATTCATATGTAAAATGAGGGCAATAAGAGGGTAGAATATAGCTTACTTGATTAACTAGGCAAACATTTAAAAAAGCCAAAGTGCACTGAAAAAGGTATTTGTTAGTTCATTAAGAAACTAAAAGAGATTTTGCAATTTAAGTTCTTTATGCAAAAGAAATGGGGGGAGAAGCAGGAATAGGGAAAGAAATTTGCCTAGTATCTTTTTTTTTAAGTAGAAATATTTTAACAGAATTAATATTCTGGAGGAACAAAAAAGAAAGAAAGAAAGAACCAGCACACAAATGCCCACACTCTTAAATTAGTATCACTCAAGCTCTAAAGTGTTTAGGATGGCAGAATTTCAGAACCCTTACCAGCTGTTCTCCCTGAACAGTTGCCTCTGGATAATGAATGCTTTAACTGAGGTCTGCATAGGAGTAACATCTGTACTATTCCATTGGGCATTTTGGAAGTTTGGATATGAGAGTTATTCTTAAATGCTTTGTATTTTTTCACATTAAAATATAATTTTCTTTCTCTTTCTATCCTTGCCTTGTCACCCCCCATCCCTACATAGGGCATTGATGTAAGGGACGCACCTCTAAAGGAAATCAAAGTGACAAGTCCTCGTCGATTTACAGCCTCCTTTAACGTTGTGAACACAACAAAGCAGGACGCTGGGAACTATCGTTGTATGATACGCACTGAAGGAGGTGTTGGGATATCAAACTATGCAGAGTTGGTAGTTAAAGGTATTTGATTTTTTTCTATCTTTTGGCCTCCTATACTGAAATAAGTACATATTGTAAACTTGTTATTTCATTTCATTTTTAAAGCTCAGACTTATCTGCTTCTTCTGAAAAGCAAGTCTATAAAAGTCCATGTTGACAAATTGCATTTTAAATGCATATTTTGCACATGGGTTATGTTTTTGAAAGCTATATTTTATTTATGTTTTCTTGCTTATTTGCAGTGGGAATGAATGTGCTCTTGGCAAATACTTCTGCCAAGTCCATATGCAGTGATTACAACCTATAAATTTATTTAAGGAATGAACATTATTTACTGATAGAAAACCACTTAAAATGCAAATATTCACCAGACAGGAGTGTTTATGACAGGAGGGTGGTTAATAAAACCAAGCAATGTTCATATAAAAATGCCCAGTCACATCACACAAACAATATTGATAAAGTGGTGTTAAAATTCATTATGTTTCAGTAACCATCTATGGCTTTATTTTGCATGACAGGAAAGTTAAGTCATTATTGACCAAGTAGGCAAGGAAATAAAAGGAGGAAAGGGATTATTTTTCTTGAGTTGACCACAAGTCATTTCACAAGTTTCTAATGTCCTTCAGCTAAGGAATCTTTTCCTGATCCAGAAGAAATAATGTAAACTCTTGGTTCTTTAGCTCATTATTTCACGTGGCTTATGGGTACCCATTTGTCTTCCCCCCTGGGAAACCTGAGATACATATATAAGTATATGCATATATATATAAATAACTATAGCTATTCCTACACACACACACACACACACACACACGTTGGGCGCCATCATGGTGCATGGTCTGTGATCACATGATCTTTGTCTGTATCTACATTCCTACTGGTGGTGGGGTATTAGAGGTGAAAGTGTAGGAATTCATGCCATATTTTAGAGTATATACTAATGTGGACCTAAATTATATTTCAAACCTGAAATAGTATTAAGGAAGGATATGTATGTATGTGTGTATGTATGTATGTATGTATGTATGTGTATGTGTGTATGTATGTATGTGTATGTGTGTATGTATGTGTATGTGTGTGTATGTATGTGTGCATGTATGTATGTGTGTGTATGTATGTATGTATGTGTATGCGTGTATGTATGTACTTACACATTTGTATTCCTCCCTAGGAAACCTAAGAGATAACTTGGTTTTCTTCATTGCTTGTGTGTACACATATACATATACATAACTATAGCTATTCCTACACACACACACACACACACACATTCCCTGACCATATGTTCCCTGTCTGTATTTACATTTCTATTGGTGTCAAGGTAGTATAGTAGGGAGTGTTATACAGATGGGAAAATCATTCTTTTTATCTTATACACTTTTTAATTAAATGTTTTTTTCTTTGACTTATACCTTTTGGTTGAGTAGTAACAGAAATATATTGATAGTAAGAGAAATACATGTGTGTACATATAGGCTCACATATATGTAGGTGTGTATATGGATATATGAATGCACATGTGTGGCATGTATGTGTATGTGTATGTACACACTCACATGCTTACATACCCTTCCTTAATACTATTCCAGGTTTGAAATATAATTTAGGTCCAGGTTAGTATCTACTCCAAAATATCCATGAATTCCTGCACTTTCACCTCTGCTACCTCACCACCGGTAGGCATGTCGATACAGACACGGAGCATGTGGTCACAGACCATGCATGATGGCGCCCAAGTGTAGAAAGCACATGTGGCAGGGTCCCCACATGGTTGGGCATGTTCATGCTTCTGATGCTGTAGAATCATTTCTGTAGCATCAAGCAAGCAAAACTTCCAGGAAGCTGAGTGGAAAAGGGATGGCAAAAGGTCTTTTCAATTTCTGTAATGGTCCTGGTCCTCTTTCGTCCTGCATTCCTTTGTTATGCATTTTTTGGCATCAAGAAAATCTCCAGAGGTTCCTAATTATCTACTGGTTTCTATGAAAAAAGTGTAAAACTCAACCTTTGTAAGCTTGTCCTTTCCTCCAATAAAATGTTTTTGCCAAGTCCTATTTCTCTTTGCATGTATGCATTAATATTAAGTAACTAAGGGACAGATTAGCATTCAATAATATTCTTCAACACTTATAATTCTGGTTGTAATTGTGTAATTCTTTAGCGTTCAGTGCTAAAATAAAGATGCACAAAATCTCTATGGCAATTATGGAAATCAGACAAAGAAAGGGGGAGTCATAAGGTGCTTCACTGTGGCTTGGTGGATATTTGGGGTTTTTGTTTTGTACTGAACTCATTTCCAAGCATTGAGGTTGATGAGTAAATTCCCAAACACAAGATCATGTACTAGTCATGTACTAGACATGAACTGGTAACTGTGTCCATGTTACAGCTTTTATCAGTCACAGTATATAACTTATGACTCAGTGTCTAAATTGTGATTCAGTATCTAAGTTATAATTTTTTAACAGATCACCATGTTCAGGTTTCCATCTTTTACAGGTTTAAATTAATGGCTTTTCACATCTTACTGTGTATTTTGATTTTTTCCCCAATCAGGACCCCATAATCTATTTTATTTAAAGAAAATAATGATGCTAAAATGATTTATATAGTAGACCACTACTTTTCAAAGAGTTTTCTGCTGTAGCCTGTCTGGCTATTCTTTAGAATAAGTTTAAAAGTATTGGAACCAATAACTTTGTCCTTACCTATGATATGTAAGTATCTTTCCTTAGATCATTTTCTTTTGAGCTATTTCAAAACCTTTACCAACCAGTGTTGAAGGCTCTTGAGAGCTGTTGAGAGTTTATCATTTCCCCTCTTTCATTCCAGTATCACTGAGGCTTTACTCTTCTCTCACATGAGCAATCAAATTCAAATCTTAACCATCAGACTTGTCCAAAAGTGAAGTAGATAGTGGATTCTGCCTTGCTGGAGGTTTTCAAATAGGTTCTAGATGTCAGCTATGATATAAAATGGGTATGGGATGGCCTAGATGGCTACTGAATACTTCTTCCAGACCTAAAATTTGGTGATTTTCTGAAAGTAATAGACTTCTTGAAAATTATCTCTGAAGAAGCCAAATAATGCAGCAAATTTAATTTTTTTCCTTTATACCTTCATTTCAAAAGAGTCGCAGTAAATATGATGCCCCCATTCTGTCAACCACCATTTATTAATTAACCAAAGTGTAGCCTAGTGCCTTGCACATAATAGGTACCTAGCAAATGATTATTGAATTTCACATAAAAAGTATTTAGTAAAAGGTTATTGAATTGGTCTCCTGTGTGCAAAGCCCTACTCTATACAAGGTACTGAAGATGATACATCAATAATTTTTAAAATTTAATTTAATTTTCAGTTAAAATTCTCTCCCTTTTCCCTCTAACTCCCTGACCCATTGAGAAAAAACAAAGCCCATTATAAATGTTTAGTCAAGCAAAACAAAATATGCATTATCGGTCCTTATCTCCTCTACCAAAATATGCTTCAGTCTGCACTGTGAGTTCATCATGTTTCTATGTGGAGAAGAATAGCATGTTTCATCATGAACCCTTTGGAATCAGATTTGGTCGTTGTATTAAAAATAACCTTTCTGGAAGTGAGATATTTCAAATTTATCTTAATGTATAGAAGCACCAAGATGTAATAAGCATTCTCAGGCCAGCAATTAACACAAATATAATGAGCTCTAATCTATACATTTCATTAGGTTCAAAAGAGCATAGATTTAAAGCTGGAAGAACCCTTGGAGGCTATCAACCCAAAAGTTTAATTTTACCATTGAAAACTGGTCCCCAGAGAGTTTAAAAACTTGGCTACAAGGATACTTTGTAGTTGCTTTATGTATACCTTTAGATGTATATGTCATCTTCTCCCTTAGAACAAAGGCTTCTTGAAGACAGAGACCATTTCACTTTTGTCCTTGTGTCTCCCGGTGTAGCACATTGGGCATAGAGTCCAGACGGCCTGAGTTCACATAGGATCTCAGATGCTTACAAGCTGTGTGGCCCTGGGCGGGTCAATTAACCATGTTTGCTTTTGTTTCCTCATCTATAAAACTGGAGAAGGAAATGACAAACCACTTCAGGATTTTTACCAAGAAAACCCCCAAATGGGTCATGAATAGTTGAACATGGTGGGAACGGCCAAACCGCAACAATAATTGTATTTCCCATACTTACCACATCGATTGGCATGTAGTAGATGCTTAATAAATACTTGATTGATTGATTGCTCAAAGTTCCAAGGGAATAACGGAAGTAGGCGTTCAACCGAGGCCCTGTGACTCCAAACATAAGGCGACCTTTTCCTCACGACCATGTGTGAAGTAGAACAAATATTTTTACGCTAATTTTATGGATGATAAAAGTGAGACTGAGACAAGCTCAAGGACTTTCCCGCAGCCACAGGCAGCCAGTAAATTTTAGCATCATAACCTGAGCTCCAGTCTCCTGACTCTAAGTATGACATTCTTTCCACTGTGCCATTTGCTCTTTACCATGCATGTCGTCTAATGGAATAGTGTAATATAGAAAAGCAGGAGTTTGTCTGTTTTGGAGGCGATTGGGATTAAGTGACTTGCCAAGGATCACATTACTAATAAGTGTCTGAGGCTAGATTTGAACTCACATCCTCCTGACTCCAGGACTCTTTATGACTCTTTCTACTGTACCACCTAACTGTCCCCAAAAGTGAGAGTTTTTTGACAGAAGAGTTTAAGTTTTTCTTCTTGACTTATGCACTGCATTGTTTTATGAAATTGGGTATGAATTGTTCATATGGACCTCCATTTTCTTGTCTCTAGATGCATAACATTAACATTTTTGTTTGTTTATTCTTTGCATAGGAGATTCTATCACTTTAGAGGGACATATGAAAATCAAATCTCTTTCAAGGAATGAATAAAGCATATGCACTATTGGGGGGAAGGGATCACCAGATGAAAAAGGAGACTGACAGTGGCACGAGCCAAGAAGAGTAAAAATAGGTTAAGGAACCATGCAGCAGCAAGGACAGTTTGTTTTTGATAGAATAAAGGTCTGGTTTATACTCATCATGAATGGGCTAGCTTCTACCAGGTTAGTTGGGTGCTATCTTGAATGCTAGGTGATACATTGAATAGAGCACTGGGCTTGCAGTTAGGAAGACTTATCTTCATGAGTTCAGATCAGACCTCAGGCATTCGCATCACCCTGAGCAATTTACTTCACCCTGTTTGTCTCCATTTCCTCATCTGTAAAAATGAGCTGGAGAAGTAAATGGCAAACCATTCCAGTATCTTTGCCAAGAAAGCCCCAAATGGGGTCACAAAGAATTGGATACACCTGGAATAACTGAACAGCTATACCAATCTTGAATGCTAAACATTTCGGGGAGAGCCAGTTACCTTTTTAAGTACGCTCTAGTAACATGAAAAATTATTTTAACATATTGTGGAATTTTAGTTTAGGATGAATGAACCTTAAGTATTGTGCATTTTGCCTCCCCTTCCCTCTTGGCACTTCAGAAATGAGAAAATTATGGCTGAGTCGTTAGGGCTCTCAACCAGTGGATGGCAGGGGCGGAGAAAGGTTCTAAGTCTCCCAAATCTTTAGTCCAAAGTATGTTGCATTACATCATATGACCTCTTGGTATCCTTAAAATCAAAATTCTTAATTTAACTTTCATAATGCCTCTGTGAGAGGCAAAATGCCAAAGAGGGTATAGAGCAGGCCTTGTTTAGGAGAACTTGGATTAAAGTCTCATTTCTGACACGTACTGTCTATGTGAACCTGGGTAAGTCACTTAATCTCTGAGTGCACCTAAGACTATAAATTGCAGAAATGTGCCAATCCTCATTGGATGCTATATATTTGGATTGAATCAAAGGTCTGATGGAAAAAAAAATTTTAAAAAGCCCCAATAGTGTATTCTTTTCATGAATATATCACACACTGGAAGGGAAAATATCTTTTTATAATTGTAGTCTATTTTTGAAGAAAAAATTAATTCAATCTGTACCTTCACTTGCCTTTTGACTAATGCATTCTTTCCCTTAATGTTTGTCATTTTATTTTAGTAATTTGAGATTTGTATTTATTCAGGATTTTGGAAGAATTAGCTCACAATGTAAATACTGGCTTTATTTTTGTGCTGAATTTAACCTCTCAGATCATAGGTTTCTTTGGATATTCAGCTGTGATATATCTAGTCCTCATTCAGATCTCATAAATGATGTAGCCTATTTGGACCTTACCTCAATGGGAGATGAAAAGAGAATAGTCCTTCTGGGACGATGAAGCAATAAAGTCAAGTCTGTTTTAGATACTTGTAAGGTATAAAGGGAATCGGTGTAATCACTAACCCTTATGACCTTATGCTGGAGTTGCATTTTGAATGGTATTTCAGCGGGCCTTGCTAGCCTTTGCAACTTGAAAGTAATTAACTGCTCTTTCAGCATGGTTACATAAATGCCTTAGGATGCTCTATAAAAGTTCCATTTCATGTCTTGGTTCAAGAAACAGTCTAATGATTTAAATTGATGCTTAATCATTTTTAGTTCAGTCAAAACTTTAAAGATATGAAGTTTCTGCACAAAGCTTTAGTTTATAAACTGTGGAAATTATAATTTTGACAATCTTACAGTAAATTCCTAATCTTCGGAAGGGGAGGCCTTTATACTGCCTTTATTTATTCTGCCATATTTCGACTTTGATGTCTGATGAGGTTTACCTTCGACATTAAAAATGTCACTCTGATGTATCCCCTGCCTCCCCGTGCCCAATAAAACAAAACAATGGAAAATGTTTTTGGCTGTTTCCTGCTATAGTAGACCATTCCCTACTTTTCAGCTTGATCTCTGAGGATTTATGGAAGAGAGGACTGGGAAGGAGTAAGCGAGATGCAGCTAAATGGAAATAGACCAAAAGCCTAAACTGCTTAAGGGGACCCACTTGAATCATCACCTGATTGTACATATATTTTTTTCTGACACAAGGAAAAATGACACATTATTAGTAGTAGAAATTTATAATATCGCTTTCATAGCTATTCCCTATCCTGTTTTATTTTCAGTATATTGTTAACTCCATAGGTTCCAGCTGCTGAGGAGGGATTTTTCTTTGGGTCTGTACAAACATTCAGGTAGCAGCTGACTGATGTATTTGGGGAAACTAACTTTTACTTTCCAGATAAGTATTTAGGGGGCAAAAAGGCTTTTTAACTTATGCAGAAGATATTCATATAATGTGAGGAATGTTGTCATTAGTTTATTCAGGTTTCAACCAGGAGAACATAGCCTTGTACATTCACTTAGAAAGGCTTTGTGTTCCTGTTGTCAGGATGATCAGATAGGATGATCTTCGCAAAATGCCTTGTGCTATAAATTCTACCAAAATATAAGGGGCAGATTATTATTGTTGTTAATCAGTTTCATTAATATATATACTCTTAGCAAAAGCAGTGTGGTTTCCTTTGCAGATTCAGACTCTACAATCCTACAACTTTAAAATCAGGAATCATAAGTTGTCAAAGAATAAGATCATGTAGTTTTTAGACAAAGAAGTCAAAGTTATCTATAGTCAGATGAAAAATGCTCAAAATCATGATTTATTAGAGAAATGTACATTGAAACAACTCTGAGGTACCACCTCACACCTATCAGATTGACTAATATGACAAAAAAAAATGGAAAATGATGGATGTTGGAAGAGATGTGGGAAAACTGGGACACTAAATGCACTGTTGGTGGAGCTGTGAACTGATCCATTCATTCTGGAGAGCAATTTGGAGCTATGACCAAAGGGCTATAAAACCATGTATATTCTTTGATCCAGAGATATGCTAGGTCTAGATCCTAAAGATATAAAAAAAGAGAGAAAAGGGCCTATTTGTGCAAAAATATTTATAGCACCTTTTTGTGGTTGCGAAGAATTGGAAATTGAAGAGATGCCTATCATTTGGGAAATGGCTAAACAAACCATGGTATATGGTTGTGATGGAATATTATTGTGCTCTAAGAAATTACAAGTAGAATGATTTAGAAAAATCTGCATTTACATGAACTGATGCAAAGTGAAGTGAACAGAACCAGGAGAACATTATACATAATAACAGCAATATTGTACAATGAAGAACTGTGAATGACTTATTCTCAGCAAAATAGTGATCCAAGACTATGATTAAGCATACTATCTGTCTCCAGAGAAAGAAATGATATTGTTTGAATGTAGACTATAGCCTGCTATTTTTTACTTTCTTTCATTCTATTTTTTTTGTTAGAGTCATTAGTAATGACTAATATGGAAAAGTTTTACATATATATGTATATAAAACATATAGCACATATGTAACCTATATCTAATTGCTTACCATTTCAGGGAGAGTAAAGGGGAATGAGGGAGGGATAGAATTTAAAATTAAAAACTTTAAAAAACCAAATGTTAAAAATCATTTTAGCATGTAATTGGGAAAAATAAAATATATTTTTAAAAGAAAAAAGTAGAGGAATCATCATGGGAACCTTTTAGAAACAATTAATTCATTTCTGTTATATGTTAAAGTAGTTTTATTGTGGCAGTCAAAATAAGAGGAAGCTCCATATAACTAGGAAGATATCGAGCAATTTCTTTATATTTTCAAAAGTGTTTTCAAATGATGATGACTTGAAGGGAAGTAGGCTTGTGAAAACAAAATATCATCCCCCATTAGGAAGGTTTCTTTCAACCTGCATTTGCCACTTACCTAGTAAGAGAAAGGCAGATCTGGATCGGAATCTGGATAGAAATGTTAAACTTCACAGATTGTTGAGAACACTAGTAAGAAACTCAAGGTCTCAACATTTGCAAAATCCCAAGGTTTCGGCAATGATTAAAAACTTTTAAAAGTTACCTTGAATAGTCTTTCTTTATAAGTTCATTTTGAAATTATGTCTTAATATACTTAAGAAAATTATTGTAGCATCTTTTTTGAGAATGAAGATTTCTTGTTGGTTTGAAAAAATGCCTCTCTGGTTTGATGTTTCAGAACCGCCGGTTCCCATTGCCCCACCTCAGCTTGCATCTGTGGGAGCAACTTACTTGTGGATACAGCTGAATGCCAACTCCATCAATGGGGATGGCCCCATCATTGGGCGTGAGGTAGAGTATTGCACAGCAAGTGGAAACTGGAACGACAGGCAGCCAGTAGACTCACCGAGTTACAAAATCGGGCACCTGGATCCTGATACTGAATATGAGATTAGCGTATTGCTCACCAGACCAGGGGAAGGAGGAACTGGATCCCCTGGACCAGCGCTAAGGACAAGGACCAAGTGTGCTGGTGAGTTTCCAAAATGACAGTGACTTCCTTTCCTTGTGCTGTGTGGCCTAGGTTTCCATCATGTGGTTTATCCTTCCCACCACTGATTGGAACTGTGGCTTAGGTCTCGGATTACCTTTCGTGGACAGTGACTGTGAATCTCAGTGTCTCAACATGTTGTATATAGTGGTTAGAATATAGCGTAGGGCAGGTTTCCTAGAGCAGACCATCTCCTCATGTTTGTAGAAGTAACTATCTACTTTTTTTTAATCACAGTATCCTCACAGAAAGTACAAGAGGTCAGATTTCTTTTCATGTTCCATTGGTCTAACATTTACAGTTAAAGTTCTTATTCACCCCCTCCAAAAGAAGTCCCTATAGGACTATGAAAGAATGGATAACCTTTAAACCATTATGGATAACCTCACCATTATTGATGAGTATTTCATGGAGGGGCCACTTGCCATTGGCCTATTTGTCAAATAGACAGAGGTGATTTGTGGACTGTGTAAAGGTCTCATTTCTTCCACTGTAAAGACACAGATGACTATACTTCACTGAGTCTTATCCATCTCAGAACTCAAAATAGCAAATGAAAGAGGAGAAAAATACATACACATTTGTATAAAAACAAAACAACCAAAAAATCTACACATAGAAACAAGCATGAGTTATAATAACGTTGGTATGAAGATAATACTTTACTGTATGAAGAGGTGTAATATACTATTAGGACATTGCAATGTGATTTTTGACATTTTCATTAGAAATCTGTGGGGTTTACTTTGATAAAATAAGTATTTATTTTAAATGTCATTTAAATGTCATTCTTTGGGTGATGCAGCCACATAGCCCCTATTAGTTTCAGAAACAAAGGATGTTAGATGCATTTAGATAGAAAAGTTTAAATAGTCTGTTTTGACTACTGGAGTATTTTTAGTTCACTTATATTATAGATCCTTTATTAAAATAAGAGTGATGAAAATAATTTTTATTAAATTTATTTATTTTTAGTTTTCAATTTTCATCTCCATAAGATTTTGAATTCCAAATTTTCTCCCCATCTTTTCCCTCCCTCAACCCCAAGACAGAGTGTAATTTGATAATAGGTACTACATATACATTCATATTAAACCGATTTTCATATTACTTATACTGTAAAGAAGAATTAGAACCAATGGGAGAAACCATGAGAAGAAGAAACAGAAAAGAGAGAGAGCACAGATAATGTGCTTCAATCTGCGTTCAGATTCCATAGTTTTGTTTTTTTTTTTCTGGAGGTGGACAGTATTTTCCATCATGAGTCTTTTGAAGTTGTCTTAGATCCGTGCATTGCTAAGAAGAGATAAATCTATCAAAGTTAGTTATCCCACAATGTGGCTGTTACTGTGCACAATGTTCTCCTGATTCTTCTCTCTTCAATCAGCGTGAGTTCATAGAAGTCTTCTCAGGTTCTTCTGAAGTCCACTTGCTTATCATTTCTTATAAGCACAATAGTATTCCATTACATTCATATACCACAACTTGTTCAGCCATTCTCCAACGGATGGGCATCCCCTTAATTTCCAATTCTTTGCCACCATAAAAAGAGCTGCTACAAATATTTTTCTACATGTGGATCCTTTTCCCATATGTATGATCTCTTTGGGATACAGACCTAGAAGTGGTATTGCTAGGTCAATGGAAATGTACATTTTTATAGCCCTTTTGGGCATAGTTCCAAATTGCTCTCCAGAATGGTTGGATCATTTCACAACTCCACCAACAATGTATTAGTGTTATGATTTTCCCACATCTTCTCCAGTATTTTCAGAAAATAATTTTAAAACATAAATTCTATTTTATATTTTTCCAGAAGATGATTTTATTATTAGTGTTAGGAGAGGAAAAAAACCTTTTTTTAAAAGCATTAAAAATTGTAGTTGATATTTTTTTTCCTTCTGGATTTGGAGAATAAATCCTCCAAGAACTTGTAAGGCATAAAATTCACAAAGATCTCTTTAATATTGTTAGGATAAATGGTATGAATCCATGGAAAAATATACCTATATCTTTTTTTATGAATGCATAACATTAAGTTCTGTCACTAAACTGTTTTAGCAGTCATCAGACCTATTCTACCTTGATATAATCCCCTCAACCCTTGGCCATTTATCATTACATATACTTACACAGAGCTGGAATAAGTACCATCGTTCATGTATTTGCAGCTTGTCCACTTTCAAATGATCCTTAACTGAAATGGAGTTTCAGAAACCTTTTCTCTCTCTCCCTACCTTAGTCGTGGCCTCCCAGCATGATATACAGTGATTTCCTGAACTTTCAGAGGAAATGATCGAAGAAGATCAATTACTTTTAGTTTCATAACTAAACCTATCTCCTGAGAATTCTGTGTGATATGTGTTTTGTAAAAATTCATATTGATTCAGAACATAGTATTTAGTTTTGTGATTTTTGAGGAGTTATGTGATATATTTAAAGATAATTTGTTATAATCTACTTTGACAAATTATAGCTGACATTCAACAATTTTAGTAAATGACAGAGAAGTTTGGATCAGATCAAAGAATATCAGCTGTAGTAGGGACCTCAGGGGACATTTTAATTTCAAACATAGAAGAACCAGAATACCCAGTGTCTTCTCTTTGTATATACCATTTATACCATACATGCCCAACAAGCAGAAATTCAGCCTTGGTGGAAGACCTGTAGTAAAGGGGATTCTGCTATCTCTTAAGACAATTCATTCTACTTTTTGATTGCTCTAATCAAAAAGAAGCTTTTTTTTTTCTTTAAGCAATTCTTGTTTCAACTTCTATACATATCTTTTAAATCTATCCTTTGGGACTAAACAGAGTGAAACAAATCTCTTTTCTACATGATATCTTTTCAAGTACTTGAAGCAACCATCATGTTCCACCAGTGTCTTCTCTTTAGGCTAAACATCCTTTGTTGCTTCAAATGATTCTCATATGACATGGTCATGACACCTTTTAGTATACTGGTTGCCTTTCTCTGTATGCTCTCTAGCATATTAATACCCTCACAAAATGCAACCCTATGTAACTTCCTAGATTTAGAAGTTATGCCTAATATGTGTTATATCAATAATCTCTTGTGTTCATGGACCATTCAGTGGTTTTATATGCTCTGTCTTCCTTTCCTTGATTTCTGCCCTCTCTGCTCCTAGCTTTGCATGTCTTATCTTAACTCCTAATTTAGGCACTGTGCAAATGTCTGAGAAACATTCACAAATAATTTCATAACATTTTTCAAAATTGAAATGCAGCTGGTGAGAATGCAGCCTTTAAAGAGAAAAGGCAAATATTCTTTATAATAGCTCAGTGGTTTGCTTTTAAATAAATATAGAGGAAATTAATACAGGGTGAAAGTTTGATTTTGAATTGATCTTTACTTTTAGACAGTGTGTATGTGTTAAGACAGTATGTCTGATGTCAACCAGTCCAGTGGTAGAAATGATAGCATTTCATGTATTTTTGTTTAAATCATTGATAGCATTTATAGGAAAAAGTCTTTGTCTTCTAAGGCATTTATCATTGTGATTCATGAAGGAATTGAAGATGGAAAAATAAAGGCATTGTGATTGGTGAAGAAAGTGGTCATAGAGAAATAGGGAGGGGACAGCTGGGTAGCACGGTGAATAGAACACTGGCCCTGGAGTCAGGAGGACTTGAGTTCAAATTGGGCCTCAGACACTTAACACTTACTAGCCATGTGACCTTGGGCAAGTCACATATCCCCAAATGCCCTGCCTTCTCCCCTCCAAAAAAAGTAAAAAAATAAGCCAAATGAGGACAATAATTAGCTCACTTTAGAGAGAACCAAAACTAACACAGATTTTGGCAGTCTTGTCTCAGCTAGATGTATGTCTAGGAGGTCAATATGGAAAAGAAGTTCTCATGCATGCCAAAATGTTACAATAGCACTTTTTGTAGTGGTGAGAATCTGGAAACAAGTTAGATTCCCATTAATTGGGGGATAGCTAAACAAACTTTAGTGTAGGTATGTAATGGAATATCACTGTTCTTTAGGAAGCAATGAATATTAAAAATGCAAAAAATATAGGAAGATTTATATGAACTGATGCAAACTTACCAGGAAAACAATATATAGCAGGGAAATAATACACAGTGACTACAAAATAATTTAATTTAACCAGAAAGAATAATTACAACAAATGTTTGAAACTACATATTTTGAAATATTAATAACCAATCTTGGTCCTAAAAAAAGGATATTACGAAATATACTCACCATCCCCATTCTTATAGTTGAGAAAAGATGAAGCCATCT
Organism: Petaurus breviceps papuanus; assembly: GCF_028583685.1. Lineage (NCBI taxonomy): Eukaryota > Metazoa > Chordata > Mammalia > Diprotodontia > Petauridae > Petaurus > Petaurus breviceps. The sequence goes on along the minus strand of NW_027186304.1, from coordinate 25,334,484 downwards.
GTATGGAACAATGTGTACAGTGTCATATAGAGTTCATATGATGGTTAGTTTGGCTGAGCTGCCTTTTTTCCTTCATTGTTAATCAGAAGGATTGGCTCTCTGGAAAGGTAGAAGGATATGTTGTGAGAAGATGGCATAAAAGTAAAAAAGTATACAGTAAAACTGAAAAGAAAACAAATGGCTATAAGTTTATCAATATATGGTATTGATAAACCATAGGTATTATCAATAGGTATCTTTGTGCTCAGTCCATGTGGAACATAAACTTTATCCATGTATACAGACTGGTTAAAATAAATATATGGCACACGCCTCCTCTTGAAATTGAAAAATTTGCTATATAAGGAAAATTGATTGCATAGACTTGCCATCACATCCAAACACTTGCTAGACTACCTCTCCAAACAATGACTTGAAAAGTTGAGATGCTAATGGAAAAACATTTTTTCTTTTCATAAATATATATCAAAATGAATAGTTCTGGGGCAGCTAGGCGGCATAGTGAATAGAGCACTGACCCTGGAGTCAGGAGGACCTGAGTTCAAATCCAACCTCAGACACTTGACACATTTACTAGCTGTGTGACTTTGGGCAATTCACTTAACCCCAATTGCCTTGCCTTACCCCTTCCAAAAAAAAAAAAGATGAATAGTTCACAATTTCCAAAATTTGCTTTTTCCTTTTTAATTATTAAAAATTCATTTATTTACTTTTAGTTTACAACATTCAGTTCTACAATCCCTTGAGTTCCAAATTTTTTCCCCCTCTGTCTCCTACCTACTTCCCCACCCCCATGGTGGTGTGCAATCTAATACAGGTTCTACAAATACCTTCACATTAAACATTAGTCAAATTGTAAAGAAGAATTATAACCAATGGAGTGAACAATGAGAAAGAAGGAACAAAACAAAATAAAGCACAAAAGAGAGAGAGCAAGGAGTTTGCTTCAATCTGCTTTCAGACTCCGTAATTCTTTCTCTGGATGTGGATAGCCCTTTTCATGATGAATGTTTTGGAGTTCTCTTATAACCTTGCATTGCTGAGAGGAGCCCAGTCTATCAAAGTTAGTCGTCACAGAACCGATGTGTCTGTAATTGTGTACAGTTCTCCTGGTTCTGCTCTCCTCCCTCAGCATCAGTTTACATAAGTCTCTCCAGGTTATCACAAAGTTCGTCTGCTCCTCATTTCTTACAGCACAATAGTATTCCATTACATTCATATACTGCAACTTGTTCAGCCATTCCCCAATTGATGGGCATCCCCTTGACATCTAATTCTTTGCCACCACACACAGGGTAAAGGTAAAAGGCTAGAGTAGAATATATTATGCTTCAGCTAAAGTAAAAAAAAGCAGGGGTAACAATAATAATCTCAGACAAAGCAAAAGCAAAAAAAAGATCTAATAGAGATAAGGAAACTATGTCCTGCTAAAAGGGACCAATTAAGATTGTAAAACATTAACAAATGATATAAAAATAACAAAACTCAACTGTTATCTTATTTCTTCTAGTCTCTCTTAGGGGTAATAATTTTATTACCTTTTATTTTTCAACTAACAAATATATATATTTTTTCTCTTCCACCCACTTTGGGGGAAGAAAAACCAATAAAAATCAGTACCATTACTAAACATATATGCGCCAAGTGGTATAGCAGCCAGATTCCTAGAGGAGAAGTTAAGGGAGATAGAGAAAGAACTAGATAGCAAATCTATACTACTGGGGGACCTCTGAATTTTTCCTTTTTTTTTAGAAAACAGGATCATGAGTCTTCACTAATTCTATTCACTGTGAAAGGTTACAAATAGTGCTTCTGAGGTCATGTCTTCAAGGTTTCTTAGTACCCTGGGCTGAGATTTGTCTGGGTCTAAAAACTTGAACTAATCTCAAGGAATTAAGTACTCTTATTACTCCCTCTTATATCATTGACTTCAGTTCTTTCTTAACCATTTCTCTGAACCTTCTCACTATGAAAATTTTTCTAATTCCAACAGTACATCAGTGTGCCCACTTCCCCACAGCCACTTCACTATTTTCCATTTTTCCTTTTTTATCAACTTCTAAGACCAATGATGAACAGTACAATACTCACTCTCCAGTCAGAATGGTGATGGACTAATGCAGAATCAAATACACATTTTGATAAAAGGTCAATAGGGGAATTTTATTTTGCTTGATTATAAATATTTGGTGCAAGAGTTATATTTTTCCTTTCTTTTTCTTCCCCCAAAGTGAGTGAAGGAGAAAAAAATAAATATTTGTTGATTGAAAAAAAAGTAATTTAAATTATTAACCCCTAAAAGAGACTAGAAGAAACAAGATAACAGTTGAGTTTTGCTATTTTTATGTCATTTGTTAATGTTTTACAATCTTAATAACTGGCCATGTTCTTTTATTCTTCTTGCTTCAACCACAGATTTAAAAGCCCTTTATTGTTGCAAATGACTTTTTTTAAGATCCTGACTCCTTATGAGACAGCCCTCTTGACCATATTCTTGTAGATGTGTGTTATTTTTTCCATCTTTTTTCTTTGCGTATCTTCTCCATTTTGCAATTGGATATCTCTTTTAATTTTTTTAAAAATTTTTGCATGTCTCTTTAAAATCCATTGATTTCATCAATAAGATTTCTTTATCTCCTTAGATTTCATTATTTCTCTTCACTGAGGTAATTAGTGATTATGTGGCTCAAATCTCTTATTTTACAGTAGAGTCGGTGTTTCTTCTTGAGCTTATATTTTTTAGTGTCTTTAGTCATGGAATGATACTTGCTTTTTCCCCCTGAAATTCTTGACATTTGCTTTCCTAAAGATATTGATCTTAGAATATCCAGAATTCCTTCATGGATTGTTATGTTCTATAAGATGACATGCTTACTTTCTTTCTAGGTTTACAAAACCCACAGAGCAGTGTTCCATGTTGGTCAGAATTAAATTCAGTGTTGGAGATTTGATTCCTTTGTAGTCTCAGGTTTTTTTTAATCAGTCAACAAACATTTATTTAAGTACCTTCTGTGTGTTGGGTACTGTGCTAAGCACTGGGAAAGAGACAAAAGACAGCTCCTGTCCTCAAGAAGCTCAAATATTATGAGGAAGGTTACAAGTAAACACATATTTACAAGCAAGCTATATATAGGGAAATTAGCAAATAATTAGGAGAGGGAGGGCACTAGTATTAAGAGGGGCTGGGAGAGGCTTGCTGTAGAAGGTAGAATTTCAGTTGGGACTTGCAAGAAGCCAGAGAAACTAATAGACAGAAATGAGGAAGGAGAACATTCCAGGCATGGGCGGCAATGGAAAGAAAAAGATTCATTTTAGTAGAATTCATTTTATTTTGCTAATTTGTAGCTGTGAAAAGAAAAGCAAATCTCTTCCATTATCCACTTAAATTTTTTTCTTTTTAATGCCAGTTTCTGGCTTTAGGGAATGTGCCAAAATTTGTGTTTGAATACCACTGAAAGTTGAATTGTGCATTCCTATTATAATTATTCCAATTTCTTTTAAATGTAAATCATTTTAATACTTAATGGATAATTTTCTGTTAGGAATTTGAAGACTCTGAGAGGAAATATTGTTAATCAGGAGATTGATTCAAGATCATGTTCAGGGGAATCAAGAAAAATGGATTTTAGTCAGGAGTGTGCAACTGCCTGCTCAAAACAATTTAAGAATAAATTGTTAAAATTTCAGTGTGAACATTCACATTTCAGAAATTGGCAAAAGGTATAAATTAGGGCTTGATTTATTGATTTTGGTGTGTTATCTTGTCATTATCCATAATGAAATTATTGATTTTTCTATTATTTGTTCTTTAACATAGTCATTCTTTAGAATGAGATTATTTCGTTTCCAATTAATTTCTAGTCTGTGCTTCCATAGGCCTTTATTGAATACGATTTCTATTGCATTATGCTCTGAAAAGGATGCATTTAATATTTCCACTTTTTCCTCCATCTTGTTTTCTTCTGTTTATCTCATATGTATGTATGTATGTGTATGTATGTATATGTGTATCTATTCTGCTCTCTTTAAATCAGTTCACTTGAGAGTGACTTCAAGTGTTTCCTGAAGGTCTCCACCCACCCCTACCCCCATTTTACCCTCTTCTGTAAAAACATTTCCCTGTTCATCTATTTTATGTAAGAAAATGTTCTCCATTATTCTTCTCCCTTCTCCCTTCTCCCAATGTGTCTCTCTTTCTCACCCTTTCCATTTTTTTTGAGATCATTCTAACATAGTTAACTCATACCTGTTGCCTCTGTCTGTGTAGATTCCTTCTTACTCATTTAATAATGGAAAGTTCTTAGGAATTACATGTGTTATCCTCCTATAAAGGAATGTATACAGTTTAACTTGTTGAGTTCCTTAGGAATTCTCTTTCAGATTTACATTTTTATGCTCCTCTTCAGTCTTGTATTTTTAAATTAAAAATTTCTATTCATTTCTAGTCTTTTCATCAAGAATCCTCTATTTCATTAAGTATCCTTTTTTTGTTTGTTTTTAAACTGAAGGATTATACTGAGTTTTGCTGGATAGGTTATTTTTCCTTGTTATCCTAACTTCTTTGCCTTCTAAGATGTCATGTCCCAAGCCCCCCACTCTTTAAAAGTGGGAGGTGCTAAATCTTGAATGATCTTGACTATAGCTCCACAGTTTCATTTTGGACACTTTCAGTATTTTCCCTTTTTACCTGAGAACTCTGGAATTTGAGTTAATATTCTTGGGAGTTTTCATTTTAGGACCTCTTCAAGGGAGTAATAGGTAGATTCTTTCAATTTTTATTTTGCTCCCTGATTCTAAGATATTGGAGCAGTTTTCCTTTATGACTTCTTGAAACTCAGTTTGGTTGTCCAGTCCAATGATCTCCAAACTTTTTTCATCATGTGCTATAAGATTTTTTGATCATGAACCTCATTATAAATTGAAGTATATATAGAACATATTTATATGTTTAAGTAGATAGCATGTTTACTTATTTATAAATTATACATATGTATATACATAGATATGTAAATATGCACAGACCTGCACACGTGTATGTATGTATATGTACACATACACATATACTACTGAACTAATCATTATGTATGTTATAAAACTTACACAAATCTCCCAGGTTCCTAACCTTGGAGCATCATTCTTGACTTCTCATTCTCCACTATTCCACATATCCAATTGGCTGTTAAATCTTGCTTTTTCTACAGCTACAACATACTTTACCTTCTCTTTACTCATATAACTATCACCTTATTTGTTCCAATACCCAAAGATGGTGTTCTCCCAATTGTAGGGCAGCCATCCTTAAAACTCAGTTCTATTTAACCTTTTGCCAGTCTGATTAGCATTTGCATAGAAATATTTGCTTCAAGTTGCACACCCCTCCCACCTCATCCCCATAGGTGGGGGAGGGCATTAAGTTCACAGCTTATCTCAGTTCCTTAGCACAGTCCCAAACTTAAAGTCCATAGCACTCTCTGCCCCTTCCACCCTTGCCTTTGAATCCTAGGAACCCTGAGTTCTCCAGGCTTCCCTACCTGATTGGCTGGCTTCAGCATCTAGCCTGGAATTCTTGCCCCAAGACAAATGCAAACTTCCCAAACAAACAAAAAGCCAACCACAAGCCTATTTCTTAGGGCCATAGGGTGAAAGGGGAGATCAAGGAAAGAGAGCCCATCGCCCTTCACCAGTTCGGTTCATGGTGCCTATGCTATGGGTCAACTTGACTCATCCTCTCTGGATGCATCAGGAAAGAGAGAGTGTTTCCTTGTTGTACCTTCTCAGCCCGTCACAAATGGCTACTTTCTTCTAAGGTGTAGGAGAATGTAAGCTCCCTTCTTCCAGAAGCAGAGTCCCTCCAAGTTAGACATTCTGGGAATGTTCAGCCAAAGCTCTCATTAGACTAGTACCCTTTCTTTGTAAATATATGCAGCCAATATCATCTAAGCCGTTAGGTGGTAGCTTGATGAAAACATGAAGTTAACAGTGTTGTGTTGGACTTCTTAGTGGGCCTTTAAGATGCTCTGTGATTTTACTTGTAGATATCAGGCACTAAGAGTGAAGGGAAAATTCTGACAAACCAGTGACAGCAATAACAGTGGCAAGGTGGGACATGGTGCCCTCTCAGTTCTGTTTCTTAGAATTAATATAATGAGCCTTTTAAGAGAAGAGTCATTATAACTTTTTAATTACTGTGATAATTGTGTTTGGCATATATGCTTCCTCAGGACCTTGATGAAATACTTGGGACATTTGAAGCAATGTCTTTCGGTTTCAGTGAATTAATAGTTTTTTAAAGTCTTAAAATGGATGACTTTTGTGACATTTGAGCCTTAGCAGAACTTTCCTTAGACAGGTGTTCTGTTTACAGGGGGTAGGGGTAAGACAAATATGAAAAAAAAAATAACTATTAGTATGATGTAGAGAGGCAGAGCAGTCTGGCAGACATAATAGCTATTCTCCAACTTGTCTGGAGCTAATAGTGACATCAGGGAATGAACTGGTTAAAATATATTAGTAACTTTTAGTATTATTTTTATTTAATATTTATTTATTTATTTGTTTGTTTATTTATTTATTTATTAGGGGTAGCTAGATGATACAGTGGCTACAATGCTGGCCCTTGAGTCAGGAAGAAATCCAGCCTAAGATATTTCCTAACCATGTAACCCTGGACCAGTCACTTAAACCTCTGTTTCGCTTGGTTTCTTTATCTATAAAATGGGGGATAATAACAACTCTGACTTCCTAGGGTATTGTGAAGATCAAAGGAGAAAATAGTGCTTGGGATAGAGTAAGCACTATGTAAAAACCAGCTATCATTAATTATTATTATTTGCAAATTTCAGATTTTACCTATGTATTTGAGCCTACAAAAAACAAACATATGCTTTCAAAGCCATAGTTTCTTATAATTCCAACAGTTTTGAGTTTTCGATGTATGATATGTTATAATTTTTCTATCTCCATTGACATCTGTTTTCCTTAACAGGGAGTGATGCAGGCTAACATAATGCTAGTAACTTATACACACTTGGAGTCAGATTTCTTGCATACTGATGTGGTTATTTAGGAACCTAAGCTGAAGTTTAAAGAACTACACTGTCCCAAGTAAAATACCATTACCTAGCAGGTCATTGTTTTTTAGTTTGTTGAACAAAGTGTGTCATGTTATTCAAACTTTCAAACCAGATTTTGAATTATTTTCAAATTAACTGAATTAATTTAAATTTATAATTCTTTCCACTTAGCCAAATTATGTGACTCTCAGGGTAACCCATTTTAAATTTCCCCTTAATATTCTATGTGGTTCAGGTAAGCAGATGAACTTAATCAGTTTTCTTCCAACACTGAGATTCTTTGAGTTTTTGAATGCCAAATTACATTAGATGGGTGGTGCTATGTATCTCTGTCTTGATTTATACTATATAAAAAGTCACAGTGTGATACTTTTTCTTTAAATGTCCTGTGGGGAAAATTCAGTGGCCGTGAATACTCAAATTTTTTTCAATGGAAAGCCTGGAGATTTACAATTTTAAAAAGACAATATAAAAAAAAAGACTATCAGAATTTCTCTTTTTTCCATGAAAAACAGTGGATAGTTATGTTACAAACAGTCAAAAGCTGCAGTTTGTTAGCCCCGTGTAATTGGACATACACTGTTGAACTAAAAGCACTCTGGGGAAGTGGGATCATAACTAAGTGTGCCCGTTATTCAGAACTAATAAAGACAAAAGAGCTAATTGAATGGGGCATAATTTACTTTTAATTTAAGTTTATTTCCAAGAGAAAAAATGAACAGTTTCCTAATTCTCAAAAAGATCTGCCAAAGGGCAACATATTTTTAATGACTCTGGAACACATCAAAATAATAAAATTCTGTTGCAAATATAATTGCTTAAAGGGCATAAACTTTATTATTCCTATTAGACCTCAGATGTAAATACTGAACATTACATTACATCATGTCCCACTATGCAAATGCCAAAAGAAACATAATGTGATGGGTAGATCCCTTGGATACAAGGAGACCTGTTTCAAACACCTAGTAGCTGGGTGACCCTACTCAAGGCACTTAAACTCTGAGTTCTCTAAGTAATTTTCCAAGAATTTTAAGTTGAAGCGAATGTGTTTTCCCTTAATTAGTAGAAAAAGTTTCCTTATCTGGGAGTTCCCCATGTCTCTGAAATCATAGGCCTTATTTCTGTTCTTCACACCCTCGAACAGGACATCCCCACCTTTTACTGCTTCCAAATTTGCCTCTCCACTAATTCAAAGTAGTCTAATTAACATCCATGCCACAGTTAGTAGTGGAATATATCCGCAGAATGTAATTTATACCAGCAGCAGTCTTTCAGTGGTGTCTATCAGTATCTGAAACCAAAGGCAATAACCCAAAGCAGTACATGCTTTCTACTTCTTGCCTTATAACACTTTAGCAATTCTATGAGAGAAGTTTTTAAGTTCCTTTTAAAAAAAATACATGCCAATGACCTGGTAATTGTTTTTTATGGATTTTTTTTTAAATGAAGTATGATGTGCTGTGATAGACATCAATATAATAAACCCCATGACAGTGAAGAGAGAAGAATAAATTAATTTTTTTTTTTTTTTTTTGCTGATGGGTTCTATTTGTTGAGATATTTGCCCCTAACATTTGTAGCTTTGAATAAATAGTAGAGGTAAAGTCTTGGTTTCTACTTTCACAAAAACTTTTTGGGTTACCTCCCTTTCTGTCTAATTATGGAGCCACCATCTTAGGTCAGGACCTTAATACCTCTTTCCTGTATTCTTGCATTAGCCTCCTCATTAGCCTCTCCTTGACTCATGTCCAGTCCTTCCTATTCACAGTGAGTCTTATTGTTATTCCATAATTCAATAAATAGCATCCCATGGCCTAAAATGGAGACAGCTAGGTGGCTGAGTGGATAGAATGCAGGGCCTAGAGTCAGGAAGACTCTTTTTCCTGAGTTCAAATCCAGCCAGAGACGCTTGCTAGTTCTATGACCCTGGGCAAGTCCCTCATCCCTGTTTGTCTCAAGTCCAGATCTGTGAAATGAATTGGAGAAGGAAATGACTAGCTACCTTTGCCAAGAATATCCCAAGTGGGTCATGGAGAGTAAGGACATGACTGAAATAACTAATAACATTGCCTGAAGGCAATGGTTCTCAAAGTCTAGTCAGGACACCCCAGAAGCTCTTTCAGGGGATCTGAGAGATCAAAATTGTTTTCATTATACTCCCAAGAAGTTATTTGCCTATTAAAATGCTTCTTCCTTCTGCAACCACTTATGTTTGTGAGGACAGATTTTCTTTACATTCTTCAGCTAAAAGAACATACTACAGCAATGAGAATTTAGTTGTCGTTTGTTGTCAGACATTAAAGAGATGTGCAAAAATATATAAAACAGTGCCACTCCACAATTTTTTTTTTGGAAAACACTTTTTTAATTCATAAATACTTTATGTTAAATTGTAATGGGCTTTAAATGCTAAGAAATATATTAAATTTTATCCATTTTTATTTCTAATGTGATAAAATCCATGCAAACAAAATTTCTTTGAGGTCCTTAGTAATTTTTGAGTATAAAAGAGTCCTGAGATCCAAAAGTTTGAACCACTTACCTGAAGGATGAAATAGAAACTACTCTGTTTCATTTTTAAAACCCTTCACGACCTGACCCCAACCTACTGTTTCACCATTATTACACATTTACTTGTCAAATTGACCTTCTTACTTCTTCCTACACTTTTCTTCTCTTGTCTCTACTCCATTGAGATGTTTATCCACCATGTCTAGAGTCCTCTTCGTCTTCATGTCCATTTCTTAGTGTAAGGATGAGTGAGGGTTCACTGATTGCTGATTTCCCCTGCCCTATGTGTATTAAAGTAGTAACCTTTTTTAAAGTGGGAACACTTCTTGATTAAAGCCATGAATCAAAATTAGGTGCAATAAGAATTCTTCTTTTATTGGATGGGTGGCTTGGATATGTTCTGAAGAGTCTGTGTGAAAGCAGGAATGAGTAAAGAATCAGGAAAAGATTTTGAAAGTCTAACAATGGAAGAAAAAAAAAGGCGAGGTAATGCAGAACTGAAACAGAATCAGAAGCCCAAGAGCAATCACTGAGAGGAGAAAGGGAAAGAAAGCTTAAGGTTAGGGTGAAGAAAGTACCTGGACCTTACAAGCATCTTGGAGCAAAAGACTTGACTCATACTACCAGCTGTATGTTTTCCTCAAGGACTGAGGGAAGTTCCCAGAAAAGGTCAGTTCTTTCCTCAGCTTTCGCCCAGTGTCTGTCTGTTAACATTATGACATACTTTGCTGCTGACTTACCCAAATGGTTCTAGTAACTTGAATTCTGCCAATACCACAAAGATGCCAGGAGTTAAATAGGTACTGATAAATAAATAATACTGATATATTATTGATAAGTAATATTAAATAGATACTGATATTATTATATCTGATATATTAAATAGATACTGATAAGTAAATAAAGTCAGAGAGTCAAACTTCTGGTTAGTGTTAGGAATTTTCATAACTGGGAAAGAAATTGTGATTGTGCTCCCCAATTTTTTAATGTAAACTCTCTAAAGCATCACAAGAGGGAGCCACATGAACCTGAGGTGCCATTATATTGCCCCAAACTTAAAACGAGCTAATTATTACAATTGTTTAGTTGTTTTTCAATGATGTCCAACTCTTGGTGACCCCACTTGGGGTTTTCTTGGGAAAGATACTGAAATAGCTTACTATTTCCTTCTCCAGTTCATTTTATAGATGAGGAAACTGAGGCAAACAGGGTTAAGTGACTTGTCCAAGGTGCAGTGGAGGATGTTGGTGTCTTTGATGCTTGACCAAACTCTAAGCACTCCACAGTGCATGCTTCAGCTGCCTCATGGCCAATCAGTCCATTCCACTGGTGAAAGTCTTCACATGCTTGGGGTGGACATCCCCCTAACTTATCCACAGGTTTGAGATATGTTAGTTATCCTCAACCTGGTTTCATTTGTCTTCCAATTTGGTTTTAGCAGGGTGTGGCCAATGTTTATGCTACCCTTCTTGGAGTCATGAGTGAGAGTAGGCTGAAGCTGGACACCAAAGATGATTGAGCAGCACTTAAAAGGGTTCAGTAAGCAACTGGAGAGGGAGAGAAGTAAAGGATCTGGAAAATCAGTACCTGAATAATTCAGAACTGGCTCATTTTATCTGTCTGTCTGTCTGTCTGTCTATCTATCTATCTGTCTGTCTGTCT